>NC_141055.1:24608021-25098021 GCF_041138505.1 Cibotium barometz | reverse complement strand
ATGACATTCGCAAAAGCAAAGAGCCTCCCGACTTATCATATGTCGATTTCGATGTTGTGAGGTAGGACTCCAATGTGGTTCACTATGTGAGGAAGGATGCTGCATTCTTCATCTTTGCTACTATGAGCCAAATAGCAAAGGTGTTCATATGGAGTTGCTGTAAGCTAGAAAACTTGTAAAGAAGGATTGATTTATGTGTGCCAGCTGTAAAGGACAGGTTGGTCAGGTGGGTGGGCCAAGAAATATGTGGGGTTGCTTCCTTTGAGTACAGGGGAAAACCCATTTTTTTCAAGACCTTGAGGAGATTCTGGGCTTTGTTACCAGAGTTTAACAACAAGAACACACTGCTGTTGGATGATAGCCACTACAAGTGCTATACAAACCAGGATGGAACATACATTATCTTGCCTACTCTTGAGAAGCAGACAAAGTCACAATGGATTAGTTTTCTAAGACTCCACCCACCTATGTACAAGATGCCTTTTTTTTGTGGCCCTCTTCATCCACTTCTTGTGTCTCCACATTTCAACAAAAAGCTTAACAGTTACCAAGTATTTGTCATCATGCTCCTCTGAAGCATTTAATGCCATCCTTCCTAGACCACATTGACCACACATTCCTAACAAGCATCTCTTTGAGTGGAACATTGAATTCTCTGGTCTTGTACATAGTAGGGACTCCCAAAGAGTTGTCAGGCTGTGAAATGTGGATTTTGCTGCTGCACATGTAATACCACCTATTTCGGGAACACAGATTTTACAATTGCAGTTTTGCAAGTCAATCCATGCTGTCCAAACCTCCCTTGCCTCATTTGATTGAAGGCATCTTTAAGATACACAACCTGCACATGATACTCACAGAGCAACAAGTATTTTGGTCCTTCAATTTGTGCACAAAATAAGGCTTGAGACCCTCAAAGCATCTAAGGAAAATCTTCACGTCAGGATGTTTGTCTTGAAATCTTCTATAGAATTCCACTTGTGCCAAGACACCATGTAAATTTATAGTTAAAACAAAGAGGTCACTCTACAAGAGTTGTTTGCAATTTCAATTACAACTTACATCTAAGAGCACTCCGTATATTACGTGAGAGTACCCCAGAGTGTGCTTGGGAGTACTTGGAAGTGCTTTAGAAAGAACGTAAGAGTACTTCCAAAAAGTGCTTGGGAGTGCTTGAGCCCACTTGAAAGCACTCCAGAAAGTGCTTGAGACCTTTTAAAAGTACTCTAAAAAGTACCTCTAAGAGTACTCCAAAAAGTGCTTGGGAGTTTCTGAGAGTACTTGGAAGTACTTTAGAAAGTACCTAAGAGTATTTTTGAGTACTCTAGAAAGAACCTAACAGTACTTGAAAGTACTTTAGACAGTGCTTGTTGGGAGTTCTTGAGAGTACATGGATATAATTTAGAAAGTACCTAAGAGTACTTGGAAGTTCTTTAGAAAGTATCTAAGAGTACTTGTGAGTACCTAAGAGGAGTTGGGAGTACTTTAGAAAATACCTAAGAGCACTTCACAAAGTGCTTGGGAGTGCTTGAGACCGCTAGAAAGAATTCCAGGATGCACTTGATAGCACTCCAAAAAGTGCTTGGGAGTGGCTGAGACCACGCTAAAGTAGTCCAAAAAGTGCCTATGAGTACTCCAGATAGTAGTTAGGAGTGCTTGAGAGTACTTATAAGGACTTTAGACATTGATTGAGGATTCTTAGGGGTACTAGGTAGGACTTCAAGAAGTAAATAGAAGTCCTTTAGACTAAGAGCACTCTAGAAAGTTCTTGGAAGTGCGGTGAGAGTACTTGTAAAGACTTCAAAAAGTACTTGAGAGCTACTAAGTGTACTTGAGACTTCCCACGCATACTTAAAAGATCTCCAAAAAGTACTTAAGTACTAAAATGGGAGAAAAAAGTGGATAAAAAAGCTATACGAGCTTTGTAAAGTGCAAAGTAAAACACAATGCCACCTTAGCAAAGTGTTTGAGAGGATTTCAGAGGTAACTGAGAGCACATTCAAGGATAGATTACATACCTGAGGCAAGTCAAGTAGATACACTAGATGCATCACACAAGCCTTTCTACTAATCCTCTTTCGATATATATCTTTTTTGTTTGGAGAGACATGGGTCTCTATTGCCCAGAAGTCAAATACAAGGTCTTTAATCTCAGGTGTGATGTTGGTAGTATGATGCACCTATCATTGGCATGTAAACAGGGGAAAGAGTACATTGTCATCCTCACACTACAAGCGTGAATTGGTAGAAATGATGTTTCTCCTATGTATACCCAATGCCTTGGCAACTGTTTTGCTACTCAAGAGCTTTGTACCCTCTGCATCATTAGCATTGATATAGGCCATCACAGTTGCCCTTTTGAAAAAAAATCATTACTCGAGTGAGGCACCTTCACTTCGGACAAAGTTTTGCGAATGATGGAGAAAATTACTCTCTGCAATTCCATTGCTGGTGGTTTTAGCCCAAGGAATGTTGGATGTAGGAGGAGTTGCCCAAGAATCTCTATTTTAATTTTGTATGTTAGTCCTTGTGTTTCCTTGCACCAGCACCACTTGGCCATAGCTCTGCAAATCTTCTTTCTTTGGATTTCATAAACCTGGTCATTTTCTCTCATCCTTTCCACATCCTTTGTCGTGCTTCTCTGTTTTCTCTCATCCTTTCCACATCCTTTGCCCTGCTTCTCTGTTTTCTCTTCTTTTTTCAGCCATGTAATCTCTCATACTTGGTATGAGTTCTTGTGGAATTTATGTTGCAGTGCTCACACGTGGGCCCATGATGGCATTGGTGAAACCTACCAGAAAACAACCATCCATTAATGGAATGAAGCAATCATGATGTAAATGCAAAATTAAGGCTATTGACATCTCATCAGCTAAGTACGGAGCTCAATTTATAGCTCCAATGTGTTTACATCTCTACACCTCAGTATCCTAGAACCAACGTCTCTCCATTCTGTTGAAACCTCTTGACTTTGTGACTCCATGCACTTGGCTAAGTCCTTAGTATAGTGTAACAAATGGATGTCACTAACCGTAGCTCAAAGTCTCTTAGTAGTACTAGGAACCAGCTGAATATTGTTGAAATATACAAGTGAATAGAGTGTGTGTGGGAACAAGCTCTTGGATAGAGGCTGTAAAAGAGGAGATGTAATTGTGAAAGAACCTGTGAAAAGGTGAGAAGAATCTACTGGGAGAGAATAAAGGGTAGTATGAGAGAATTTAGGAGTGTGGAGATATTCTGGGAGATATTCAGGGAAAAGAGAAGAGGTGGAGAGAATCAGGCAAAAGGTGGAGATATTCTGGGAGTGAATCATGGAGAAATCAATGGGATTTGATGCTTGATGTAAACTCTATAAATTGAGGCATAGCCCTAATGAGAATTTGCTGGTTTTTGAGTATCCATGCCTACATTAATCTATTTGCTAATTATCCACTAATTACGTCTTAATCATTTGCTAATCACTTTGTTAATGATGTTGATTCTAGTGTATGATCCACCATATCTCATCATTTTGCTCAAATTTCAACATGGTATCAGAGCCATGCCTAGAATCAATCAGATTTATGATCCCATTAGTTAATTAATTAGAATTAGTAGATGATTAGCAAAAGATCAAATTTTTAGTGAGTTTTCACTTCTCCCCTTCACCCCCAGCCAGTGGAGGATCTCTAGCACCTTGCACACATAAAATTAGGGCACAAGCTTTTAACACAAGCTAGCTAACATCTTTAGCTTCAAGCTCAGCAAGACGGCGCGGCAAACCGCCAAGTAACGAAGGAGATTTCGCGTTTTCTGTCGGTGTCTTTTTTCTCTGCAGATTTTGCCATTGCTACTTCATCAAGTCAAATCCTTCTAATTCCTCTTAGCCCAAGGGGTAATCAAGCATGCTCTACAAGCTGATGAAGACAGAATTCAGTTTCATCAAGTCTACAGTGAGATCCAAGCTCTTCATCAAATCTGCAGGTGACTTTGGTAAAACAGAGATTAAGCTTTCAATATTTGGTCAAATCTTGTGTTTCTTGGCTTAATCCTCTACTAGACTCATTGCTATTGATGCCTTTGAAAGCACTGGCCGCGTATCACCCAAGATCTCACCAACCATGCCAGTGGTGTAAGTGTTATGACCCATGTTATTTGAATGATAATCATGGTCATTTAAATTTATATATTTTTTATGATGCCTATTTCTCATGAACACGTTAGGATTGATTGATGTGATGTCAATTGATTGTTACTACTGACGTGGTTTATGTTTATGAGTTTAGGTGATGAGGTGTGCAAGGGTACCGATTTAGGTGTTGCACAGTGCGAGGGTACCGATTTAGGTGTCGCACGGATGGTGGATTGAGTCATGGCGTGTGGACCGATCTCACAATATTTTGTGACTGTACTATGGCATTTGATATTATTTTGACATCAGTGTGATGTGTGTGTGTGCACACGTCAATTTATTGTACAAGTGTGCGTACGAGCATTAGTTGATTTATTTTGTAATGTGCATATGTGCACAAGTTAGATTATTGTATTAGAAAAATAGTGCAACCCTTAGAAGGTTTGAGGACAAAGGTTAATTGAGAACAAAGGACAAAGGCTAATTAAATGGCAAAGTCCAAATATGGATGTGTACTTTATTTTTGGCTGAAATCCTACTTTTGGGAATATATCAAAAATACCCACGCGAGAAGAAGCCACTCACGTTGGGGGGGAAGATTGCACCCAGTCTTGTGTTGCCTTGTATTGATGGCATCTGAGCTCATTTGAAGTGGAAGGCACCAGATCTGGACTCCCCGCATACTCTGTTTTTTGCACACAAAACAGAGCATTAATTTGCTAATCAGTGAGATTAATCATTGCTAATCACTGTATTTTGGTACAATTGAGGGTTCAAATTAACCATTAGGTATCTGATACAGATCCCTATAACTTCAGATTGCAAATCGGAGTTGGTTTGATCTCCCAACCATCCCGTACAAATTGGTTACCCTTGATTTAATGTAATTTTTGGGAAAATTGTGCTGATAAAATTGTGAAAATCATCATTTTGCATTTAACCCTTGGTTAATGCCTGTAAATCTCACTCAAAATCAAGATTATTCACAGCCAGAGTTGCATTTGGGAATGTGCATGAGAATGAATGCTATATGCATTATGTATTGGGCACATTGCATCAGTGTAAAAATGGGAACAGACACTGCCCTTGTCCAGAATAAGGCAAGAGGTAAGACCTCCCGCATAAATTTGGCTTTGCATTGCATAATGATACAAGATAAACATCAAAAAACCAAAGGAACTGTCAGCAAAACATTGAAACATGTTACTCACATGGAGCAAAATGACCTGAACGGACGAGCTCATGGCCCCTAAAAGAAGAAGAATATCTCTTTCCAAGAAGAGGATCCACACCGAGAAGAAGATCTGAAGGATTTCACGGACACGAGAAGAGAAGCTGCCACGAGAAGAGAAGCTGCCACGAGAAAACTGAAAGAAGAGACGAACACATGGAGAGAAGCTGCCACGACAAGAAGACTGAAGACAAGAGAAGATGTGAGGCTCCAAAGAGTGAGGAGCCATGTGAAAATCTCTGAGAGAGAGAGAGAGAGAGAGACCCCACAACCCAATGTAACCTGCCCCAATAAAGTAAAACCACCTCTGAGCCATCGATGATGTAGGCCACGTGGTAGATGTATGTGTGAGCACTTTAGTCAAGGTCGCGGGCACTTATAGTAGCCTTGGACACATAGAGAGAGAGAGTGTCAAGGACTATGGAGTTTAGGGACTTGAGGCACTGGTCGCGGACTGTCAAGTAAGAAAGAAACTTGATACAGGGTCCAGGTGTGCTGAGATAACTTGAGGGGAGGAGTAGACACTGGTCGCGGACTACCAAGTAAGGGGAGGCAAACTTGGTATAGGGTCTAGGTGTACTAGGAGTATTCACTTGAGGGGAGGTGTTGAAATATACAAGTGAATAGGGTGTGTGTGGGAACAAGCTCTTGGATAGAGGCTGTAAAAGAGGAGATGTAATTGTGAAAGAACCTATGAAAAGGTGAGAAGAATCTACTGGGAGAGAATAAAGGGTAGCATGAGAGAATTTAGGAGTGTGGAGATATTCAAGGAGATATTCAGGGAAAAGAGAAGAGGAGAGAATCAGGCAAAAGGTGGAGATATTCTGGGAGTGAATCATGGAGAAATCAATGGGATTTGATGCTTGATGTAAACTCTATAAATTGAGGCATAGCCCTAATGAGAATTTGCTGGTTTTTGAGTATCCATGCCTACATCAATCTATTTGCTAATTATCCACTAATTACATCTTAATCATTTGCTAATCACTTTGTTAATGATGTTGATTCTAGTGTATGATCCACCATAGCTCATCATTTTGCTCAAATTTCAACAAATATTTGGAGCTTGGGCTATGGTAGACGATGATGCCTCATTCAGGAGCCAGGCCGATAAAAATGAATGGCATCTAGGCATCGGGTTGTTCTACATGGGATACATATGCATAAGGAAGGAAGCTGACTGTTTGTCTTGACTCTGCATGGGAGAGAGGGAGGGGGAGAGAGAGAGAGAGGGAGGGAGGGAGGGAGAGTGAAAGATGGTCATTACCAACAAGGAGGTCATGGGCACGTAGTTGCAATTATTTGCAAACAACAGTTTTTTCTTTTCTTTATTTTCATTGTTTCTTCCCAAATTCACTATGTGAAAAGGAATGTCCAAGACACTTCTTTTTGGTACCACCAATACATGCTTTAACCCTTACGGCTGCAGTGTGAGCTGCGTTCGCAAGAGGGGGAGAGGAGAAAGTCATGCCTTTCGATCTCACCAAAGCCCCAGCAACATTTCAACGATTAATGTGCACAACCTTCAAAGACTACTTGTTGCAGAAGTGGTTGGAGGTATTCATTGATGATCTCTGTGCACACTCTTGATGGGGGCACACCATCTGGCTTGCTTAAGGAAGGTGTTTGAGCGATGCCAATTGTATCGTATATCCTTTAAGCCCTTTAAAGTGCCAAATTTTGGGTCAAACATGGTGTGATATTGGGACACATTGTCTCCAAGAACGGTATATCCACAGATGACAACAAGGTCAGCAGGTTGATCTTGGAGCTGCCACCACCCACTAATTACAAAGGTGTGCAAAGATTTATGGGCCACGTTGGGTATTACCGCCCTGCTTCATAATATTCTATGCTAAAATTGCCAGGCCATTATATAAGCTACTCATTGTCTTTGAATGGATTGAAGAATGCCAGGAAGCATATGATAGATTGAAGCAAGCACTGGCTAGCGCGCTAATTCTAAGACCACCTAATTGGGACCTTATATTCTTGTGCATATTGATGCATCAAACTTTGCTATTAGATGTGTATTGGCACAGCCTGGTGAGTTCAAATTGGACTACCTAGTCTGCTTTGCTAGTTATGCAATTGAATGATGTAGAGGTGAATTATACTACCACAGAGCGAGAAGGGTTGGCCATGGTTTATGCAATCAAGAAGTATCGACATTACCTATTGGCCAACAAATTCGTGTTCTTCGTGGATCATCAAGCCTTATTATATTTGGTGAACAAGCCTTGCACCATGGGAAGAATCACACGCTGGTTGCTATTACTATTGGAATTTGACTTCACGGTTATGGTGTGAGAAAGAGGACACAGCATGTGTTGGCCGCGAGAATTCCAAATGGGAAACTGGCAACTGGTGTTGATGGATGACCTCCCTGATGCTTGTTTGTTCAAACTAGACATGGTGCCCGAATGGAGCGAGGAAATATCCAATTATCTAGCTTATGGTTTTCTGCCAAGAATGACCCTTGAATAAAGATAAAATGCGGCAGCTTGTTAAGCTTGTTGCACCTTATCAATTAATTGTGGGAGAACTATACAAGCTAGGTAAGGACAATGTCCTAAGGAGATGCATGAGGAAGGAAGATGAGTTCATCACACGATATTGGATGAAGCACATTCAGGGGTAGCAGAGGACATTTTGCTGGAGAGATTACGGCTCGCAACAAGGTGCTTCAAGCAGGACTATGGTGGCCTACATTATTTGGGGACGCCATAGAGTTTGTCAAAAGGCGCAAAGAATGTTAGCGATTTGTTATCCCACAACAAAGGGACATGATGCCACTTACCCCTGTTATTGTAAGATAACTTTTCGAGAAATGGAGAATTGATTTTGTTGGACCTATTAGTCCAGCTGCACATCCATCACAAGCCCGATATGTAATCGTGGCCACATACTATTTCACGAAATGGGCAAAAGCCAGAGCCTCTAAGTGAGTTGATGCATTAACAACATCAAAGTTCCTATATGAACAAATCATTTCAAGATTCGGCTGCCCATTAGAGTTAGTTAGTGATCGCGGTTCACATTTCATTAAATGAGGTGATTGATCACTTATTTGCTAGATTCCTTGTAGTCCACCGGAAGTCATCACCTTATTATCCATAGGCTAATGGTCAAGCAGAGAGTACAAACAAGATTTTGTGTACTATTTTGACAAAAACATTGGAAGCAAGTTGAACGGATTGGGAACATAAGCTAACATTAGCCTTATGGGCATATCGAACATCGAATAAGGTAGCGACGTGATATACTCCCTTCCATCTAGCTTATGGTGTTGAGGTAGTAATGCCTATGGAATACCTCGTTCCAAGATTGAGAATTGTAGTGCAAGAATGTTTGACGGAGAATGCATTAATTGAAAGGCTAATTGATTTAGAGAAGCTTGATTAAACCATACTAATTGCATTGCATGAACTTATGGTCAAAAAACTATGAAGAAAACATTAGTTAGAGAATAACTTAAAACAAAAAGAACTAGAAACGGGGGACCTTGTCCTCATGTATTGTGTAGGGAGCACCAGAAAAAAGAAACTCAAGTACAGAGGTCTAGGATCTTTCCGAGTGTCCAAGATCACACCTTTGGGGTTGGTTAGAATTGAAACAATTGAGGGCATACAAATGGAGGGTTACGTCAATGGTAGCACTTAAAAAATATTTTGGACCACTAACCCAAGAGATGCTCTTGCAAGAACATCTTTTAAAACAACGGAAGGAGCTTGCAAAGAAAAAATATAGCAAGCTCAAGAAGAGGCTAAGGCAAGGGAGGCCAAGGCCAAACATGTATACTCCAGAAGAGAATGTTGCATATGAACATGGCTTCACTAACTCTCCTTGTTGACAAAGATGAGCTAAACACTGAGCCAGCACAGCTCAGGGTGGGAATCTCTATGGCTAAATGAGCATTGCATTGATAGATACGAGATCAAGTCATATTGATCTCATATGAGACATGGGTAGCTTTAGATAAACTGCACCTTGAAACCACCAATGCACAAGTACGCAGTGTGCACTTGACAACTATAAAAGCTAAGGGATTTCTAAGTGTTAATGTTTCTCATTAGAAAAAATTCCTTGGTTGGAAAGGTGTTTGTCATGCCTGTAGGTTCGATGGAGGAAATTATCCTGGGACGATCTTGGATTTGTGCTAATAACTGTAATATCCAATGGGAGAATAGGACAACACTGCTGAACGAGGGCAACAATGTCATTTCTGTACCCTTATGGAGCTCGATAAACATAGGGAAGTATGCCATGATTGAGGATATAGAAACACCAAGCACGGTGACATGAGCTCATGTAGTAGAAAAGGCATCAATTCTGCAATCCCTATGCAAAAAGCAGCCCAAGTCACAGGGTACACAGCAGTGGGTGCCTAAGGATCAACTTGGAAACTAGCTATACAAAGATGAGAAGGGCGTCAATAAGGAATCAAGAGGAAAGGTTCAAATAGGAGATAAGGACATAAATGGTCTTCACAAGTAAGCTGGCGGTACTCCAACAAAACAACACTTCACAAAGCCTTCGTAAGCAAAAGGACTTGCTAATGGCAGAAGGTTATTACCAGGGGCAATACAATAGTATGGGTGCCCAAACTCCACCCAGTGGGGCCACTGTTGTTGCAAATACCTCCAAATACAAAGAAAAGGGCAATAAAGGCATTTGAAACCAACTCTTGACTAAAACAAATGCTAGGAGTGCACAAACACTAGTGTGGAGGAAGAAGTCAATCCAATAGGATGGGCTAAATATAACAAAACCAATACCTGTCCACCACCACAATCAAGGAGTTGGACAAGGTCATTGAAAATGTGAGATCCCCCCCTCCGGGGCTCCGATGGCGGAAGCAGCGTCGGATTCCCGCGCTGGGCGGGGATTCACACTCGGGGCCTCACCCGCGGATGTCCGGACAAGAGGCTAGCCCAGGCGGTTCCTCCGAAACCGGCGGGCCCAGAAAGACTCCCCTTGCCTGGAAGGCACGGGCGATTCCGCCATGGGAAAATCTTCTAACGGGGGAATTACTCTAACGAGTCAAAGTCTTAACTAGTTACATTGATCTGACCGAACCTGAAGTCACATGGTCAGATCAAGAAGAGACTTGCACTTGATCCATGGAATCACCGCTTTTTTTCCCATTTACGAGGCACAGCAACTAATCCCCTCCCACAGAACAAGGTCTTCTCAGGATTTAATTTAATTAACATAACTAATCGTATCTAGTTGTTTCACAGGAATCCTCCGATCTAATCCGGCCCATGGGTTAGCCACCAACAACCTGACCATTGTATTGGTGGGATTCCTTTATAAAGATTTGATTGTGTTTTTGTCCGGGTACCGAGGAAAAGAGTTCCCAGGCCCCCTAGCTGGCGATTCATGCAAAAATTAAGGTAGGCATACCACATACACACCCAATATGAAATTGCCATTTATAACAGATTCGACTGGCTTTAAACAATCCTTCAATAGAAATCATAATATTTTTGATCATCATTTTCCAAAATTCCAAGTCCATTGTGATATCTATCATTATACAAAATGTGTCCTCTGGACTCTCTGTAGAAGACCCGCTGGCCAACCAACGAGATCTAACCCCTCTCAAGCTTGAGAAGCATTCAATTGAATGGCTCTTTAATACAATTGAAGCTCTCTAATGAATTTTAGTGATAAATCACATAAAGTTTCCATTTATGCTTAAATTAAAATGTTTTTTAAGCATATCTCTCTCTCCCCCAAAGAATGGTCATTCCTATGACCTGTTCTATATTCAAATGATGCTTCTCATGAAGTAATTCTCAAATCTAAAAGTAATTTCTATGCTTGTCAAATTAGAGGCCAAGAAGTGGTTTTTTAATGCTTTTATGCTATTTAAATTATGAAATTTTAGGAATAAAGTCCATAATTGGATATTGATCCTAATGATAGTTATTCTATCATATTGTATTACTAAAACTTTATGCTTTTAAAATTATTAAAAAAATTATCAATAATAGCAGCGGAGCTATGGTAAAATTTATGAAAAAATAACACATAAATCATTTTTGTACATAATATGAAAAGAGGACTTCCTACCATATTCTAGGATTAATCATCCTAGATTAATCGAATAATTCTCATCATAATCATGGAAAATTTGATTTTTATGTTTATACATAAATAGTTAATTAGAAAAAAAGAGAATTTCTAGTAATTTATTTTTATGATAAAAGAGAAATTCCCATGACAATAGAAATCCACGTATTCCAATGAGGAAAGAGAAAATTTTGGAATACCAAAATAATGGATATTTTATTTAAAAATTAAAGAAGAAATTTAGTTAAATTTATCTTTTTGCATAGATAAATTTCAATGATGAAAGAGGAAGTCCCACCATAATTGAAATTCAACCATTTAAATGAGAAAAATGGAATTTCTAGTGTAAAGGAATTAATGGAGATTTTTATTTAATTTTTAAGAGAAAATTTAGTTAAATTTATCTTTTTACATAGATAAATTTAAATGATGAAAGAGGAATTTCCACCATAATTGGAATTCAATCATTTAAATGAGAAAAATGGAATTTCTAGTGTAAAGGTATTAATGGAGATTTTTATTTAATTTTTAAGAGAAAATTAAGTTAAATTTATCTTTTTGTATAGATAAATTTAAATAATGAAAAAGAAATTCCCACCATATTTGGAATTCAATCATTTGAATGAGAAAAGTGGAATTTCTAGCTTAATCGAATTAATGGATATTTTTATTAAATTTTTAGAAGAATTTTAGATAGATTTAATTTATGGTAAAAGAGAAATTCCCATGATAATTGGATTGCACTCATTAAATGAGAAAAAGAGGGATTTTAAGTTTATTCAAAAAAATAGGTATTGGTATTTAGTTAAAAGAAGAATTTTTATGATATTTAAGAAAAGATGGATTTGAATTAAATCTTAGTATCAAAAGATGAATTTCCACCATAATTCTACCTAATGAATTAAGGTCGAGAAATTATGTGGCATAAGGAATATCTTTGGATATTTTAATTGAAAAAATCACTAAATTGATATTTACCCAAAACTAGATGTTTATTTGAAGGTTAAAACTAAACCGAATAATAGTAACCCTACTTGTCCATCTCTTGATCTGAAACTTAGTGACCAATTCCAGTTCCTAAATACAAAGAATAGACTACCGGAACTAAACTAGTTTTTCCTTTGACCAAACTCACCAAGAATCTAGTTGGACAAACAGACAAAATGATGGGTAGATCACCCTCATGAGAGATCAAGGATCCTCATTATGAAACTGGGAATTATGGAAAAAGGGGTTTTTGGAACCAATCTCAAACTGGAATTTACTTGCATTGGAACCTCTGTTTTTCATTTAAAGGACTGTTTTCTTGGATGCCACGTAGACATATATGTACAGAAGGTGCAGGACCTGGGATCGAAAACTAGTCCCATGTGAGCCCAGTTCGGGACGAGTCAGCCAGGGTTCCATTCCAGTCGTCCGAGGTCAGGTGTGCATTGTCCTGGGTAGACCAACTCTTGCAGCTAATAAAGACAACTTAAATTTTGACAAGCCTGCTTACTATGTACTACACTGTTTGTTCCGTGTAGTGGTTAGATCCTCTGTAGTCATAAAAAGAGACCCCAACTTCCATGAAAACATGTTCATAGGTCTTTGCCTATGACAAACCAAAGGGATATCCAGTTGTTAAGTTATTTATAAGCTTCCTTCCAGTTTTAGACAATTGCAGCAAGAGTTTTTTTTGGGTTTATACACACATATATAGACATATGCCCCCTTTTGGGCAGCATAGTACAATAGCTACTCACAAAAGGGCCTGCCGACAATGAAAGCAAGACTTGATACCAAGCAATTACAAATGAAAATCAGCTGATACCCTGAAAGTGCGCCGAGAAACTTTGATTGCTTTGTGCAAGGCAGTTTTTGCAGCATATTTTGCATAAATAATAACAATAATTTTATGCCATTGAAAAGAAAAGGGAAGTGCATTAAGGAGAGATAAAAATATCCTATTATTTTTGAGTTTAAAACTCCACACATGTGAATTAGGCCCTCATTGAAGGCTCCCCCTTTCCTTACCAAGGTGTCAAAAAATGAATGATTACTCCAAAATATCTCATTTTTTAGTAATATTTCATAATTTTTAACTAATAAATCTTGTACTTAGTCAACTCTTCATCTTATGTGGGCATTTACTCATTTTTGGGTATTTTCTTTTATTCATTGGATTTATCTCATCCCAACACTTGGATTAATCTTATTGGTCCATAGGAACCTTAATTGGACCATAATCCAAATTTTTTAGAAAATCTTGACCCTTAGGCTAAGGTCTTTTAAATCATTTTTAATTAATTCTAATTGCACTTTGGAAAATTTATTTTGATTTTTTGTTTCAGGGAAACATATTTTTAATATTTGTAGAATTTATATATTCAAAAATATCCCAATATTGAATTACCACTCTCTAGAAATGTTCATCTCACTAGGCCAAAAACAAGGAAAAATAAGATTTTCTTTAATTCAAAAATAGGGAATGATTACAGGGTATTGAGGTAAAGGCTTATTCATTATTCTGGCTGAGGAGGAATCTTACAGAAAAGAAGAAAAAGAAGGTGCAACAAGTAGACACCGATACAAACCCCAATCCACAAGACTCAGTAGAAACACTCTTCAGTTGGGTGGAGGGAAGAATTAAGCACTCTCACACGGAGTTAAAATGCCTGCAACAACACCTGTCCAGAAGTGCCAAAGTGCCACCTTGGTTTCTATGGCAATAAAAAGATGAAGGTATCCATTACTCAAAAATGGATAGAAGGTAAAAATGGGTATCATTCATTTTATCCAATCTTTGAATGCATGGTTGAGTGCTTGAGCATGAATAGAAAAATATAGAGTATCAATCTTGCACACACTTGGTCCAAAACAGTTCATGTCATGATTGGACCAAGTTTATGATTTCTTCGTAAGCATAAAATCGCATGATTAGAAATCATTGATTGCCTCCTTGTCTTCAATCTCATTTGTTATCATCACCTCACAAACTCCGCGCTCTGTTGGTCAATCATATCATGCATTCATGAAAACAATTAGTTATTCAAACATGAAAACAACTTCACTAATTCAAGGTACAAAACCTGCAAGTTCATGACTCAAAGCCAAAACTTGCAAGTTCATGGCTCAAAGCCAAAACCTGCACTTTCACGGAATTAACTTTCATGGGTTTACCCCATTTCACGGAATTGACTTTTACTACGGGTTTACCCCATTTCACCGGAATTCCCTTTCATGGCCTGCACTTTCACGGCCTTAGACCATTTCACGGAATTAACTTTCATGGAATTACCCCATTTCATGAAATTCTCTTTCAACGGCCTTCACGGGTTATCCCATTTCACAAAACTAACTTTCATGGAAATACCCCATTTCATGAAATTCCCTTTCAACGGCCTGCACTGTCATGGCCTTAGACCATTTCACGGAATTACCCATTTCACAGAATTAACTTTCACGGGTTTACCCCATTTCACAGATCTAACTTTCACGCCCTACACTTTTACAGCCTTACCCCATTTCATGGGATTAACTTTTATGGGATTAACTTTCACAAGATAACTGTTCAAGATTTTAGAGCATTTCATGAGTTAACATTTCACGGCTTGCACTTTCACGATGTAACATCCCTGTCCCCACCGCGCAACGAATTCAGGGGTGCTAGTAGCGGAAGTAGCACTTCTTGTGCGGGGGTAGGGTCCCACACTCAGGGCCTCGCCCACCCACGGATATCCGGACAAGAGACTAATCCATCGGTTCTGAACCCGAAAAAACTTCTCTTGCCCGGAAAGCTCGCGCGATTCCTCTAGGATAAATTTTTCTCTAACGTAGTCAAAAGCCTTAACTAATTGAACTCATCTGACCGAACTCGTAAGTCCCAAAGTCAGATTAGGGAAAGATTGCACTTGGATCATAGAGACCAATGCTTTTTTCCTCATTGAGAGACATAGCCGTTGATTTCAAAAAGAGTAATCCCCACCGCTTGTGTATTCTAAAAGTGTTATTTTTATTTTATGCATAGAAAAATGCATATTAGAAATATTTTTATAATAAAAGTGTTATTTTCATTAGAATTAATTTCTATGCATAGAAAGATGCATATTGGGAATATTTTGATTATAAAAGTGTTACTTTCATCAAAATTGATTTTTCTGCATAAATAGATACATAAAAGATTTTTTTAATAAAAGTGTTACTTTCATTAAAATTGAATTTATGCATAAATAGATGCATAAAAGAATTTCTTTTTTATAAAAGCGTTACTTTCATCAAATTTGATTTTATGCATAGAAAGATGCATAAAGAAATATATTTTTATTTCAAAAGAGTTATTCTCATCAATTTTGATTTTATGCATAGACAGATGCATAAAGAAATTTATTTTTATTTCAAAAGAGTTATTCTGATCAATTTTGATATTATGCATAGAAATATGCATAAAGAAATTTTTTTTTTCAAAAGAGTTATTCCCATCAATTTTGATTTAATGCATAGAAAGATGCGTAAAGATTTTTTTTTAATTTCAAAAGAGTTATTCTCATCAATTTTGATTTTATGCATAGAAAGATGCGTAAAGATTTTTTTTTAAAATTTCAAAAGAGTTATTCTCATCAATTTTGATTTTATGCATAGAAAGATGCATAAAGAAATTTATTTTTATTTCAAAAGAGTTATTCTCATTAATTTTGTTTTTTTGCATAGAAAGATGCATAAAGAAATTTATTTTTATTTCAAAGGAGTTATTCTCATTAAAATTGAATTTATGCATAGAAAGATGCATAAAAGATTTATTTTTATTTCGAAAGTGTTATTCTCCTTAAAATTGAATTTATGCATAAACGGATTTTTATAAAAGTGTTATTTCCCACTGAAGTTGTTCTTTTGCATAAATAGATGCGTAAAGAATCTTTATATAAAAAATAAGAATTCTCTTACATTCTATAAAAAGATGTGATAAGATGTGATATGAATCAGATAGATGAGAATGAATAGAGGATGGATGTGATGAGAATGAATAGAGGATGGATGTGATGAGAATGAATAGAGGATGGATGTGATGAGAATAGAATAGAGGATGGATGTGATGAGAATAGAAGTGATGAGAATGAGAGGTAAATAGATGTGATGAGATGGGATGCGAATCAGATAGATGGGAAAGAATGGATGGATGGATGTGATGAGAATAGAAGTGATGAGAATGAGAGGTAAATAGATGTGATGAGATAGGATGCGAATCAGATAGATGGGAAAGAATGGATGGATGGATGTGAAATAAAAGAAAGATCATGTTTTACCCTGTTTTAGCTTAGAGAGAGAAAATGTCTAGAGAGAGGTAATTCAAAATTGAGATATTTTTGGATATAAAAATCTTCCTAGTGTCTAAAATGGTTTCCCCTGAAACAGATATTCAAAAAGAAATTTCCAATGTGCAATTGGAATAAATTGAAATCAAGTGAAAAGGACCTTAGCCTAAGGGTCCAGATTTTTTAAAATTTTTGAATTAAGGTTTCTATGGACCAATTAGATTAATCCAAATGTAGGGAGGAGATAATTGAAGAATAAAACCTCCCAAAAATGAGTAAATACTCACATAAGATGAAGAGTTGACTAAGGACAAGGTTATTAGTTAAAAAAGAAGAGATATTTAGAGGAAATGATGCATTTTTGACACCTCAGTGTGGGGAAATTTCCCTTATGAAGGAGGCGCCTATTTCACATGTGTGGTTGAGTTTTGAACTCATAAATAATGAGATATTTTCATCTCTCCTCTCTCCTGCTTCAACTAGATCCAAAAAGTAAGCTAAACTGACCTAAAAATGGTCAAAAATTGACCAAACTGATTTGGAAAATTTTAGAATCAGTTTGCTTGGTTAGAGGCTCACTTTTTCCTATAAATGAAGCCTCCCACTTTGTAAATGGTTAATAGTGTTTCATGCAATGTTACTCTACTCCTCCCCAGAGCCAAAAACAGTGAATTTATTGATAAGTTCATTAGTTTTTGACCATTTCCTCTTCAAAAGAATTGGTGGCAACTCTTGTTGCAAACAAGAGTAGATCCCTCAAACCATCAAGCCAAAGAAAGCTCACAAAAATTCATAAAAGCTAGAAATCCTACTTTTTCTTTATTCCATTTAATGGTTTTCTAATTTTTATTTTCTTTAAAATGAAAAATGATGCTATGCCTTGTTGGAAAGGCTTTCCCCCTCTCTTCATTCTTGAATTAAGCCTTTCTTTATCCTAGATGTGTAATCAAATTGTTAGAATTAAACTATTCATATTGTTTCTCTTTAAAAAGTGGAATTTGATTAGTTTAGAATGCTTTAAACCATTTGGGATAATTTCTAAGTAACTTGAGAATGAAAAAAATTGAAAAATGGTCAGCCATACAAAGGAGGTTATGGCAAAATTTTCTTAAATTTTGTGAAATAAGTTTTATCTTTTATTATTCAAAAAGAGTAATCCCCACCGCTTGTGTATTCTAAAAGTGTTATTTTTATTCTATGCATAGAAAAATGCATATTAGAAATATTTTTATAATAAAAGTGTTATTTTCATTAGAATTAATTTCTATGCATAGAAAGATGCATATTGGGAATATTTACCTTATAAAAGTGTTACTTTCATCAAAATTGATCTTTATGCATAAATAGATGCATAAAAGATTTTTTTAAATAAAAGTGTTACTTTCATTAAAATTAAATTTATGCATAAATAGATGCATAAAAGATTTTTTTTAATAAAAGTATTACTTTCATCAAATTTTGATTTTATGCATAGAAAGATGCATAAAGAAATTTATTTTTATTTCAAAAGAGTTTTTATGCATAAAGAATTTGTTTTAATTTCAAAACAGTTATTCTCATCAATTTTGATTTTATGCATAGAAAGATGCATAACAAAATTTATTTTTATTTCAAAAGAGTTATTCTCATTAAAATTAAATTTATGCATAAAAAGATTCATAAAAGATTTATTTTTATTTCGAAAGTGTTATTCTCCTTAAAATTGACTTTATGCATAAATAGATGCATAAACGGATTTTTATGAAAGTGTTATTTTCCACTGAAGTTGTTCTTATGCACAAATAGATGCGTAAAGAATCTTTATATCAAAAATAAGAATTCTCTTACATTCAAATAGATGTGATAAGATGTGATATGAATCAGATAGATGAGAATGAATAGAGGATGGATGTGATGAGAATAGAAGTGGTGAGAATGAGAGGTAAATAGATGTGATGAGATGGGATGCGAATCAGATAGATGGGAAAGAATGGATGGATGTGATGAGAATAGAAGTGATGAGAATGAGAGGTAAATAGATGTGATAAGATGGGATGCGAATCAGATAGATGGGAAAGAATGGATGGATGGATGTGATGAGAATGAAAGGTAAATAGATGTGATGATATGTGATGCGAATCAGATAAATGTGAATGAATAGATGAGATGTGATGTCATGTGAATCAGGATGTAAATGAATAATATAGGATGTGAATGAATGTGATAACATGTGAATCGGGATGTGAATGAATGATAAGGGATGTGAATGAATGTGATAACATGTGAATCCGGATGTGAATGAACGATAAGGGGCGTGAATGAATGCGTTAGCATGTGAATCGGGATGTGAATGAATGAGATGTGATGTGAAATGGATGTGATAAGATGCGATGTAAACTGGATAGATGTTAATGTATGTGAAGTGATGAGATGCATGGGTAGATGCAAGTAGATGTGATCTGATGAGGATAAATGAGGAAATAAGTGATGAGTTAGAAAAAGATGTGATTAGATGAGAATGGGAATACTTATGAAATGAATATGGATTGATGTGGATGGACGTGTGGATTGATGTGGATGGATGAGTGGATAATGTGGATTGATGTGAATGGATGTATGGATGATGTGGATTGATGTGTGGGTAATGTGGATTGACGTGTGGATTGATGTGGATGGATGAGTGGATAATGTGGATTGATGTGGATGATGAGTGGATAATGTGGATTGATGTGGATGATGTGGATGGATGTATGGATGATATGGATTGATGTGTGGGTAATGTGGATTGACGGGCATGGATGTATGGATGATGTGGATTGATGTGTGGGTAATGTGAATTGACATGTGGATTGATGTGGATGGATGAGTGGATAATGTGGATTGATGTGGATGGATGTATGGATGATATGGATTGATGTGTGGGTAATGTGGATTGACGTGGATGGATGTATGGATGATGTGGATTGATGTGTGGGTAATGTGGTTTGATGTGGATGGATGAGTGGATAATGTGGATGGATGTATGGATGATGTGGATTGATGTGTGGGTAATGTGGATTGATGTGGATGGATGAGTGGATATTGTGGATTGATGTGGATGATGTGGATGGATGTATGGATGATATGGATTGATGTGTGGGTAATGTGGATTGACATGAATGGATGTATGGATGATGTGGATTGATGTGTGGATAATGTGGATTGATGTGGATGGATGTATGGATGTGTGGATTGATGTGGATGGATGTATGGATGATGTGGATTGACGTGTGGATTGATGTGGATGGATGTATGGAAGATGTGGATGGATGTGTGGATAATGTGGATTGATGTGGATGGATGTGTGGATAATGTGGATTGATGTGGATGGATGTATGGATGATGTGGATTGGTGTGGATGATGTGGATGGATGTATGGATGATGTGGATTGATGTGTGGATGATGTGATTGGATGTGAATTGATGTGGGAATGATGTGATGTGATAGGGATTGATGAAGAAGAAAAAAATTGTGGGAAGATGAGAAAAGATGGGGACTAATGTGAAAGGATTTGGAGTGATGAGAAAAAATGGAAATATTATTGGAACTGTATTTGTATGTGAAATCTGTTTTTAAATGACTGTTTTATGTCAAGAATGCTGGGGAAGCATTTTGATCGTCTTGTGAATGAGGTCGTGGAGACCTATCTGTTAAAGTTGCAATTGCTGAGACGGAGAGTCAACGGAGGACGTCTCGCGTAGCAAGGTCGGCCGAGGTCTTTGACCAGCCTCGGTTTGATTTAAATGGTGAGCTTCCGGTACAGTGGATGAGGGACCAAGGAAGCGGCCTATGAGTGAAGCGCTAGGTGACTTGCGCAGGATCCTAGAGGATGCTGACCATACGGTGCTCGGGCTCTGGGCTGCCAAAGATACCGTACGTCGGGGAAGATATTGGAACAAGGAGTAAGAGTTGTTTTCTGAATTCGGGCATGGATCTGGTTGGTTGACCTTGCTGGTCCTCAACGGATGAGTCCATGACTCTTTTATATGGATCCGTTGGTTGATCTTGCTGATCTTCAACGGAGATTCCATTTTGATATGTGAATATATTGCCGGGTACTATGAGTTAGGAACTATCGAAAAGGCCCCTGAGTGAACAGGTGGTGAGTGTTCTGGTTGCCAATGATACCATAGGTACACCGATGAAGGAATGATTGGAAATAAGGATTCAACCGGAGATTTTGAGGATTGTGATTAGTGACACAATGGTTTCATTAAATGATTGTTTTAAAGATAGCTGATGCTGAGAAAAAGGCAATTTCATATTGGGTGTGTAAGTGGTGTGATTAGTTTAAAGTTTGCATGAATATCCGACTAGGGGGCTTGGGAACTCTTTTCCCTCGTACCCGGGACAAAACCTAACCAAATTCTTAATTGGATCCCATCACTACAGTGGTTGGGAGGTTGGCTAACCCACAGGAGTGGATGGGGTTAGGCTGGACTGATGGATCCTTAAATAATTGAGACTCAATTCTGTTATGGTACGATAGATGAAGTAAATCCCGGACAAAAATTGTTCTTTGGAAAAGAATCAATGGCTGTGCCTCTCAATGAGAAAAAAAGCGTTGGTCTCTATGATCCAAGTACAATCTTTTCCCTAATCTGACTTGGGACTTACGGGTTTGGTCAGATCAGTTCAGTTAGTTAAGGCTTTTGACTACGTTAGAGAAAAATTTATCCTGGAGGAACCGCTCGAGCTTTCTGGGAAAGGGAAGGTTTTTCGGGTTCGATTTTGGAAGAACCGATGGATTAGTCTCTTGCGCAAGAAGTGCTACTTCCGCTGCTAGCACCCCTGAATTCGTTGTTGCGTGGTGGGGACTGGGATGTTACAGCTAGTATCAGAGCAAAATTAGCTAAAGTGGATCAACTGAGAAGTCAAAAATGTCGAAAATTGATGAAGTAGCACTAAAAGGTTGAAATTGTGTGATAAAATTCATATAAATTATTATTCAGACTAAAATTCATAAATTCGTAATTGGGTCTTCAGACTGAAATTCATAAATTGGTAATTGGGTCTTTAGATGGAAGTATCGCAACTATATGGAATCCCTGACTTGCTTGAGGCCTAGACATGATGTTATTTACCTTATAATTCCAAGGACCGTGACTACCCGTATATACCAAGGGTATAACTGCAGCTCTTTATACTGGCAGTACATACGAGTAAATCTAAGATCTTGAAATTATAAGCAAAAATGCTATCCAGATGATGAATTCGAATGTGGTTGATACGATTTTAAAATTCTGGTTGAGAACTAATGAATTGATTTGGATTTTGATTGAAAATGATGATTCCTGAATTTTGGTTAAAATGTAATAAGCTGAACAAACCCACAACAATGAGTGTGAGGTCTCGATCCCCACCGCACAATGAATTCAGGGATTCTAGCAACGGAAGTAGCACTTCTTGTGCGGAGCAGGGTCTCACACTCAAGGCCTCGCCCACCACGGATATCTGGACAAGAGACTAATCCATCCGTTCTTCTAAAACCAATCCCAGAAAAACTTTCCTTGCTCGGAAAGCACGGGCGATTCCTCCAGGATAACTTTTCTCTAATGTAGTCAAAAGCCTTAACTAATTGAACTGATCTGACCAAACCCGTAAGTCCCAAGTCAGATAAGGGAAAAGATTGCACTTGGATCATAGAGACCAACGCTTTTTTCCTCATTGAGAGGCATAGCCGTTGATTCTTTTCCATAGAACAATTTTTCTTCGGGATTTACTTCATCTATCGTACCATAACAGAATTGAGTCTCAATTTAGGAATCCATCAGTCCAGCCTAACCCCATCCAATCCCATAGGTTAGCCAACCGCCCAACCACTGTAGTGATGGGATCCAATTAGAAATTTGGTTAGGTTTTGTCCTCCCGGGTACCAGGGAAACGAGTTCCCAGGCCCCCTAGTAGCCGGATATTCATGCAAACTTAAAACTAGTCACACCACTTACACACCCAATATGAAATCGCCTTTTTCACAGATTCAGCTATCTTTAAAACAATCATTTAATGAAATCATAGTTACCGATCATAATCCTCCAAAAATTTTTCAGTTGAATTCTAATTTCCAATCATTCTTTCCTCAGTGTACCTATGGCATCATTGGCAACCAGAACGCTCACCACCTGTCCACTCAGGGGTCTTTTCGATGGTTCCTAGCTCATAGTACTCGGCAATATTCACATATCAAAATGGAATCTTTGTTGAAGATCAGCAAGATCAACCAACAGATCCATATAAAAGAACCATGGACTCATCCGTTGAGGACCAGCAAGGTCAATCAACCAGATCCATGCCCAAATTCAGAAAACAACTCTTACTCCTTGTTCCAATATCTTCCACGACGCATGTGTGGGTATCTTCGGCGACCCAAAGTGCGAGCACTGTATGGTCAGCACCCTTTAGGATCCTTCGCAGGTCAACTAGAACTTCACTCATAGGCCGCTTCCTTGGTCCCTCATCCACTGTACCGGAAGCTCACCATTTTAATCAAACCGAGGCTAGTCAAGACCTCGGCCAACCTTGCTACGCGAGATGTCCTCCATTGACTCTCCGTCAGCTGTTGCAACTTTATCAGATTAGGTCTCCACGACCTCGTTCACAAGAATATGCATCCTTCTATGCATAGAAATTGAATCTGATGAAAATGACACTTTTATAATAAAAAAATATCCAATATGCATCTTTCTATGCATAGAAGTTGAATATGACGAAAATAACACTTTTATAATAATAAAATATCCAATATGCATCTTTCTATGCATAAAAATTGAATCTGATGAAAATGACACTTTTATAATAAGAAAATATCCAATATGCATCTTTCTATGCATAGAAATTGAATCTGATGAAAATAACACTTTTATAATAAGAAAATATCCAATATGCATCTTTCCATGCATAGAAATTGAATCTGATGAAAATGACACTTTTATAATAAGAAAATATCAATATGCATCTTTCCATGCATAGAAATTGAATCTGGTGAAAATGACACTTTTATAATAAGAAAATATCCAATATGCATCTTTCTATGCATAGAAATTGAATCTGATGAAAATGACACTTTTATAATAAGAAAATATCTAATATGCATCTTTCTATGCATAGAAATTGAATCTGATGAAAATGACACTTCTATAATAAGAAAATATCCAATATGCATCTTTCTTTGCAAAGAAATTGAATCTGATAAAAATAACACTTTTATAATAAAAAAATATTTCCAATATGCATCTTTCTATGCATAGAAATTAATTCTCATGAAAATAACGCTTTTATAATAAAAATATTTCCAATATGCATCTTTCTATGCATAGAAATTAATTCTAACGACAATAACGCTTTTATAATAAAAATATTTCCAATATGCATCTTTCTATGCATAGAAATTAATTCTAACAAAAATAACGCTTTTATAATAAAAATATTTCCAATATGCATCTTTCTATGCATAGAAATTAATTCTAATGAAAATAACGCTTTTATAATAAAAATATTTCCAATATGCATCTTTCTATGCATAAAATGAAAATAACACATTGAAAATACACAAACAGAGGGGATTACTCTTTCTGAATAACATAAAGATAAAACTTATTTCCACAAAATTTAAGAAAATTTTGCCATAACCTCCTTTGTATGGCTGACCATTTCTCAATTTTTACATTCTAAATCTACTTAGAATTTACCCCAAGATGAATTAAAACACTCTAATCTAATCAATTTTCACTTCTAAAGAGCAATCAATAGGAAAAGTTTAACTTATTTTGTTTGTTTCTCATTTTAGGATAAAGAAAGGCTGAAATTCTTAATGAAGAGAAGGGGGAAGCCTTTCCATCAAGGCATAACATCCAATTTCACATTAAAAAAAATAAGAAATCAGAAAACCATAGAATAGAATTAAAAAAAAGTAAAATTTCTAACTTACATGGAGTTTTGTGAGCTTTCCTTTGGCTTGAGGGATTGAGGGTTTTACTCTTGCTTGGATCAAGATGCTTGGATCAAGAGTGGCCACCAATTCTTTGTAGAGGAATTAGTCAAAAACAAGTGAATTATCAAAGAATTCAATGTTTTTGGCTCTGGGGAGGAGTAGAGTAACAGTGCATAAAACACTATTAAGCTTTTACAAAGGGGGAGGCTTCTATTTATAGGATAAAGTGAGCCTCTAACCAAGCAAACTGATTTTAGAATTTTCCAGATTAGTTTGGTCACTTTTTGACCATTTTTAGGTCAGTTTAGCTTACTTTTTGGATCTAGTTGAAACAGGAGAGAAGAGAGATGAAAATATCTCATTATTTGTGAGTTTAAAACTCATCCACACATGTGAAATAGGTGCCTCCTTCAAGAGGAAAATTCCCCACACTGAGGTGTCAAAAATGCATCATTTCCTCTAAATATCTCTTCTTTTTTAACTAATAAACCTTGTCCTTAGTCAACTCTTCATCTTATGTGAGTATTTACTCATTTTTGAGGGATTTTCTTTTATTCTTCAATTTATCTCCTCCCTACATTTGGATTAATCTTATTGGTCCATAGAAACCTTAATCCAAAATTTTTAGAAAATCTGGACCCTCAGGATAAGGTCTTTTTTTAAACCTATTTTCAATTAATTCCAATTGCACATTGGAAAGTTCTTTTTGAATTTCTGATTCAGGAGAATTTAGTTTAATAAGAAAGGATATTTTTTCATCCAAAGATATCTAAAAAATGAGTTATCTCTCTCTAGAATATTTTCTCTCTCTAGGCCAAAACAGGTAGAAACAAGATCTTTTATTATTCTGAAAAGGGGATTGATTACAAGGGAAGAAACTGGACATCTTGAGGGGCTGAGGAGGAATCTTACAGTCTCTCCCACTTGAAAAACGCGAGATGTCCTCATCTCACAGGTGGAGTATGATCTTCTTCCATCTTCTTCTTTAATTACTTCCAGCGTTACTGCCTTGGAAGTGGACGGCTGATTTGAAAATATCTCTCTTTGCCTTCCCCTATTATGAGGCGGAGGTCTTGCATTAGTTTGGATTGAGACTGTGGGTTGGTTAGAGGGTCTACCCCTCTGGGATTTTCTTGATTTTGGCAGAAAGAAACCTGATTACTCTGGAAGGAAGGAGCTGGAGTCTGGAATCTTGATCCCTGATTTCCCTACCCCGAAAACCTTGATCCAAAAGGTTTTGGGCAATCCATACTGTGATGTCCAATTCCTTGATAGTTATAGCATTTCACTCCCTTGTTCAAGGGTGGAACTTTTGAAGTTGAATTCCAGGGGATTGAGTTTCGAGAAAAGGACATTTCTTCCATTCTGGAACTTCCCATATTCTAGGCTTTTGACCCTGATATCTTTTAGGCGGCGGAAGGTTGGAATCACCTTCTGGAATTAAAAACCTTTTGAAAGGTAATGGTGCTGGCTTCGGTGGGACTCTGACATCAAAGGCCTTGGTGAAATCCTTCGCCATCCGCACTGCTTCAGCCATGGAAACTAGCTTGGCATTCTTCACCAGGATATTCAAAGGTTCGTTCAGTCCCCGAATGAACCTGGCCATCAGCTGTTCTTCATCCAGCGGTGGCGAGAATTTGAGGAAAGCAAATGCTTGGTGATATAATTCAATAGTTCTGCTCTGTTGGGTTAACTCTAAGAATTCGTTCATCTTTGTTTCCAAAAAGCCGGGAGGACAAAACCTCGTCCTTAGGTAATTTTTGAGATCATTCCTTGTCTGGGTATTCCAATCCAGACGGTTTATCTCGCAGTGGTTTCTCCATGCCACTTTGGCTATTTCTACTATTTTCAGTCTTGCAAGAGCCATTTTGCTCTTCTCATTGTACCCGGTGACATCAAAGTACTCTTCCATTGCTTCGATCCACTTTTCCACAGCCTCACCCAAGTTTTTCCCTTCACCCTTGAAAGGTCGAGGCTGCGATCTATGAAGAGTTTTACGAACATCCAAGTGGAGCTCTTCCTCGTCGAGTTGGGGGTTATCATTTCTACCACGACAACCTCGATCCATGTTCCTATCAATACGAAAATGCTTATTAAGTCCCTTTATTTATGATTCAATTCTGATTTTGGATTTAACTGATTCTGGGGTTCTTTATATTGGTCAGTTCCTGATAGAATCATGGGATAAAGATATTCATATAGAAATCATTATCGACGGCAGATAACAATTCATTCAGAACATCTCATTCATATCTTTAACACAATAATGGTCCATTAGACCAAAATTTCCATTTGAACAGTCCTCCATGAGGATTTCAATTATACAGATTTTTTTATTTTTTGTCATCCCTTAACTTGATCCACTGGGTCAAGTGTTAATAGTAGCAATTTGTCAGCACAATCCACTAATCTCATAGTGATTTGCTGAAGTCATTATTGTCATTCCAGTTATGAACATCATCATAGGGACTCGTCCCATTCATCCTCATTGTGGTTTTGTTCAGCTTATTACATTTCAACCAAAATTCAGGAATCATTATTTTTCAATCAGAATCCAAATCAATTCATCAGTTCTCAACCAGAATTTTAAAAATCATATCAACCACATTGGAGTTCATCATCTGGATAGCATTTTTGCTTATAATTTCAAGATCTTAGATTTACTCATATATATTGCCAGTAAAGAGCTGCAGTTATACCCTCGATATATACGGGTAGTCATGGTCTTTGGAATTATAAGGTAAATACCATCATGTCTAGGCCTCAAGCAAGTCAGGGATTCCATATAATTACGGTACTTCCATCTGAAGACCCAATTACCAATTTATGAATTTCAATCTGAATAACAATTTGTATGAAATTTATCACACAATTTCAACCTTTTACTGCTACTTCATCAATTTTTGACATTTTTGACTTCTCAGTTGATCCACTTTAGCCAATTTTGCTCTGATACCAGCTGTAACATCCCAGTCCCCACCGCGCAATGAATTCAGGGGTGCTAGCAGCGGAAGTAGCACTTCTTACGTGGGGTAGGGTCCCAGACTCGGGGCCTCGCCCCCACGGATATCCGGACAAGAGACTAATCCATCGGTTCTTCCAAAATCGAACCTGGAAAAACTTCCCTTGCCCGAAAAACTCGGGCGATTCCTCCACCAGGATAAATTTTTCTCTAACATAGTCAGAAGCCTTAACTAACTGAACTGATTTGGCCGAACTCGTAAGTCCCATAGTCAGATCAGGGAAAGATTGCACTTGGATCATAGAGACCAACGCTTTTTTCCTAATTGAGAGGCACAGCCGTTGATTCTTTTCCATAGAACAATTTTTATCCGGGATTTACTTTATCTAGCGTACCATAACAGAATTGAGTCTCAATTTAGGGATTCATCAGTCCAGCCTCTAACCCCATCCAATCCCATGGGTTAGCCAACCACCCAACCACTATAGTGATGGGATCCAATTAGAAACTTGGTTAGGTTTTGTCCCGGGTACCAGGGAAAAGAGTTCCCAGGGCCCCTAACCGGATATTCATGCAAACTTAAAACTAGTCACACCACTTACACACCCAATATGAAATTGCCTTTTTCACAGATTTAGCTGTCTTTAAAACAATCATTTAATGAAATCATAGTTACTGACCATAATCCTCCAAAAATTTTCGGTCGAGTTCTAATTTCCAATCATTCTTTCCTCAGTGTACCTATGGCATCATTGGCAACCAGAACGCTCACCACCTATCCACTTAGGGGTCTTTTCGATGGTTCCTAGCTCATAGTACTCGGCAATATTCACATATCAAAATGGAATCTTCATTGAAGATCAGCAAGATCAACCAACAGATCCATATAAAAGAACCATGGACTCATCCGTGGAGGACCAGCAAGGTCAATCAACAAGATCCATGCCCGAATTTAGAAAACAACTCTTACTCCTTGTTCCAATATCTTCCACGACGCATGTGTGGGTATCTTCGAGAGCCCGAGTATTGTATGGTCAGCACCCTTTAGGATCCTTCGCAGGTCACCTAGCGCTTCACTCATAGGCCACTTCCTTCGTCACTCATCCTCCGTATCGGAAGCTCACCATTTTAATCAAACCGAGGCTGGTCAAGACCTTGGCCGACCTTGCTACGTGAGACGTCCTCCATTGACTCTCCGTTAGCTGTTGCAACTTTATCAGATTAGGTCTCCACGACCTCGTTCACAAGACGGTCAAAATGCTTCCCCAGCATTCTTGACATAAAACAATCATTTAAAAAAAGGTCATAAATTTAGTTTCTATAGCGAACTCTCATCTTTCCACATCATTCCTCATTCATGTCATCTGTATGCCCTTTCTCATCACATCATAATCATTCACATCACAATTCACATGACACCACATCAATTCTCGTCCATCACATTCAATTATATCACATCCATTTACACCCATCACATCTCATTCATTCATATCCATCACATTCGTTCATTCATACCACCATATACATTCTTATAACCATCTTATCACATACATTCTATCCACATTATATCACATCACTTCTGTCCACACCATATCTCATTTCATACACATCCATCCAATCGTTCACCTGTACGACTACCCACATCTATTCATACATTCATCTCTATCACTTCACATCCACATATATTCATGTCACATCACATCATTTTTAATCACATCACGTTCCTTCGCATACACATCCACATCACTTTCTTTTACATACATTCACATCCATTCTTTCACATACATCCACTCACATCCCATATCATTCATTTACATCCTGATTCACATGACATCACATCTCATCACATCTATTCACCTCACATCTCTGCACCCCTATTCACATCACATCCATCCATCCATTCATGCACATCTATCTGATTTACATCACACATCTCATCACATCTATTCACCTCACATCTCATCACCTCTATTCTCATCACATCTATCCATCCCTTCATTCACATCTATCTGATTCACATCACACATCTCATCACATCTATTTTCCTCACATCTCATCACCTCTAATCACATCACATCTATACATCCCTTCATTCACATCTATCTGATTCACATCACACATCTCATCACATCTCATCACCTCTATTCACATCACCTCTATTCACATCACATCTATGCATCCCTTCATTCACATCTATCTGATTCACATCACACATCTCTTCACATCTATTTACCTCACATCTCTTTTTCTTCCTGAATTATCTTTCTCAAAAAGGGGGTGATATTTCAATTACTAATTTATTGAATTTCATTCATTGAATATTCACTTAACTGATTTCTAAACTAATCACGAATTTCGATGAGGAATAAATTAATCATTTATCTGAATATTTTGATTTCGATAGATTTCCTGAATTTTCTCTTTACAAACCGAGTGAATAGGAAATGATAGCAAACGCTTGGTGATATAATTCAATAGTTCTGCTCTCCAGGGTTAACTCTAAGAATTCGTTCATCTTTGTTTCCAAAAAGCCGAGAGGACAGAACCTCGTCCTTAGGTAATTTTTGAGATCATTCCATGTCTGGGTATTCCAATCCAGATGGTTTATCTCGTAGTGGTTTCTCCATGCCACTCTGGCTGTTTCTACTATCTTCAGTCTTGCAAGAGCCATTTTGCTCTTCTCATTGTACCCGGTGACATCGAAGTACTCTTCCATTGCTTCGATCCACTTTTCCACAGCCTCACCCAAGTTTTTCCCTTCACCCTTGAAAGGTCCAAGCTGCGATCTATGAAGAGTTTTATGAACATCCAAGTGGAGCTCTTCCTTGTCGAGTTGGGGGTTATCATTTCTACCACGACGATGACCTCGATCCATGTTCCTATCAATACAAAAATTCTTGTTAAGTCCCTTTATTTATGATTCAATTCCGATTTTAGATTCAACTGATTTTGGGGTTCTTTAGATTGGTCAGTTCCTCACACAATCATGGGATAAAGATATTCATATAGAACTCATTATCGGATAACAATTCATTCAGAACATCTCATTCATATTTTTAACACAATAATGGTCCATTAGACCAAAATTTTCATCTAAACAGTCCTCCATGAGGATTTCAATTATACAGATTTTTTATTATTTATTATTTTTAAATTTTTTATCATCCCTTAACTTGATCCACTGGGTCAAGTGTTAACAGTAGCAATTTGTTAGCACAATCCACTAATCTCATAGTGATTTGCTGAAGTCATTATCGTCATTCCATTTATGAACATCATCACAGGGACTCGTCCCATTCATCCTCATTGTGGTTTTGTTCAGCTTATTACATTTCAACCAAAATTCAGGAATCATCATTTTTCAATCAGAATCCAAATCAATTCATCAGTTCAACCAGAATTTTAAAAATCATATCAACCACATTGGAATTCATCATCTGGATAGCATTTTTGCTTGTAATTTCAAGATCTTAGATTTACTCATATATACTGCCAGTAAAGAGCTGCAGTTATACCCTCAGTATATACGGGTAGGCATGGTCCTTGGAATTATAAGGTAAATACCATCATGTCTAGGCCTCAAGCAAGTCAAGGATTCCATATAATTGCGGTACTTCCATCTGAAGACCCAATTACCAATTTATGAATTTCAGTCTGAATAACAATTTGTATGAATTTTATCACACAATTTCAATCTTTTACTGCTACTTCATCAATTTTTGACATTTTTGACTTCTCAGTTGGTCCACTTTAGCCAATTTTGCTCTGATACCACCAGTAGCATCCCTGTCCCCCCACCGCGCGAATTCAGGGGTGCTAGTAGTGGAAGTAGCACTTCTTGCGTGGGGCAGGGTCCCACACTCGGGGCCTTGCCCCCACGAATATCCGGAAAAGAGACTAATCCATCGGTTCTGGAAAAACTTCCCTTGCCCGAAAAGCTCGGGCGATTCCTCCAGGATAAAATTTTCTCTAACGTAGTCAAAAGCCTTAACTAACTGAACTCGTAAGTCCCATAGTTAGATCAGGGAAAGATTGCACTTGGATCATAGAGACCAACGCTTTTTTCCTCATTGAGAGGCACAGCCGTTGATTCTTTTCCATAGAACAATTTTTGTCCGAGATTTACTTCATCTAGCGTACCATTACAAAATTGAGTCTTGATGTAGGGATCCATCAATCGAGCCTCTAACCCCATCCAATCCCATGGGTTAGCCAACCGCCCAACCACTGTAGTGATGGGATCCAATTAGAAATTTGGTTAGGTTTTGTCCCGAGTACCAGGGAAAAGAGTTCCCAGGCCCCCTAGTCGGATATTTATGCAAACTTAAAACTAGTCACACCACTTACACACACAATATGAAATTGTCTTTTTCACAGATTCACCTGTGACAAACAATCATTTAAAGAGTTCCTAGGCCCCCTAGCCGGATATTCATGTAAACTTAAAACTAGTCACACTACTTATACACACAATTTCACAGATTCACCTGTCTTTAAAACAATCATTTAATAAAATCATAGTTACTGATCATAATCCTCCAAAAATTTTTGGTTGAATTCTAATTTCCAATCATTCTTTCTTCAGTGTACCTATGGCATCATTGGCAACCAGAACGCTCACCACCTGTCCACTCAGGGGTCGATGGTTCCTAGCTCATAGTACTCGGCAATATTCAGATATCAAAATGGAATCTTCGTTGAAGATCAGCAAGATCAACCAAAAGATCCATATAAAAGAACCATGGACTTATCCGTTGAGGACCAGCAAGGTCAATCAGCCAGATCCATGCCCAAATTCAGAAAACAACTCTTACTCCTTGTTCCAATATCTTCCACGACGCACGTGTGGGTATCTGCGGTGACCCAGAGCCCGAGCATCGTATGGTCTGCACCCTCTAGGATCCTTCCTAGCAGGTCACCTCTTAGCGCTTCACTCATAGGCCGCTTCCTTGGTCCCTCATCCACTGTATCGGAAGCTCACCATTTTAATCGAGGAGGCTGGTCAAGACCTCGACTGACCTTGCTACGCGAGACGTCCTCCATTGACTTTCCGTTAGCTGTTGCAACTTTATCAGATTAGGTCTTCACAACCTCGTTCACAAGACGGTCAAAGTGCTTCCCCAGCATTCTTGACATAAAACAATCATAAAAGAAAAGGTCATAAATACAGTTTCTATAGCAAACTCTCGTCTTTCCACATTGTTCCACATCGTTCCTCATTTATTTCATCTGTATTCCCTTTCTCATCACATCATAATCATTCACATCATAATTCACATGACACCACATCAATTCTCATCCATCACATGACACCACATCAATTCACATGACACCACATCAATTCTCGTCCATCACATTCAATTACATCACATCCATTTACACCCATCACACCTCATTCTTTCATATCCATCACATTCGTTCATTCATACCACCACATACATTCTCATAACCATCCCATCACATACATTCTATCCACATTATATCACATCACTTCTGTCCACACCATATCTCATTTTCATACACATCCATCCAATCGTTCACCTGTACGACTACCCACATCTATTCATACATTCATCTCTATCACTTCACATCTACATATATTCATGTCACATCACATCATTTTTAATCACATCACGTTCCTTCGCATACACATCCACATCACTTTCTTTTACATACATTCACATCCATTCTTTCACATACATCCACTCACATCCCAAATCATTCATTTACATCCTGATTCACATGACATCACATCTCATCACATCTATTCATCTCACATCTCTGCACCCCTATTCACATCACATCCATCCATCCATTCATGCACATCTATCTGATTCACATCACACATCTCATCACATCTATTCACCTCTATTCTCATCACATCTATCCATCCCTTCATTCACATCTATCTGATTCACATCACACATCTCATCACATCTATTTACCTCACATCTCATCACCTCTATTCACATCACATCTTTGCATCCCTTCATTCTTCACATCTATCTGATTTTCATGTAGGATGTGAAAACTAGTTGCTTTATCACATAGAGGAGGAGCAAACTGAATTTTATTCATTGAATATTCACTTAATTGATTTCTAAATTAATCACGAATTCTGATGATGAGGAATATATTGATCATTTATTTGAATATTTTGACTTCGATAGATTTCCTGAATTTTCTCTTTACAAACCGAGTGAATAGGAAACGATAGAATTTTCCCTCTCAGAGTGTTTACTTATTCATTTATCAAATATTCATGGAAATTAAACATATAATTAAAGAGAATCTAATTTTGATATAAAAATTCTTTATGCATTTATTTATGCATAAAATCAATTTAATAGGAATAACACTTTTAAAATAAAAAGTTTTCCAATATGCATCCTTCTATGCATAGAAATTAAATCTAATTAAAATGACACTTTTATAATAAGAAAATATCCAATATGCATCTTTGTATGCATAGAAATTGAATCTGATGAAAATGACACTTTTATGATAAGAAAATATCCAATATGCATCTTTCTATGCATAGAAATTGAATCTGATGAAAATGACACTTTTACAATAAGAAAATATCCAATATGCATCTTTCTATGCATAGAAATTGAATCTGATGAAAATGACACTTTTACAATAAGAAAATATCCAATATGCATCTTTCTATGCATAGAAATTGAATCTGATGAAAATGACACTTTTACAATAAGAAAATATCCAATATGCATCTTTTTATGCATAGAAATTGAATCTGATGAAAATGACACTTTTACAATAAAAAAATATCCAATATGCATCTTTCTATGCATAGAAATGGAATCTGATGAAAATGACACTTTTATAATAAAAAAATATTTCCAATATGCATCTTTCTATGCATAGAAATCAAATTTGATGAAAATAACGCTTTTATAATAAAAATATTTCCAATATGCATCTTTCTATGCATAGAAATTAATTCTAATGAAAATAACGCTTTTATAATAAAAATATTTCAAATATGCATCTTTCTATGCATAGAATGAAAATAACACTTTTAGAATACACAAACGGAGGGGATTACTCTTTTTGAATAACATAAAGATAAAACTTATTTCCACAAAATTTAAGAAAATTTTGCCATAACCTCCTTTGTATGGCTGACCATTTCTCAATTTTTACATTCTAAATCTACTTAGAATTTACCCCAAGATCAATTAAAACACTCTAATATAATCAATTTTCACTTCTAAAGAGCAATCAATAGGAAAAGTTTAACTTATTTTGTTTGTTTCTCGTTTTAGGATAAAGAAAGGCTGAAATTCTTAATGAAGAGAAGGGGGAAGCCTTTCCATCAAGGCATAACATTCAATTTCACATTAAAAAAAATAAGAAATCAGAAAACCATATAATAGAATTAAAAAAAAGTAGAATTTCTAACTTACATGGAGTTTTGTGAGCTTTCCTTTGGCTTGAGGGATTGAGGGTTCTACTCTTGCTTGGATCAAGAGTGACCACTATACGCATTGCACATAGGAAAGTTCTTTTTGAATTTCTGTTTTAGGGGAATTTAGTTTAATAAGAAAGGATATTTTTCCATCCAAAGATATCTAAAAACTGAGTTACCTCTCTCTAGAATATTTTCTCTCTCTAGGCCAAAACAGGTAGAAACAAGATCTTTTATTACTTTCCCCTTTACGGCCTACACACCTGCACTTTCACGTTGTTTCACCAACTTATGAGTTTTGAACCCTGTCATGTCACAACAGTTGTATCCCCTTAATTTCTCACACCACTAACACACTTCCCATCAAAATTAACCTCCTTGACACCTCCCAAAAAAAAAGAAAAGAAAAGAAAACAACAAGGTGTTGCACATGCCCTCATTAGTCTATGGACTGACCTTTTTCTTAATGTATAGATGTCGACCTTAGCAACATTTGACCTAGAAGCCGCAGAGACTCTGGCGCGGTGACACAAGCTAGTGCAACGGGTTCCCTAGTGAGCAGAAAGAGAAGACCCACACGGGACCGGAAGCTGAGCTACGTGGGTCGGTATGCCTAGGCATTCCATGGCATGATCATTAGCAGAGAACTCCACACTGCGCATGGAAAGGTAGCCTTATAGTACCACAATCCTGAGTGCCTGCAAATTTTGGAAGATGCCGAAGTTAAAGAAAAGCTGGAGAAGGTGGGCTTAGGGCAGATGGCATAGAGTCTTCCCTAAAACATTGATACAGAGCTATGTGCAGAGTACATCAAGACATATGACAAGGCCACCAAAAGGGGGACAATAACTAAAGCGGATGGCACCATAGAGCATGTTTTGATCACAGAGAGGACTTGATACGTGAGGCTCTGCAGCTACCACCACTAGTTAAAATACACACACATAATTATGAAAAGATGCCCCTAGATGCAATGCTGAAGAAGAGTTTGTATAGCTCTAATGGAGTAGAATATGACAATATCAGGGATGAAGTAACATAAAAGGCATGCATGGCAATGCCACTAATTATGCAAGTGAAGCCAGTAGATAGGTACAATAGGATGCCACTGAACAGGATAGCCAAGGTACATGAGGAAAAGGAGGATGAATGGGCCTATTACATCCACAGAGAGATGGAGAATTATCTAAAGGCCCATTAGTCAAAGATCTGCAACCCGTACCTAATGACACAGGTGCTAAATCATGTGGCTCAGAGGCCTCTTCTAGATTCGGAACCAGAAGAAAGAATGCAACTGGCACTCCTGATAGAACAACTAACACTGCTGAAGAAATGCAGGAAGGATAGGCCGTGTTGATGGGAGACTAAAGAGATCATGAAGGAGAACAAGAGAGGGAGAAAAAAAAATATTGAGAAAAAGATGAGGGGCATTATATCGGATGTCACTGAAGAGACACAAAGGATCGAGGCTGAGATAGCTCAAGAAATAAAGTCATACCAAGAAGTACTGGGGTAGCAGGAAGCGAGTATCAGCTTGACAACACCTCAAGAGAGGAAGGAAGTACAACATCTAACTCCTCCTCAGAGTTCAGCACAATTAATATTCAAGAATCTTTCTCCCCTTAAGAATTCCACAATGTCATACACACCTGCTGGGTTGTTGCAGAAAGAGTCTGAACCATAAGCACTGCCAGAAGCAGAGCCCCAAGGACACGAAGAAGCTACATCACTCCCAGTACAACTCACAGAAGAGCAATTGGATACAGGAAAACGACCATGGGCTGAAGATACACCAAGTCCCAGTAAAAGGCGACGTCTGGAGGATGAGGAGGTGATACCAAAAACATCTTTCCTCCATAATTTGGATTATGAAAGATTCTTTCAAGAGACTGTGGAGGGACTGGACAAACTCTTGACTTGCCACATGCTAGACTGGAAGGGGCCGCAACAACAAGTGCTTCCCTTTGGGAGCAAGAGCAATGTGTATGGTGGTGCCATCTCCTCACAACCCACATGCTTCATGACCACAATGCAACATTATGGAAACAGGTTCAAGAGGATACCAACCAAGTACAGACATTGCAAGAGCACCTCACAACAGTAGAAGCAACCCATAACGATGTTATCCTAAAGAGCTTAAAGGAGGCCGAGGAGCAGGAATCCAGATACCAAGCACTAGAAAACAACAATCTGGTTCTGAGCCAAACCATTGTGTAAAAGATCAAAGAGAATATAGATTTGAAAGTGCAGTTGGAACAAGCCAAAGAGCAGCTTCAAAAGGAAGTCACACAACATAACCAGGAGCAAGTGGCTATCCATGCTTAATAGCTACTATAGGAGCTAAAGCACACCTCCCTAGCCAAGGAAGAAGAGCTCCAAGGACAACTCCATACACTATCCTTAACTCTGAAGGAAGCAGAACAAAGAGTGCTCCAACTACAACAAGAAAGAGAACAGAACAACAAAGCAAATGCAGAAAAGATTAGAGCACTCAATGAGACCATTAGCACCAATAGGTCTGTGTAGATAATGATGGCTACACACCAAGAAGCTATGGTGCAAATCACATAGCAGTTTCGATATTGAACTCTCGTCTTTCCGCATTATTCCACATCAATCCATATTACTTAATCCAATTCGAAATCATATGTGTATCCATTCTTGACCAGATACATCATTTTCCATCCCATCACATCAGATTCATTCACTTCACATAACATCCATTCCTATCTTTCTTAATTTACATTACGTCTCATCACATCCATTTCTCATTATGTCTCATTCGTTCAGATCTTATATTATTCATTCACATTCTGATTCACATGACATCTCATCTCATCCACTCGTTCATATCGACATCATATCCATTCACATTCATATTTGCATTCATTATTCCACACACACATCCACATTCGTACATCCACATTCACATCTATATCCATACATCCATTTTCACATCCACATTCATACATCCACATCCACATCCACATTCATACATCCACATCCACATCTACATTCATACATCCACATTCACATTCACATCCATACATCCATACCCACATTCCACATTCATACATCCATATCCACATCCACATTCATACATCCACATCCACATCCACATCTACATTCATACATCCACATTCACATTCACATCCATACATCCATACATCCATACATCCACATTCACATTCACATCCATACATCCATACCCACATTCCACATTCATACATTCATAGCCACATTCCACATTCATACATCCACATCCACATTCACATTCACATCCACATTCATACATCCATATCCACATTCACATTCACATCCATACATCCATATCCACATTCCACATCCTCATTCACATTCACATACATCCACATCCACATTCCATATCTACATCCATATCCCCTTTCACACATCCACATTCATATTCACATACATCCACATCCACATTCCATATCTACATCCATATCCCCATTCACACATCCACATTCACATTCACATACATCCACATTCACATTCACATTCACATTCACATTCACATTCACATTCACATTCCACATTCCACATTCCACATCCTCGTTCACATTCACATACATCCACATCCACATTCCATATCTACATCCATTCTTTCACATACATACATCTCCATCTATTCCTCATTCATTTTCATCTATTTGATTCATTTCACATCCTCATATCTATTTATAGAATACAAGAGAATTCTTATTTTTGATATAAGATTTCTTTACGCATCTATTTATGCATAAATTTCATTTTAAGGAGACTAACACTTTCGAAATAAAAATCAATATTTTATGCATCTTCCTATACATAAATTCATTTTAAATGAGAATGACACTTTTGAATTAAAAATCAAGCTTTTATGCATCTTCCTATGCATAAATTCATTTTAAATGAGAATGACACTTTTGAATTAAAAATCAATCTTTTATGCATCTTCCTATGCATAAAATCAAAATTGACGAAAATAACTCTTTTGAACTAAAAATAGATTTCTGTATGCATCTTTCTATGCATAAAATCAGAATTGATGAGAATAACTCTTTTGGGTTAAAATAAATTCTTTATGCATCTTTTCATGCATAAATCCAATTTAGTAAGAATTACACTTTTAGAATAAAAGAATTTTTCTTATGCATCCTATTTATGCATAAATCTATTTATGATGAAAATCACACTTTTAATATAAAAAAATATCTTTTATGCATATGTTTATGCATACAATCATTGATGATGAAAATAACTCTTTTAATATAAAAAAATATCTTTTATGCATATGATTATACATACAATCATTTATGATAAAAATCACTCTTTTAATATAAAAGAATTTCTTTTATGCATCTAATTTATGCATAAAATCATTTATGATGAAAGTAACACTTTTATAATAAAAAAATCTTTTATGCATACTTTTATGCATGAAAATTAAATATGATAAAAGTAACACTTTTTTAATAAAAATAATAATCTTTTATGCATACTTCTATGCATGAAAATCAATTATGATAAAAGTAACACTTTTATAATAAAAAAATAATCTTTTATGCATACTTCTATGCATGAAAATCAAATATGATAAAAGTAACACTTTTATAATAAAAAAATAATCTTTTATGCATACTTCTATGCATGAAAATCAAATATGATAAAAGTAACACTTTTATAATAAAAAAATAATCTTTTATGCATACTTTTATGCATAAAAGTCAAATATGATAAAAGTAACACTTTTATAATAAAAAAAATAATCTTTTATGCATACTTTTATGCATAAAAATCAATAATAATGAAAGTAATACTTTTATAATAAAACTAAATTTCTTTTATACAAATAATCAAAATGCATCTTCTATGCATGAAAATGACACTTTAGAATATAGATATCATAAGGAGCATCATTTGCAATGTAGAGAAGACAAAAATCATAAAAAACCATAAAAAGAATATAAAAGAGAAGAATCTCCAACTTACATAGTTACTTTGAGAGCTTTCCTTTGGCTTGATGGTTTGAGGATTCTACTCTTGTTTGAAACAAGAGTGGCCACCAATCTTTTGGAAGAGGGAAGGTCAAAAACTAGTGAATTATGAGTAGAATTCACTGTTTTTGGCACTTGGGAGAGGCAGGGTAACACTATTGAGTTTTCAACAAAGGGGAGGGCTTCTATTTATAGGAAAAAGTGAGCCTCTAACCAAGCAAACTGATTCTAGAATTTTCCAGATCAGTTTGGTCAATTTTTGACCATTTTTAGGTCAGTTTTGCTCACTTTTTGGATCTAGTTGAAACAGGAGAGAGGAGAGATAAAAATATCTCATTATTTGGGAGTTTAAAACTCATTCAAGCATGTGAAATAGGCGCCTCCTTCATGAGGGGAATTCCCCCATGCAGAGGTGTCAAAAATGCATCATTACTTCTAAATATCTCCCTTTTTCAACTATTAACCTTGTCCTTAGTCAACTCTTCATCTTATGTGAGTATTTACTCATTTTTGGAGGATTTTTCTTTTATTTCTTCATTTATCTCCTCCCTACATTTGGATGAATCTTATTGTTCCATAGGAACCTTAATTTAAAATTTCAAAAAAATCTTCACCCCCAGGATAATGCCTCTTGAACAGATTATACTTAATTTCTAATGCACCTTCTGAAAATCTGTTTGAACTTCTGTTTCAGGGGAACTTATTTTAATAAGATGAGATATTTTTCTATCCAAAAATATTTAAAAATAAAATTACCACTCTTTAGAAGATTTTCTCTCTCTAGGCTAAAACTGGTAGAAACAAGATCTTTTATATTTTTGAAGAGGGATTTGACTACAGGGGAAGATACTGGACATCCTGAGAGGCTGGGAAGGAATCTTACATTCTACCCCACTTAAAAAACGCGAGATGTCCTCATCTCACAGGTGGGGTATGATCTCTTTCATCATCTTCTTCTTCTTCCAGCGTTGCTGCCTTGGAAGTAGACGGCCGATTTGGGAACAATTCTCTTTGACTTCCCCTATTCTGAGGTGGAGGTCTTGCTTTACTTTGGATTGAAACTACAGGTTGGATAGAGGGTCTACCTCTAGGATTTCCTTGATTTTGGTGGATAGAACCGTGATTACTCTCGAAGGAAGGGGCTGGAGTCTGGAATCTTGATCCCTGATTTCCCTGCACTGAAAACCTTGATCCAAAAGGAGTTGGGCAATCCATGTTGCGATGTCCAAATCCTTGGCAGTTATAGCATTTCACTCTTTTGTTCAAGGGTGGAACTTCTGAAGTTGAAATCCAGGGAATTGAGTTTCGAGAAAAGGACATTTCTTCATTCTGGAACTTCCCATATCCTGGGTTTGACCCTGATATCTCTTAGGCGGAGGAAGGTTGGAATCACCTTCTGGGAATAAAAACCTTTTGAAAGGTGATGGTGCTGGCTTTGGAGAGACTTTGACATTATAGGCTTTGGCGAAATCCTTCGCCAACTGCTTCGGCCATGGAATTAGGTTTGGCATTCTTGACTAAAGTATCTAATGGCTCATTCATTCCCCGAATGAACCTGGCCATCAGCTGCTCTTCATCCAATTGAGGGGAATATTTAAGGAGAAGGGCAAAAGCCTGATGGTACTCTTCAATTTTTTGGGTTTTCTGCTTTAGTTCCAAGAACTCATTCATCTTAATTTCAAGAAAGCCTGGGGGACAAAATCTCTTTCTGAGGTAAGCCTTGAGATCGGTCCAGGTTTGGGTATTTCGGTCGAGACGGTTTGTCTCGCAGTGGTTTCTCCACGCCACTCTAGCTGTCTCCACTATCTTCAGCCTTGCAAGAGCCATTTTGCTCTTCTCATTGTAACCGGTGACATCGAAGTATTCTTCCATTGATTTGATCCACTTCTCCACAGTCTCGCCCAAGTTTTTCCCTTCACCCTTGAAAGGTCCAGGCTGCGAACTATGAAGAGTTTTACGAACATCCAGGTCGAGTTCTTCTTCATCGAGTTGGGGGTTAACATTTCTACCACAACGACCTCGATCCATGTTCCTATTAATACAAAAATTCTTGTTAAGTTTCTTTATTTATGATTCGATCCGATTTTTGATTCAACTGATTCTGGGGTTCTTTAAATAGGTCGGCTCCCCACATAATCATGGGATAAAGATACTCATATAGAAAGCATTATCAAATAACAATTCATTCAGAATATCTCATTCATATCTTTAACACCATCAGACTAAATTTTTCCATCTAAACACGCCTCCATGGGGATTTCAATTTTTTTTTATTTTTAATTTATCAACCCTTAACTTGATTCATTGATCAAAAGTTAAGAGTAATAATCTGCCAACACAATCCACTAATCTCATAGTGATTGGCTGAAGTCATTAACGTCATTCCAGTTAAGAACATCATCACAGGGACTCGTCCCATTCATCCTCATTGCAGTTTTGCTCAGCTTATTACATTCCAACCAATTTTCAGGGATCATTATTTTTCAATCAGAATCCAAATCAATTCATCAGTTCTCAACCAGAATTTAAAAATCATATCAACCACATTCGAATTCATCATCTGGATAGTATTAATGCTTATAATTTCAAGTCTTAGATTTACTCGTATATACTGCCAATAAAGAGCTGCAGTTATACCCTCGGTATATATGGGTAGTCATGGTTCTTGGAACTATAAGGTAAATACCATCATGTCTAGGCCTCAAGCAAGTCAAGGATTCCCTACAATTGCGGTACTTCCATCTGAAGACCCAATTACCAAATTACAAATTTCAGTTTGAATATCAAATTGTATGAATTTTTATCACACAATTACAACCTTTTAGTGCCTCTTGATAAATTTTTGACATATTTGGCTTCTCGGTTGATCCTCATTAGCCAAATAGCTCTGATACCAACTGTAAGATCCCTGTCCCCATCGCGCAACGAATTCTGGGGTGCTAGCAGCGGAAGTAGCACTTCTTAAGTGGGGCAAGGTCCTACACTCCGGGGCCTCGCCCTTGGATATCCGGACAAAAGACTAATCCATCGGTTTTTCCAAAACCGAACCCAGAAAAACTTCCTTTGCCCGGAAAGCATGGGCGATTCCACCAGGATAACTTTTCCCTAACGTAGTCAAAAGTCTTAACTAACTGAACTGATCTGACCGAACTCGTAAGTTCCATAGTTAGATCAAGGGATAGATTGCACTTGGATCATAGAGACCAATGCTTTTTTCCTCATCGAGAGGCACAACCGTTGATTCTTTTTCCATAGAACAATTTTTGTCCGGGATTTACTTCATCTATCGAACTAAACAGAAATTGAGTCTCGATTTACGGATCCATCAGTCCAGCCTAACCCCATCCAGTCCCATGGGTTAGCCAACCGCCCAACCACTGTAGTGATGGGATCCAATTAGGAATTTGGTTAGGTTTTGTCCCGGGTACTAGGGAAAAGAGTTCCCAGGCCCCCCTAGCCGGATGTTCATGCAAACATAAACTAGTCACACCACTTACACACCCAATATGAAATTGCCTTTTTCTCAGCATCAGCTATCTTTAAAACAATCCTTTAATGAAACCATTGTGTCACTGATCACAATCCTCAAAATCTCTGGTTGAATCCTTATTTCCAATCATTCCTTCATTGGAGTATCTATGGCATCATTGGCAACCAGAACGCTCACCACCTGTCCACTTAGGGGCCTTTTCAATAGTTCCTAGCTCATAGTACTCGGCAATATAATCACTTATAAAAATCAAGATGGAAATCTCTGTTGAAGATCAGCAAGATCAACCAACAGATCCATATAAAAGAGCCATGGACTCATCCATTGAGGACCAACAAGGTCAATCAACCAGATCCATGCCTGGTTTCAGAAAACAACTCTTACTCCTTGTTCCAATATCTTCCACGACGCACGTGTGGGTATCTTCGGTGACCCAGAGCCCGAGCACTGTATGGTCAGCACCCTCTAGGATCCTTCGCAGGTCACCTAGCGCTTCACTCATAGGCCGCTTCCTTGGTCCCTCATCCACCGTACCGGAAACTCACCATTTAAATCGAACCGAGGTTGGTCAACACCTCGGCCGACCTTGCTATGCGAGACGTCCTCCATTGACTCTCCATCACAGCAGTTGCAACTTTATCAGTTAGGTCTCCACGACCTTAATCACAAGATGGTCAAAATGCTTCCCCAGCATTCTTGACATAAAACAGTCATTTACAAACAGGCCACACATACAGTTTTGATATTGAACTCTCGTCTTTCCACATTATTCCACATCAATCCATATTACTTAATCCAATTCCAAATCATATGTGTATCCATTCTTGACCAGATACATCATTTTCCATCCCATCACATCAGATTCATTCACTTCACATAACATCCATTCCTATCTTTCTTAATTTACATTACGTCTCAGCACATCCATTTCTCATTATGTCTCATTCGTTCAGATCTTATATTATTCATTCACATTCTGATTCACATGACATCTCATCTCATCCACTCGTTCATATCGACATCATATCCATTCACATTCATATTTGCATTCATTATTCCACACACACATCCACATTCGTACATCCACATTCACATCTATATCCATACATCCATTTCCACATCCACATTCATACATCCACATCCACATCTACATTCATACATCCACATTCACATTCACATCCATACATCCATACCCACATTCCACATTCATACATCCATATCCACATCCACATTCATACATCCACATCCACATCTATATTCATACATCCACATTCACATTCACATCCATACATCCATACCCACATTCCACATTCATACATTCATAGCGACATTCCACATTCATACATCCACATCCACATTCACATTCACATCCATACATCCATATCCACATTCCACATCCTCATTCACATTCACATTCACATACATCCACATCCACATTTCATATCTACATCCATATCCCCATTCACACATCCACATTCATATTCACATACATCCACATCCACATTCCATATCTACATCCATATCCCCATTCACACATCCACATTCACATTCACATACATCCACATTCACATTCACATTCACATACATCCACATTCACATTCACATTCACATCCATATCCACATTCTACATCCTCATTCACATTCACATACATCCACATCCACATTCCATATCTACATCCATTCTTTCACATACATACATCTCCATCTATTCCTCGTTCATTTTCATCTATTTGATTCGTTTCACATCCTCATATCTATTTATAGAATACAAGAGAATTCTTATTTTTGATATAAGATTTCTTTACGCATCTATTTATGCATAAATTTCATTTTAAGGAGACTAACACTTTCGAAATAAAACTCAATCTTTTATGCATCTTCCTATACATAAATTCATTTTAAATGAGAATGACACTTTTGAATTAAAAATCAATCTTTTATGCATCTTCCTATGCATAAATTCATTTTAAATGAGAATGACACTTTTGAATTAAAAATCAATCTTTTATGCATCTTCCTATGCATAAAATCAAAATTGACGAAAATAACTCTTTTGAACTAAAAATAGATTTCTTTATGCATCTTTCTATGCATAAAATCAAAATTGATGAGAATAACTCTTTTGGGTTAAAATAAATTCTTTATGCATCTTTCCATGCATAAATCCAATTTAGTAGGAATTACACTTTTAGAATAAAAGAATTTTTCTTATGCATCCTATTTATGCATAAATCCATTTATGATGAAAATCACACTTTTAATATAAAAAAATATCTTTTATGCATATGTTTATGCATACATCATTGATGATGAAAATCACTCTTTTAATATAAAAAATATCTTGTATGCATACAATCATTTATGATGAAAATCACTCTTTTAATATAAAAGAGTTGCTTTTATGCATCTAATTTATGTATAAAATCATTTATGATGAAAGTAACACTTTTATAATAAAAAAAAATCTTTTATGCATACTTTTAAGCATGAAAATCAAATATAACGTAACACTTTTATAATAAAAAAAATAATCTTTTATGCATACTTCTATGCATGAAAATCAATTATGATAAAAGTAACACTTTTATAATAAAAAAATAATCTTTTATGCATACTTCTATGCATGAAAATCAAATATGATAAAAGTAACACTTTTATAATAAAAAAATAATTTTTTTTGCATACTTCTATGCATGAAAATCAGTTATGATAAAAGTAACACTTTTATAATAAAAAAATAATCTTTTATGCATACTTCTATGCATGAAAATCAAATATGATAAAAGTAACACTTTTATAATAAAAAAATAATCTTTTATGCATAAAAATCAAATATAATAAAAGTAACACTTTTATAATAAAAAAAATTATCTTTTATGCATACTTTTATGCATAAAAATCAATAATAATGAAAGTAATACTTTTATAATAAAACTAAATTTCTTTTATACAAATAATCAAAATGCATCTTCTATGCATGAAAATGACACTTTAGAATATAGAAATCATAAGGATTACTCTTTTAGAATAATGAAAGATAATACTGATTTCTAAATTTTTGAAAAATTTTGCCATAACCTCCTTTGTATGGCTCACCATTTTTCAATTTTAAGTCTCTAAAATTAATTAGAAATGCATCAAGAGTATTTAAACCATTCTAAAGTAACATTTTTCTACTTATTTAAGAGAAACATTATGAAAAACTTGATTTTATTCATTAATCATTCACCTAGGATAAATAATGGTTGGATTTACTAGAGAAGAGAGGGGAATGCCTTTTGCAATGAGGCATAACATCATTTGCAATGTAGAGAAGACAAAAATCATAAAAAACCATAAAAAGAATATAAAAGAGAAGAATCTCCAACTTACATAGTTACTTTGAGAGCTTTCCTTTGGCTTGATGGTTTGAGGGTTCTACTCTTGTTTGAAACAAGAGTGGCCACCATTCTTTTGGAAGAGGGAAGGTCAAAAACTAGTGAATTATGAGTAGAATTCACTGTTTTTGGCACTTGGGAGAGGCAAGGTAACAGTGCAAAACACTATTGAGTTTTCAACAAAGGGGAGGGCTTCTATTTAAAGGAAAAAGTGAGCCTCTAACCAAACAAATTGATTCTAGAATTTTCCAGATCAGTTTGGTCAAATTTTAACCATTTTTAGGTCAATTTTGCTCACTTTTTGGATCTAGTTGAAACATGAGAGAGGAGAGATGAAAATATCTCATTATTTGGAAGTTTAAAACTCATTCATTCCCCCATACAGAGGTGTAAAAAATGCATCATTACTTCTAAATATCTCCCTTTTTTAACTATTAACTTTGTCCTTAGTTAACTCTCCATCTTATGTGAGTATTTACTCATTTTTGGAGGATTTTTCTTTTATTTCTTCATTTATCTCCTCCCTACATTTGGATGAATCTTATTGGTCCATAGGAACCTTAATTTAAAATTTTGAAAAAATCTTCACCCCCAGGATAATGCCTCTTGAACAGATTATACTTAATTTCTAATGCACCTTCTGAAAATCTTTTTGAACTTCTATTTCAAGGGAACTTATTTTAATAAGATGAGATATTTTTCTATCCAAAAATATTTAAAAACAAAATTACCACTCTCTAGATGATTTTCTCTCTCTAGGCCAAAACTGGTAGAAACAAGATCTTTTATATTTTTGAAGAGGGATTTGACTATAGGGGAAGATACTGGACATCCTGAGAGGCTGGGGAGGAATCTTACAATACAAGGTCATTTTTATATTACTAAAGCTGATGATTTTGATGGCATATTATATCCTCACTTTGAATTGAAAGTTTTTGAAATCAAACCACAAGATGATGGTGTAGATTATCTTATACCTATCCAATCAGCTAGACCCGCTAGACAGGAACCATGTTATTTCTTTGATAAAGATATAACAATAGAATACCTTGTTACTCCAATAATAGGAGAGTCAAGAAACACTACCATAAGCACCCTAAAAGAAGTCATTATTGATCTTACAATAGGAGATTCTCCCCAAGTACACCAGTTCAGAAGAGTGTGGTCAAATACTTATTGTCTGAGGAATATCATGCTAGTGTTCTTCATAGAATGTTATTAGCAAGCACACATATTGAGAAAGTAGAAGAGATTCCTCAAATCTATAATGCTAATGTGGCTTTTGTGTAAGATCCCTGTTCCCACCGCGCAACAGATTCGGGGTACTAGCAGCGGAAGTAACACATCTTGCGCGGGTCAGGGTCTCACACTCGGGGCCTCGCCCACGGATATCCGGACAAGAGACTAATCCGTCGGTTTTTCCAAAACCGAACCTGGAAAAACTTCCCTTATCCGGAAAGCACGGGCGATTCCACCAGGATAACTCTTTACTCTAACGTAGTCAAGATCATTACTGATCAAACTGATCCGACTGCACCTCTAACGGTACTTGGTCAGATCAAGGAAGAAACTTGCACTTAGATCATTGGGATCAACGCTTTTTTCCCCATCAAGAGGCACAGCCGTTGATTCCTATCCATAGAACAATTACTATCCGGGATTTACTTCATCTATCGTAGTAATAGAAATTAAATCTCGATTTACGGATCCATCAGTCCAGCCTAACCCCATCCAGTCCCATGGGTTAGCCAACCTCCCAACCACTGTAGTGATGGGATCCAATTAGGAATTTGGTTAGGTTTTGTCCCGGGTACCAGGGAAAAGAGTTCCTAGGCCCCCTAGCCGGAAGTTCATACAAACATAAAACTAGTCACACCACTTACACACCCAATATGAAATTGCCTTTTTCTCAGCATCAATTAACTTTCAAACAATCCTCTAAATGAAACCATTATGTCACTGATGACAATCCTCAAAGTCTCTGGTTGAATCCTTATTTCCCGTCATTCATTCATCGGTGTACTTATGGCATCATTGGCAACCAGAACGCTCACCACCTGTTTACTCAGGGGCCTTTTCCATAGTTCCTAGCTCATAGTAACCGCCAATATATTCATATAATAGAATGGAATCTCCGTGGAAGATCAGCAAGATCAACCCACAGATCCATATAAAAGAGCCATGGACTCATCCGTTGAGGACCAGCAAGGTCAATCAACCAGATCCATGCCCGGTTTCAGAAAACAAATCTTACTCCTTGTTCCAATATCTTCCACGACGCACGTGTGGGTATCTTCGGTGACCCAGAGCCCGAGCACCGTATGGTCAACACTCTCTAGGATCCTTCGCAGGTGACCTAGCGCTTCACTCATAGGCCGCTTCCTTGGTCCCTCATCCACCGTACCGGAAGCTCACCATTTAAATCGAACCGAGGCTGGTCAAGACCTCGATCGACCTTGCTACGCGAGACGTCCTCCATTGACTCTCCGTCAGCAGTTGCAACTTTATCAGTTCGGTCTTCATGACCTTAATCCTCAAGACGGTCAAAATGCTTCCCCAGCATTCTTGACATAAAACAGTCATTTACAAATAGTCACAAAATACAATTTCTATAACGAACTCTCGTCTTTCCATATTATCCACTCTCGGACCACATTACTTATCCTCATTCCATTCAATGTGTACTCGTTCTCATCCATTCACTCATATAGACTACGCATTATCTCACATACACCTTCATATTCATTATTCTACATACATATCCATGTTCGTACGTCCACATCATACATCCAATTTCACATTCATACATACGCATCTACATGCATACATCCACATCCACATCCACATTCATACATCCATACTTCCATTTCCACATCCACACATCCACATTAACATTCATACATCCACATTCACATGCATACATCCATTTTCACATCCTCATTCATACATCCACATTCACATACATACATCCACATCCGTATCTACATCCATACATCCACATCCACCTCTTCATTCACATTCACATCCATACATCCACATCTACATACATACATCCATTTTCACATCCTCATTCATACATCCACATCCACATCCACATACATACATACATCCATTTTTCACTTCCTCATTCATACATCCACATCCACATACATACATACACATCCGTATCTACATCCATATATCCACATCCACATCCACATCCACATTCACATTCATACATATACATCTACATGTATACATCCACATCACATTCATACAACCATATTACATCCATTCTCGTCCTAACACATCCCATATACATCTTAACACATCCATTCTCGTCCTAACACATCCCATATACATCTTAACACATCCTAACTCATCTTAACACATTCTATCACATCTCATACACATCTTATCACATCTTTTCACATCTCATACACCTCTTATCACATCCTATCACTTCCCATACGCATCTTATCACATCTTATCACATCTCATTTACCTCTTATCACATCTCATACACCTCTTATCACATCTTATCACATTTCATATCTTTTTTAAGAGAATTCTTATATTTGATATAAGATTTCTCTACACATTTATTTATGCATAAATTCCATTTAAAGAGACTAACACTTTCGAAATAAAAATCAATCTTTTATGCATCTTCTTATGCATAAATTCAATTTGGTAGGAATTACACTTTTAGAATAAAAGAATTTCTCTTATGCATCTAAGTTATGCATAAAATCCATTTATGATGAAAATCACACTTTTAGTATAAAAAAGAATACTTTTTATGCATACCTCTATGCATGAAATCCAAATATAATAAAAGTTACACTTTTATAATAAAATAATCAACTTTTATGCATATCTCTATGCATGAAATCCAAATATGATAAAAGTCACACTTTTATAATAAAATAATCAATTTTTATGCATACCTCTATGCATGAAATCCAAATATGATAAAAGTCACACTTTTATAATAAAATAATCAACTTTTATGCATACCTCTATGCATGAAATCCAAATATGATAAAAGTCACACTTTTATAATAAAATAATCAACTTTTATGCATACCTCTATGCATGAAATCCAAATATGATAAAAGTCACACTTTTATAATAAAATAATCAATTTTTATGCATACCTCTTTGCATGAAATCCAAATATGATAAAAGTCACACTTTTATAATAAAATAATCAATTTTTATGCATACCTCTATGCATGAAATCTAAATATGATAAAAGTAACACTTTTACAATAAAATAATCATCAATTATGCATAACATAAAAATCAATTTCTCCATGATTACAATAAAATTCTTTCAATTAATCTAGGATGATAATTCCTAGAATATGGTAGGAAGTTCTCTTTTCATGCTTTGAATAAAATTATTTTATGTGTAATTTTTATAAAAATTTTACCATAGCTCCGCTACTATGATTGATAAATCTCAATTTATTTTGAAGGATAAAGCTTGTCATTAAGGAAATGATTAGAATGATCCCTAATTGGATCATTAACCCAATAATGGATTGAATCATCAATATTCATGAAATACATAAACTAAAAGCATAGAAAAAAGCCATTAATTTGGCCTCAAGCATAGATTAATCTTGGATTAAGGAAAGCTTTATGAAAAGCTTCATTTGGATTGAGAATGGGTCACGAGTATGACCATTTCTTGAGTGAGAGAGAGAAATTACATAAAACCATTAGAATTAAGCATAAATAAAAGTTTATGTAATTCTTAAGTATCATTAATCGATTAACTTCAATAGCATTCATCAAATTATGTAACTCTTCACTACCATTCATCAATTAACTTCAATAGCATTCAAAAACCATTCCAATTAAGCTTCTCAAGCTTGAGAGGGGTTGAGAAGAGAGAAGTATTGAGAAATTATAGAAAAGATCAAAATTCACCATTTACCTTATAAATTGCTTGATTCTTTGTTCACGGTAGAGGCCCCCAACCAATCAATTGGTTAAGTATGTTGATGGAGCCACCAATGGGGATTGAAGAAAGAGGGAAGCTCCAATTTCTTCAATTTGGAGAGAATTTTAGAGAATAGTAGAAATTAGCATTATTTCAGCATAACTCTAGTATAGTAAAATTCTTCTATTTTTTTCAAAGGACTCATGTTCTATTTATAGGAGAGGGAAGCTCTAACCAAAGCTAACTGAATTCTAGAATTTTCCAGATTCAATTTGGTTGAATTTGGACTAGATTTGGACCTCGTTTGGTTACTTTTTGATTCGGTTTGGTTCCATTTTGATTTGGTTTGATTCAAGAGAGAGGAGAGATAAAAATATCACATTATTTTTGAGTTTAAAACTCATTCAAGCATGTGAAATATGCACCTCCTTTAATGGACTCCCCTTCCTTACATATGTGTCAAAATGGAATTATTATACCCAAAATATCTCATATTTTTAATATTGCTCATAGTTTTTTACTAATAAACCTTGTACATTTTCAACTCTTCATCTTATGTGAGCATTTACTCATTTTTGGATACCCAAAATATCTCATATTTTTGATATTACTCATAGTTTCTTACTAATAAACCTTATACATAGTCAACTCTTCATCTTATGTGAGCATTTACTCATTTTTGGGTATCTTCTTTTACAAATTGGATTTATCTCCTCCCTTGGATTGATCTTATTGGCCCAAAGGAACCTTAATTGGACCATAATCTAAAATTTCTGAAAATCTAGACCCTTAGGCTAAGGTCCTTTATACCCATTTCCAATTAATTCCAATTGCACATTGGAAAATTCTTTCTGAATTTCTGTTTCAGGGGAATTCATTTTAATAAGATGAGATATTTTTCTATCCAAAAATATTCAAAATCTGAATATTCTCTCTCTAGAATATTTTCTCTCTCTATGCCAAAACAGGCAGAGACAAGATATCTTATATTTCTGAAGAGGGAATTGATTACAGGGAAATATGTTGGACATTTTGAGAGGCTGGGGAGGAATCTTACATTCTCTCCCACTTGAAAAATGCGAGATGTCCTCATCTCGCAAACTTGGGATAATTTCGCAAGATGCACGAATATGAGACTTAGAGAAAAATTTAATTAAGATTAACCACCAAAAAAAAAGTCTCAAAGAGAGCAAGATTCAAGACAAGAACAAAATTTCAACTTTATTCATTCTTGGAACATATACAATAAAGATAGAAGAACTCTTTACACTTCCATAAGCCCGTCCATCATATGGTCACAAAAGCAGCACTCACAAGCTGCGCACGTATAAGGTAACTCATCTATGGGAATAATTCTGCTGGTTATTGCCGCACCTATCTCAGTGGTATGAGGTGATCTAACAAAAGGACCTCTGAGAGGCAAGCCAAAAACGGGGTAAAGGCATATCTTCTGATGAGGAAGAAAACACGCCAGTAAGAAGACCCGCTCAGAAAACCCAATATGCCTTGATCTCATGACGCAGTAGTATCGGGGACCCAAACCCAAAGCTTCAATAACCATGGCCAAGCGGACATTGTTACGAAAGTGCTGCTGACCCCACGGTGTTACCCTAGTTATGTCTTGATAGGTCCGCCATTTGGTTTGAGCTACAGAAGTTCCTAGGTGAGGAAAAAGTGAGCGCTCATACAGTTCTATAAAATCCTTCTTCACAGACTCGCTTGCGTCTTGAAGGTGAGAAATCATCATGGATAAAACTAATTCCTGTTGCCAAGCCATGAAGGAGATTAAGAAAGAAAGGAGATCGATGGAAGTAAGATTACTGTGAGCGACAAGTAAAAGTTACGACTTATATAAAGGAAGGAGCTAGCGTAACCTAGAAGCCAACGGTATCTTGCCACTGAAGTTTTACCATCTTTCCATGATTTGGGTTTGGCACATATTTCTATAGAAGGCATTCAGAACTTTGAGATGAGGAGATAAAAGAAGTTCGTAGGCTAAGTCACTTACTTTCTTTGGTCCACAATATCTGGGGGATAACTACTTATACTCCCCAAGAGATAAAGAACTTCTTTTGGTCCGTACTCAATGAAGACCATATCTGCTTCTTTGAATTCTCTGACTGTCCTCTTCTTATCTGTATATTGTATCTGTCGATCCTGGGCAGCGTTTATATCTTTATGAATTGCCTGCATCTGTTGCTCTATGTCGCCAAGCATTTGACTGGTCATCTCGACCCTAATCAATGGTTCGAACCTGGTTAATGGAGTTAAGCAATCTTGTCCGAGACGGACCCTGATTAGATTGGTATGAAGGAATTGGTCTCTGAATTTGGGTTCTAGACTTCCTTGTGCCCTTTTCATGGTAGGAGTCGGGCAGTCTTTTAACTGATGGACCAAAACCTTGGCATCCAAAATACCGGTTCTCACTTCTGAACTCATCGTTCTGAATCCTTAAAATAGGTGGGCTCCTGAGAAGGTATTCTGGGAAAGTGTCTTTCCTTTTCAAACAGAATCTTTCTTTTATTTAGAGAAGGAATAATTATTAGATCAGAAAAGGAGATTCTTACTCCTGTATACCTCTAAGGCTGGGGGAGGAATCTTACATTCTACCCCACTTAAAAAGTGCAAGATGTTCTCATCTCCCAAGTAGAGGACAACTCTTTTGCTTAAGATCCAATTTATTCCGGGGTTCCTTATATTCCGGTCAACCCAACAGAATATGGGGATAAATATCCCTTATATAGAACTCATCATTCAATAAAAATTCATTTAGATCATATCATTCATATCTTTAACACGATAATGGTCCATTAGACCGAAAAATTTCCTTCTGAACATTCCTCCACGGGAATTTTAGTTAAGCAAGTTCTCAATTTGTCATCCCTTAACTTGATCTACTGTCTCAAGTATTAACAGTAGCAATTGGACAGCACAATCCACTAATCTCATAGTGATTTGCTGAAATCATTTTCATCATTTATCATTACAGGGACTCGTCCCAATCATCCACATTGTGGTTTCGCTCAGCTTATTACATTTCAACCCATTTTCAGGGATCATCATTTTTCAATCAAAATCCAAATCAATTCATCAGTTCCCAAATAGAATTAAAAATCATATCAACCACATTCGAATTCATCAACTAGATAGCATTAATGATTATAATTTCAAGTCTTAGATTTACTCGTATATACTGCCGGTAAAGAGCTACAGATATACCCTCGGTATATACGGATAGTCATGATACTCGAAACTATAAGGTAAATACCATCATGTCTAGGCCTCAAGCAAGTCAGGGTTCCATACAATTGCGGTACTTCCAATTGAAGTCCTAATTACTAATTTACGAATTTCAATTTGAATAACAAATTATATGAATTATATCACACAATTACAACCTTTTTGTGCGTCTTGATAAATTTTTGACATAATTGGCTCCTCAGTTGATCTTATTGGAGATCTATGACATATGTCTGATAAACAGATTTTTCTTTATCCGATCGTCCGTAAACAATCACTTAAATAACACGAAAAAACATTTGTATATTTATATACAAGTTGCAATAAAGTACATAGAGTGGCTCGGTTCCAAAATTCAAAATCTCCTCGGGAGACGCATAAGACGACGGTACTGGGCCATAGTCATGCCCTGTTACATAATTTCTCTAATTGCGAAGGGAGCTATTATTTTCTCCTTAGGGATAAATCGACTAAAGAGTCTATAAACTCGGCAAGCAAGTCTGAAATTTTGAGGCATTGAATGATATAGAATGACACCACGCGTCATTTTCAGCTTTATCAAAATCATGGCCAATGAGAGGTTCTGTCCCAGCATTGCATGCCGGTTGCAAGAGACGTGGATATATAGCCCTGCAAACCACTTATGCTATTGTCTCTCCACTAGGTTAGGAAAATATAATTCCTCGAAATGGCGTGCGAGTCTTGCTCGGCTTGTTCGAGTTGAAGCGGAAGAGATGAGATGTTCGAAGGCGAACGCAGTCATATCTTGAGACTGGGTGAGGTCGGGAATACCAGATAGGTAGGGAACTTCCATCTAAAAAAAATTCTTTGATTAAAATTTCTTCATTAAAGAGGCTTACGGAATGAAAATACATTATGAAAAATGCTTTTTCTGAATTTTTATTATCAATTTATGATAAGAATGTGCTTATCCGTATTAGTTTTAAAATGCTCTGATACCAACTGTAAGATCCCTGTTCCCACCGCGCAACGGATTCGGGGTACTAGCAGCGGAAGTAACACATCTTGCGCGGGTCAGGGTCTCACACTCGGGGCCTCGCCCACGGATATCCGGACAAGAGACTAATCCATCGGTTTTTCCAAAACCGAACCCGGAAAAACTTCCCTTATCCGAAAAGCACGGGCGATTCCACCAGGATAACTCTTTACTCTAACATAGTCAAGATCATTACTGATCAAACTGATCCGACTGCACCTCTAACGGTACTTGGTCAGATCAAGGAAGAAACTTGCACTTGGATCATTGGGATCAACGCTTTTTTCTCCATCAAGAGGCACAGCTGTTGATTCCTATCTATAGAACAATTACTATCCGGGATTTACTTCATCTATCGTAGTAATAGAAATTAAATCTTGATTTACGGATCCATCAGTCCAGCCTAACCCCATCCAGTCCCATGGGTTAGCCAACCTCCCAACCACTCTAGTGATGGGATCCAATTAGGAATTTGGTTAGGTTTTGTCCCGGGTACCAGGGAAAAGAGTTCCTAGGCCCCCTAGCCGGAAGTTCATACAAACATAAAACTAGTCACACCACTTACACACCTAATATGAAATTGCCTTTTTCTCAGCATCAATTAACTTTCAAACAATCCTTTAAATGAAACCATTATGTCACTGATGACAATCCTCAAAGTCTCTGGTTGAATCCTTATTTCCCGTCATTCATTCATCGGTGTACTTATGGCATCATTGGCAACCAGAACGCTCACCACCTGTTTACTCAGGGGCCTTTTCCATAGTTCCTAGCTCATAGTAACTGGCAATATATTCATATAATAGAATGGAATCTCCGTGGAAGATCAGCAAGATCAACCCACAGATCCATATAAAAGAGCCATGGACTCATCCGTTGAGGACCAGCAAGGTCAATCAACCAGATCCATGCCTGGTTTCAGAAAACAACTCTTACTCCTTGTTCCAATATCTTCCACGACGCACGTGTGGGTATCTTCGGTGACCCAGAGCCCGAGCACCGTATGGTCAGCACCCTCTAGGATCCTTTGCACGTGACCTAGCGCTTCACTCATAGGCCGCTTCCTTGGTCCCTCATCCACTGTACCGGAAGCTCACCATTTAAATCGAACCGAGGCTGGTCAAGACCTCGATCGACCTTGCTACGCGAGACGTCCTCCATTGACTCTCCGTCAGCAGTTGCAACTTTATCATTTCGGTCTTCATGACCTTAATCCTCAAGACGGTCAAAATGCTTCCCCAGCATTCTTGACATAAACAGTCATTTACAAACAGTCACAAAATACAATTTCTATAACGAACTCTCGTCTTTCCATATTATCCACTCTCGGACCACATTACTTATCCTCATTCCATTCAATGTGTACTCGTTCTCATCCATTCACTCATATAGACTACACATTATCTCACATACACCTTCATATTCATTATTCTACATACATATCCATGTTCGTACGTCCACATCATACATCCAATTTCACATTCATACATACGCATCTACATGCATACATCCACATCCACATCCACATTCATACATCCATACTTCCATTTCCACATCCACACATCCACATTCACATTCATACATCCACATTCACATGCATACATCCATTTTCACATCCTCATTCATACATCCACATTCACATACATACATCCACATCCGTATCTACATCCATACATCCACATCCACCTCTTCATTCACATTCACATCCATACATCCACATCTACATACATACATCCATTTTCACATCTCATTCATACATCCACATCCACATCCACATACATACATACATCCATTTTTCACTTCCTCATTCATACATCCATATCCACATACATACATACACATCCGTATCTACATCCATATATCCACATCCACATCCACATCCACATTCACATTCATACATATACATCTACATGTATACATCCACATCACATTCATACAACCATATTACATCCATTCTCGTCCTAACACATCCCATATACATCTTAACATATCCTAACTCATCTTAACACATTCTATCACATCTCATACACATCTTATCACATCTTTTCACATCTCATACACCTCTTATCACATCCTATCACTTCCCATACACATCTTATCACATCTTATCACATCTCATACACCTCTTATCACATCTTATCACATTTCATATCTTTTTTAAGAGAATTCTTATATTTGATATAAGATTTCTCTACACATTTATTTATGCATAAATTCCATTTAAGGAGAATAACACTTTTGAAATAAAAATCAATCTTTTATGCATCTTCTTATGCATAAATTCAATTTGGTAGGAATTACACTTTTAGAATAAAAGAATTTCTCTTATGCATCTAAGTTATGCATAAAATCCATTTATGATGAAAATCACACTTTTAGTATAAAAAAGAATATCTTTTATGCATACCTCTATGCATGAAATCCAAATATGATAAAAGTTACACTTTTATAATAAAATAATCAACTTTTATGCATACCTCTATGCATGAAATCCAAATATGATAAAAGTCACACTTTTATAATAAAATAATCAACTTTTATGCATACCTCTATGCATGAAATCCAAATATGATAAAAGTCACACTTTTATAATAAAATAATCAACTTTTATGCATACCTCTATGCATGAAATCCAAATATGATAAAAGTCACACTTTTATAATAAAATAATCAACTTTTATGCATACCTCTATGCATGAAATCCAAATATGATAAAAGTCACACTTTTATAATAAAATAATCAATTTTTATGCATACCTCTATGCATGAAATCCAAATATGATAAAAGTAACACTTTTACAATAAAATAATCATCAATTATGCATAACATAAAAATCAATTTCTCCATGATTACAATAAAATTCTTTCAATTAATCTAGGATGATAATTCCTAGAATATGGTAGGAAGTTCTCTTTTCATGCTTTGAATAAAATTATTTTATGTGTAATTTGGATTGAGAATGGGTCATGAGTATGACCATTTCTTGAGTGAGAGAGAGAAATTACATAAAACCATTAGAATTAAGCATAAATGAAAATTTATGTAATTCTTAACTATCATTAATCGGTTAACTTCAATAGCATTCATCAAATTATGTAACTCTTCACTACCATTCATCAATTAACTTCAATAGCATTCAAAAACCATTCCAATTAAGCTTCTCAAGCTTGAGAGGGGTTGAGAAGAGAGAAGTATTGAGAAATTATAGAAAAGATCAAAATTCACCATTTACCTTATAAATTGCTTGATTCTTTGTTCACGGTAGAGGCCCCCAACCAATCAATTGGTTAAGTATGTTGATGGAGCCACCAATGGGGATTGAAGAAAGAGGGAAGCTCCAATTTCTTCAATTTGGAGAGAATTTTAGAGAATAGTAGAAATTAGCATTATTTCAGCATAACTCTAGTATAGTAAAATTCTTCTATTTTTTTCAAAGGACTCATGTTCTATTTATAGGAGAGGGAAGCTCTAACCAAAGCTAACTGAATTCTAGAATTTTCTAGATTCAGTTTGGTTGAATTTGGACTAGATTTGGACCTCGTTTGGTTACTTTTTGATTCGGTTTGGTTCTATTTTAATTTGGTTTGATTCAAGAGAGAGGAGAGATAAAAATATCACATTATTTTTGAGTTTAAAACTCATTCAAGCATGTGAAATATGCACCTCCTTTAATGGACTCCCCTTCCTTACATATGTGTCAAAATGGAATTATTATACCCAAAATATCTCATATTTTTAATATTGCTCATAGTTTTTTACTAATAAACCTTGTACATTTTCAACTCTTCATCTTATGTGAGCATTTACTCATTTTTGGATACCCAAAATATCTCATATTTTTGATATTACTCATAGTTTCTTACTAATAAACCTTGTACATAGTCAACTCTTCATCTTATGTGAGCATTTACTCATTTTTGGGTATCTTCTTTTACAAATTGGATTTATCTCCTCCCTACACATGGATTGATCTTATTGGCCCAAAGGAACCTTAATTGGACCATAATCTAAAATTTTTGAAAATCTAGACCCTTAGGCTAAGGTCCTTTATACCCATTTCCAATTAATTCCAATTGCACATTGGAAAATTCTTTCTGAATTTTTGTTTCAGGGGAATTCATTTTAATAAGATGAGATATTTTTCTATCCAAAAATATTCAAAATCTGAATATTCTCTCTCTAGAATATTTTCTCTCTCTATGCCAAAACAGGCAGAGACAAGATCTCTTATATTTCTGAAGAGGGAATTGATTACAGGGGAATATGTTGGACATTTTGAGAGGCTGGGGAGGAATCTTACATTTTGAGTTGCCGAATGTACGTGATCCTTCAGCCTCTCCAATGCAAGGACTGGAGCAAGCACATGATGGCCATTTTTGGGTGAAACCTGCGGAGAGTCATGTGAAGTTTCTTAGAGTTATACAAAAGAGTTCTTGTGGAGGCTTATTTGAGTGCACTTATGCCTTGTGTGGAAGAAAAACTCTAAACGGCACATCGAATACAACATCATGGATTGGAAAGCATATTGTCTTGGATTAAGTTTGATAACTTTGATTTATAAGAGTATTTATTGGAACTTTGTAATTTTTCACATAATAGGCAAGCTCACACAAACCTTCCCTCTCTAGGCTTAGCAACAACGGATGGGCTTAGCAACGGATGGATATGGATCACTAGCTTGTTTCTTTTGCAAGAACAAACATGTATGTAGAAGAATGTGTGGTGCTACGATGTACTATTGTATGCCTGTTGACCCACATATGTCGAGATTGATGATACATCAATGGGAACATTTGCATGAGGTGCAAAGGGGCACATCAAGGTAGGCATTGTAAAAGATAAGAGAACTTGTGCAAGAGGCAGTTTTTGGGGTGGCTACAAGAGGTCCAAGGAAGGAAAAAATGGATATCACCAAACAACTCGTATTGGATGCAGTCATCAGGAAGCATATGAGTAATGAATCAAATATTAGCAATATGGAGTTGTCATTATTATTGGAACACATGCATCCAATAATTCAGTGTTAAAGGTAATGTTAATTCCATATTGATTTTAATTGTTTGGTAATTCTTGTTAAATGAACGTTTGCATAGTTTGTTAAGTTGTCCAATTCTCTTGTAGATTCAAGAGGATGGTGCATGCTTCTAGGATGAATGGTTCAGTGCAAGGATCAGAGTCAAGTATCCTAGAATTGAAGAGACAGTGTGCTTTTGAGTTCTTCCATAGCAGTTGTTTTCTTGGGCAAAGCTTTGGATGAGTCATACTGGTGTTATGTGTTCAAAATGTTAACCAGCACAGGGGGCGCTTGCATCGGGTTTAGATTTGGTGAACCGTATGCACCAAACAAGAGACGGGGATTTGAGGAGGGCTTGGGTTTGTTTTGATCACGTCAGGTGTGTGCAAGGATGGACAACAATGGTTGCACATGTATATGATCCAAGGTACAGTTTGGTATTGTAATGTTCTTATAAAATTTGATCTTGTTTTTAGTACTTTTCTAATTGTTATATGATAGCATGCAGCTTGCAAGAGCTCATGACAATTGCAAAGAGGAGTGGCACAAGTGCTTTTCTAGGAGATGATTAACAATGTTGTGGTTCAAAAAGGCTTTTCCAAGCCTTTTTGTGAAATGAAAGAGGAGGACACATTGGCACAAGTGCTTTTCTAGGAGATGATTAACAATGTTGTGGTTCAAAAAGGCTTTTCCAAGCCATATTTTTTTGGCTTCATGGCTGATGAGGCTACAGCCAATTGGAGGGCAGTTAGGACAGTCTATAATAATGGACCAGAGAATATATTGGAAGGTTCTGAGCATTCGTGTCTTTTTCATTGTTGCAAAAAAAGCTTGAACATCCATACAGTACAATATGTAGTAAGGAATTTTCAGGAAGAGCACAAGTGACTATGTCATCAGTGGCGTTGTGCATTTAGTGAGAGGAAGAGGAACTTTTAAAATACAGACACAGATTGTGGGGGATGAATGGTAAAGTCATTGATGCAAACTTACCAGCCATGGATTGTTGGCTTAGTTGGTGGCATACTAGATTTAAAATACAGACACATTAGATTGTGGTGGATGAATGGTAAAGTCACTGATGCAAACTTACCAGCCATGGATTGTTGGCTTAGTTGGTGGCATACTAGATATCCCCATTGGAGGAAACATTTTGTAGGGGTAAGTATTACTTTCTTAGTTTTTGAAAAGAATAGCTTGTATTTTCAATGTGAACTGTCAACTTAATTATCTGGTTGGAGCTTGCAATTAACTTATTCTCCGATTGTAGGATGTCAATGACGCCAGTGTACCACACATGTCGACCACCAATCTAGTAGAAACGAAACATGAAAGTTGGTAAGTAGGAGAGGGTTTTAGGGGAACCATCTCTTTGATGATGCAGTTGTTTCAAACCTCGCTAATTCTCTCTTGCAATCCACAAAGAGGCATGCATTCATGCAAGGTAAATATCATGGAGTAAGCCCTACGATAACAAAGTTGATGGAGAAGGAAAAAACATCAAAAGCTCCAAGTCCGTTAGTAGATTGGTGGGGGAAGCAGTGAGTGGCACAGTAATGCACATGCAACCAAACTTTTTTGGTGATAATATTATTGTTAGCCAGGGTGGAAAACCCACAGTCATAAATCTTGAGGAAGATAACTCATCACATCGTCCAGAGTATGTCACAGAAAACCAGCCACACAAGAAACAAGGTAGGAGATTAAGCTGTTAGAGAAAACTAGCCATGCAAGAAACAAGGTAAGAGATTAAGCTGTCATAGAAAACTAGCCACGCAAGAAACAAGGTAGGAGATTAAGCTTTCCACCCACTATTCCTTTAGCTACAGGTGGTCAACAGAATGCAGAGGGTGACAACTGAAGCAGAGGTGCTGGAAATTGTGGAGAGTGACATAAACAATTTAATGTGGGCTATACATCGAGCATCTCTACACAGCAAGGTAACTTGCCAAGGATGGTTAGGTGGCCAAGAAAGCAAGTGTAAAAAGAGCATCAAGAACTGCAGGCAAGGTTTTCCAGCTCCTTCTTTCCATGGTATGAGAGAATGGTCTGGGGGGCAAAGGGTGTTAGTTCAGGTGGTTTTGTAACAACATCGCGGATCATACTTGGAGAGTGTGTAACACCATCTGTTAACCTGCTAGACCCCCCTAGTTGTTTGCCCAGTGGGACGAGGTACAAACCTGACTATGAATGAGATCTGAGAATTGGAGGCTAGTGGGTTTGTGTTGCAAAAGGGACAATGCAAAGAAGTAAATGATGTAGGCCAACGATCAACAAGGTACAGAAGTGGCATATCAGATATGGTAACATAATAGATTCGACAATTTCAAGTACAGCTATGGTCTTTGAGCATTTGGTCATTAACGTCGAGCAGATGGAAGTGTTTGTAATTGAGGCTAAAGAATCATTAGTACGCAATGAAAAATATCGAGAGACTATGGGAAAGAATCGGTCATGCACATGTCTCGATTTTCAAATCAGGCTAGGTGCTTTACGACCATATTGTGTATGCACACACCTTTACTTTGTATGCTGCCCGTACCTGACACTATATGTAGAGACTATACCTGACAATCCGTACCTGACACTCTGTGTGGGACTGTACCCGATAGCCCTCTGCAACCTCTTTCCTAGTAAGCCCTCCACCTCCAAGTAAGCTCTGCAGAAACTTTTTTCATCATCTCACCCTTGTGTTAAGTAGAGGTGTCCTTAGCTTCCCTCCCTCCCCGGTGTGAATAGACTTAAGAGAGAACTCCCCCCTCTCTCCTTGTAGGTGCAGCTTTTGCCCTAAATTCCAGTTTAAGGACACCTTCCCCCCATTTGCGGTGAATTTAGTAAGGAATCTTTAGTTCTTAGAGGTGGTTCCCACCTAAGAGTTTTATGCTCATAAAGAGAGCAAGCAAACTCTGATTCATGATTCAACTGAAGTGTTACGTTCTCCAGCAACGTAGGCTATGAGAAGGTGAAGAGAATGGCTCCTCCACGAAGACGCCAAAATACCATCTCGGCGACGTTAGCAAGGCTCGGGGTTGGCCCAAGGTATCCCTCCTACTATTGGGAAGATGAGGTTTTCTGATTTAGGTGAATAATATGATGCTGCCTAGTTCCGTAGACCCAGGCTAGTGCGGTGAATAAGCTCTCCCTAGTGCTTAGACATCTCTCTGAGGAGCGGCAGGATCAAGAAATGGAGCTTGAGAGGGCGACAAGTCGGCTTGAGTCCTTGCCAACTGCCAACGATGAGGTGTATGGTCCCATAGGGATTGCCCAGTTTGTAGAGGCTGGAAGGCGGAATTCTAGATCATCCACAGAATAAAGCAAAGGAATAAGAGAGCCTAGATTTAGCTATGGATAATTTTGAACATTGTATCTATTTCTTTTATTAAATCCTTATTTGTAAGAATTGTTGTATCATTGTTAAAGGCTGTTTAAACAAACAATGTGTAAGGTTATTAATTAAGGAACTTGTCTATATATGTCACGCAGCGTGGTAGGACTAATCAAAAAACAAAATTGATACATGAGTTGGGTGGAAAGTGGGAGGATGGAATGCCTTGACGGCACTATCCTATGGATGGGTGGACCCAATTAGTCGGGTAGCTTTCCAACAGATTAATTGGAAGTTCTACGTTAGGTAAGTAGGGTCCTGGGAAACTCTACTCTAGAGGACTAGGCTAGCGGGTTGTGCCTTGCATAGATGAGAAAAAAAGCGTTGTTTCTAGGAATCTGAATAGAGGTTGCCTGATTTAAGGTCAGTCATTCTATGAGTGATCTGATTTTAAGTGATCTGATTTTAAGAGTCATTCTATGCACTGCGGGATAGAACTAGGTCTTACCTATACGAATCGTATCCTTGTATCTTTACATGGTCAAGGTGTCGATGAGTAGAAAATTTTCGAGTTAGACTTAGTAGACTATCTTATGGTTTTCCCCTGTTGTTGTGGCTACTGTTGTTGTTGTTGCTGCGGCTCCCTGTTTGCATCATCTTCGTCCTCTAGGTCATGAATGACCTGTTGCGATTTGCAAGACATTTGTTCATGAATTTCTATCAGGGCTTTCAGCGCATGATCCCAAACCTTGTTGAGTCTGGTCTTTGCTGTTTTTATCATTGCTACTTTAGTATCTAGTGGTAGGCACATAATATCTTCCTCTTCTTGGTTTTTTAGGGCTTGGGCTTCTAATTAGGCGACCGCCAACGCCGTTGTGCTGTCCAGCACTTCATCCTTCAATCCTTGGATGGTGTTGGCCCAAACCTTTGTTGGCTTTCTTGCTTCTGCTAATTTTGCATGGAGCCCTTCCACTTGAGCTTGGATCAGGTGCCTTTCGCTTATGAGGGCTTTGATCTTCCACCCACTCAGCTCCTTTTGTTGTACTAGGGCCCTTTTTTTCCATGGCAATCTTTTTCTACATCTCCTCATTTTGCTATGCCATCATCTATGATTTTCTCTCTAAATCTTTGGCTTTAGCTGTGGGGCGTTCACTAGCATTCCATTTCGTTTATGATTCAGGGCGGCACACATGTTATTGATTATGTCCGGGCCTTCTTCTCATACTCCTCCATCGAAGAGACAACCTGTGAGAGGATGTTCTGGGCCACAGACATTAGCCCTCTATTTGTATGCAGCTGTCGACTAGGAAGTTCCGCCTCCAACTCTCTGGGTAGCTTGAAGCTGTAGCTTGGGCCTTCTTGCACCTTCTGTGCCAGGGTTGCCACCCAAGGCCTTAGTTCTGTTGGTATGACCACTTCTGTTCTTGTGGGAAGCTTCCCCTTTGTTGAAATTTGAGAAAAATGATGAGCTATGGTGGATCATACACTAGAATCAACATGATTAACAAAGTGATTAGCAAATGATTAAGACGTAATTAGTGAATAATTAGCAAATAGATTAATGTAGGCATGGATACTCAAAAACCAGCAAATTCTCATTAGGGCTATGCCTCAATTTATAGAGTTTACATCAAGCATCAAATCCCATTGATTTCTCCATGATTCACTCCCAGAATATCTCCACCTTTTGCCTGATTCTCTCCACCTCTTCTCTTTTCCCTGAATATCTCCCAGAATATCTCCACACTCCTAAATTCCCTCATGCTACCCATTATTCTCTCCCAGTAGATTCTTCTCACCTTTTCACAGGTTCTTTCACAATTACATCTCCTCTTTTACAGCCTCTATCCAAGAGCTTGTTCCCACACACACCCTATTCACTTGTATATTTCAACACCTCCCCTCAAGTGAATACTCCTAGTACACCTAGACCCTATACCAAGTTTGCCTCCCCTTACTTGGTAGTCCGCGACCAGTGTCTACACCTCCCCTCAAGTTATCTCAGCACACCTGGACCCTATATCAAGTTTCTCTCTTACTTGATAGCTTGCGACCAGTGCCTCAAATCCCTAAACTCATAGTCCTTGACACTCTCTCTCTCTATGTGTCCAAGGCTTACTATAGTTGCCCGCGACCTTGACTAAAGTGCTCACACATACATCTCTCTACCACGTGGCCTACATCATCGGTGGCTCAGAGGTGGTTTTACTTTATTGGGGCAGGTTACATTGGGTTGTGGGGTCTCTCTCTCTCTTTCTCTCTCAGAGATTTTCACATGGCTCCTCACTCTTTGGAGCCTCACATCTTCTCTTTTCTTCAGTCTTCTTCTCGTGGCAGCATCTCTTCTTGTGGCAGCTTCTCTTCTCGTGTCCATGTCTTCCTTCAGCTTTTCTTCTTGGTGTGGATCCTCTTCTTGGGAAGAGATATTCTTCTTCTTTCATGGTTGGGGCCATGAGCTCGTCCGTCAGGTCATTTTGCTCCATGTGAGCAACATGTTTCAATGTTTTGCTGACAGTTCCTTTGGGCTTTTTATGTTTATTTTGTATCATTATACAATGCAAACCCAAATTTATGCGGGAGGTCTTACCTCTTGCCTTAATCTGGACAAGGGCAGTGTCTGTTCCCATTTTTACACTGATAAAATGTGCCCAATACATAATGCGTATAGCATTCATTCTCATGCACATTCCAAATGCAACTCTGGCTATGAATTTGAGTGAGATTTACAGGCATTAACCAAGGGTTGAATGCAAAATGATGATTTTCACAAATTTATCAGCACAATTTTACCAGAAATTACATGAAATCAAGGGTAACCAATTTGTACGGGATGGTTGGAGTATCAAACCAACTCCGATTTGTAATCTGAAGCTTTAGGGATCTGTATCAGATACCTAATGGTTAATTTGAACCCTCAATTGCACCAAAGTATAGTGATTCGCACTGATTAATCACTGATTAGCAAATTAATGCTCTGGTTTGTGTGCAGAAAACAGAGTATGCGGGGAGCCTAGATCTGATGCCTTCCACTTCAAATGAGCTCAAATTCTTTCAAAGGCATCAATAGCAATGAGTCTAGTAGAGGATTAAGCCAAGAAACACAAGATTTGACCAAATAATGAAAGCTTAATCTCTGTTTTACCAAAGTCACCTGCAGATTTGATGAAGAGCTTGGATCTCTCTGTAGACTTGATGAAATTGATTTTTGTCTTCACCAGCTTGTAGAGCATGCTTGATTACCCCTTGGGCTAAGAGGAATTAGAAAGATTTGAACTGCTGAGCTCAAGATCTGCAGTTTCCTTCAAAAAAACGGCGCCTATTAATTAGCGAAAATTCGCTGCTTCCGCTGGCGGTTTGTTGCGTGGAGTAGATGGGCTTGAAGCTAGGGATGTTAGCTAGCTTGTGTATAAAGCTTGTGACCTAATTTGATGTGTGCTAAGTGCTAGAGACCCTCCACTGGCTGGGGGTGAAGGGGAAGATGAAGAACTCACTAAAAATTGATTTTTTTTGCTAATTACATACTAATCCTAATTAATTCACTAATGGGCTCATAAATCTAGTTGATTCTAGGCATGGCTCTGATACCATGTTGAAATTTGAGAAAAATGATGAGCTATGGTGGATCATACACTAGAATCAACATGATTAACAAAGTGATTAGCAAATGATTAAGACGTAATTAGTGAATAATTAGCAAATAGATTAATGTAGGCATGGATACTCAAAAACCAGCAAATTCTCATTAGGGCTATGCCTCAATTTATAGAGTTTACATCAAGCATCAAATCCCATTGATTTCTCCATGATTCACTCCCAGAATATCTCCACCTTTTGCCTGATTCTCTCCACCTCTTCTCTTTTCCCTGAATATCTCCCAGAATATCTCCACACTCCTAAATTCCCTCATGCTACCTATTATTCTCTCCCAGTAGATTCTTCTCACCTTTTCACAGGTTCTTTCACAATTACATCTCCTCTTTTACAGCCTCTATCCAAGAGCTTGTTCCCACACACACCCTATTCACTTGTATATTTCAACACCCTTTTGAGCTTCTTCTCTCTTTTTTGGTTGTTCTCCTTCTTTCATCTTCTTTCATCTTCTTTCATCTTCTTCTCTTATTCCTCCTTCCTTCTCTTTTCTTCTTCCTCCTTTTTCTTCTCCTCTTCTTCAAGCTTCTTCTTTCTTTCAGCTTCTATAGTGGCCTCCTACTTCTGTCTTCCTCCAGCTCCCTTTTTCTTTCTTCTTTTGCCTTTTGTTTCTTGACCTCTTTCGGGTCAGGCAGCATCTCTTCATCTATTTTGTGCTTCCTCTTACTATCTTCTACCATTCCACCTCATCATCTATGTCATCCTCAAACAAACTGAAAGTTACCTTGGTAGCTTTCGAGGATCCTCCAACTTCGTTATGTTGCTGTTTGACATAGACATCTCTTGTTCCACTGACCTGACAGCCTGAGCGATCACCCTTAGGTGCGCATGTACTACAATGGGATATTTCTCCTTAGCCTAGGTGGCTGCCCTCTTCACCATATTTTCTTTGTAAATGGTAGCCCAGTTTATTTTTCCTCCTGCTTTTGCTACTCTAAGCAGTCTGAAGTTTTTATTAGACATGTCTTCCGTCTTGCCCATGAACATGACGTTTTGCAAGAAAAAGATGAATTGTTCCTACTGGGTTTCATCAGCCACGTCCTTCACTTGATGCATGTTTCTAGTCTTTGGAATTTCTTCTTCCACCCTTGGCTTCAAGTTGGTGTCCATCGCACCATCCATTAACAATCCTAGTGCATGATGTACTTTGAGCTCTGAAACTTTTTAGGCTCCTTCCCCTCTACGTGCAGTGTGTTGGTCTCCAGAAATTGATTTATCAGTTTCCCCCCATCCTCGGGGTCTTGCAACTCCCCACTAGTGCTCCAACACCATTTCAAACCTACACTTCTTTGCCCACTCCTGATATTCTTTCTTCCTCATATTAGGGATGATCATGGGCATGCAAAGGCTTTTCTCAAGCCTTTTATTTGGTCTTTGAGACTTGTTGACCTTCGGCATGGCGCTGTCTTCTGAGAAAGTGCTGCAGATGGGTGAGCAAGAGGGCAAATTGTGAATGTGTATGTTTAGTGTCCTTGTGTTCTTTTTTGCGATGTTTTCTCCTTTTTACTTCCTTTTTTGGGGTGTTGTCGTTTTTGCCTTCCCGATTTTCAATGTGACGTGACCCTTGATTCATATCATGCCCGCCATCTCGGCTTAATGGTATTAAAGTATTCATGCTATCTTCCTGTCTTACTGTTTAATGATGTTATGACACCTGTCCTCCATGCAGTTTCTCGTGTCGACATCCAAGTTTTCTAAGGTAAAGGCATTCTGGCTGACCGAGTCTTTCATTTTATGAACGGTCCTCACCACTGGATTTTGAATTTTCTAGGGTGAGGTCCCAACTTGGAATTGTAGACCAATACGAGATCTCCTTTCTCAAAAATTCTATGCGTGAGATGCTTATTAGTCCAAGCCTTTCTTCTTTGTTGCACTATCTCTGCTTTTAGAGAGATGATTTGCCTTCCTTCCTCTAAGGCTAGGAGTTCCTGTATTCTATGCTCCTGTATTTCTTCCATTGGCAGCTTCTCTTGAATGGCCACTCTCAGATTGGGTACCACAAATTCCATAGGCATAACTGCTTCCAACCCATAAACCAGCTTGAACAGTGTTTGCCCAGTTGAGACTTTGTAGGATGTGCGGAATGCCCATAGGGCAGCATCTAGCTTCTAGTCCCAATCATTTTTGTTAGCATTTACCATTTTCTTTAGAATCTTGGTTAGAACCTTGTTGGTCGATTCCACCTGGCCGTTGCAGTGTGGGTTGTAGGGTGAGGATTTCTTGAAAGATCAGGTATCTCTCCATCAACCCTTTCATTACTTTGCTCATGAAGTGTGTGCCCTGGTCACAGACTATTTCCACCGGCAATCCATGCCTAGCAATGATGTCCTTCAAGAGAGACTTCACCACCTCTTCTGCGGAGTTTCTCTTTAGAGATTTAGCTTCCAGCCACTTGGTAAAATGGTCAATAGCCACAATGATGTACTCACATCTGCTACCTTTTGTGGGTGGCTTGATTGGTCCAACAAAATCCAATCCCCACTTCATGAATGGAGATAGCGGCAGTATAGGTGAGATGGGCAGTATAGGTGAGATGGGAAATCTATCAGAATCTCCAAGTTGGCCCATTTGTTGAGATAGACATCACAGTTCTTTGCTTCACTGTTGGCATTCCTCATGATGACAGTTGGCCACCACAGGCTTGCTTGCAAATTTTTTTGGGCTGTTATTTCTCCAGCCATGTGTCCTTCGGTGTTACCATAGTGTGCTTCTCTTAACACCGCTTGCTGCTCATGATCAGGGACACATTTGCGTAGGATTTGGTCTATGCCTCTTTTGTAGAGCTGCCCAGTAATCATGGTGAAATTTCAGCTTGTTAGGGAAATTCTCTTTTTTCTATCAGCGGTGTACCCTTCTGGAAACGTCCTATCTTCCAAAAACTGCATCATGTCATAATACTAGTTTTCTTCTACTTCGGCTGCTACTACTGTGAATAAGTTGGTGTCTGGGAGTTGATTTTCTACACCATCCCTAGAATCTAGTCTAGGCAAAAAGTCCGCTACTGCATTTTCTTTTCTGGGTGTGTGCTGAATGGTGAACTCAAATTCTTGAAGTAGGAGCATCCATCTTGCCATTTTTCCCACCAGAAAAGCTTTGTTCACCACGTAAATGAGGGCTTGATGGCCCAGATGGAAAACAAATTTGTTTCCCAAGAGAGAGTGTCGGAACTTGTTCACAACATAGATCATTGAAAGGTCTTCATGTTCTGTTGTGCTGTAGTTCCTTTTCGTCCTTGTGAGGGCTTTGCTGGCATAATGGATGGGCTGAATGTAACCTTTTTGCTTTTCCTGCATCAGTGTGCTGCCTACTGCTTTGTCTGAAACATCTACATAAACATGGAACATTAAATTCCATTCCGGGTTGATCATCACTGGTGTAGATGACAGCATGCTCTTCAGCCAATGCTCGGGGGGTTCACTTAAAAATATGTAAGTATAGCATGTGACTTCAAATGAAGGGGTTTTTTAATTCAAAATTTGAAGGTAAATTTACAGAAATACATTTACATAAGGGGATTTTTTTACCACATTTGAAAAAAAAACCCCATAAGTCTATAAAGAAAAAGGGGTCATTTTATTCATAAAAAATTCACAGGTAAGGGTTTTTTAAACACCCCTTGAATGCACGTGATACATAGGGTGTTTTAGTAGTGCACCCCCCAAGAGCCAATGGAATGCCTTCTAACACTCCGGACTCCATTCATACTTTGCATCCTTTTTAGTAAGTGCATATAATGGGCAAGATACATGTGCTAGATACTTCAAAAATCTCGCATGCCACTTCACCTTGCCAAGTAACCTTTCAAGTTGCTTAATATTTTGGGGAGCAGACATTTTGGATATGGCCTCTGCCTTATTCGAATCCATAGCCAATCCTGACACAATGTGTCCTAACAGTGTTTCAAATTTTACTGCAGAAGCACACGGCCGGATTTAACTTCAGCCTTGTATCTCTGCATCTTTGCAAACATAGCCTCAAATGATAGATGTGCTTTGCCTTATCTCCGGACACACTGAAATCATCCACAAAAGCGTTCATAAAGTCTATCAAGTAGTCATAGAAAAGTTCTTGCACCTGTGAGATCCCATTGCCCCCTCCGCGCACCGGATTCCTGATTGCTGGCAGCGGAAGTAGCTCCCTCTTAAGCGGGGCAGGGTTTCCCACTCGGGGCCTCGCCCTCGAATGTCCGGGCACGAGACTAAGCTGGTCATTCCGAAAACCGAAACTGGGAAAATTTCCCATGCCCGAAAAATGGGAACGATTCCACCATTTTGAATTTCTTAACAAATTTTTCTAACGAGGTCAAGATACTGAACTAACCTTCATTTGAATAAACCAGATAGAAGGGAAACTATTACAGATGTAACTTGAAGGAATCAACACTTTTTTCCTAATTAAATCAGGCACAGCCGTTGATCTATTCATTTGAGAAGTCTTCAGGTTATTATTTAACTATTTGAGTTCTATGCGTATTCCTTTTGATCAATTTTATTATTAAAACTCTACTGATTCCAGCCTATCCGGCCCATGGGTTAGCCACTGCCCAACCACTAGAATTGGTAGAACCAGACAAGTACTCCCACCCATAATTGAATGCCTTTCTTAACTTTTGCTTTAGAATACAGATACGCACACACTCCTCTTTAAACTTTAATTTATAAAACAATCCATTGACAAACAATTATTTGTTACAGATGTCATAACTCAAAATTTTCATTCAATCCTTGTTTCTCACAAAACAGTATCACTCTGGGCTCTCCGTTGAGACCAGCAGGTCAGCAACGAGATCCAGTAATAGATTACCATAATTTTCTCATCATCATACATATATATATATCTTAATTCCGTATCCCAAGACTTCTAGATCACAGGTCTGGATTCCCAAGTAGAATTCCTCGAATTCTGAATTCTTGATCCTCAGATCAAAATCAAAGGTCTCAACTTAGTTTCAGATTCGGTGGGTGATTTGAGTGTAGATTACTGAACTGGTAACATCGTCTTTTCTTGAAACTGACGAAGGAGTTACGTCTTGGTCATAGTCTGATTTAGGGTTTAAGTCTGGAAAGGTTCTCCCTGAACTATCTTTCTCGAAGGGTAATATTTCAATTACTACTTTACTGAATTTCATTCATTGAGTATTTTGCTTAACTGAATTCAAAACTAAACATGTATTTCATTCATTCAGTATTTTGCTTAACTGAATTCAAAACTAAACACGTATTCTTATGAGAAATAAATTAATCATTTATCTAAAATTCCGACTTCGTGAATTTTCTCATTACCATCCTAGAGAATATGAAACAGTAGAATTTTCCTTCACAAAGTATTTACTTATTCATTTACCAATATTCATGGGATTTAAACAATGATTAAAGAGAACTCTCATTTTGAAATAAAAATTCAGTATGCATCTATTTATGCATAAAATCCAACTTCTATGGAAAAATCACTTTTATATAAAAGAAAAATCCTTTTATGCATAAAAAAATCAATTTTGATGAAAGTAACACTTTTATAATAAATAAATTCTTTTATGCATCATTTTATGCATAAAAATCAATATTGGTGAAAGCAACACTTTTGCAATAAAAAAAATTCTTTTATGCATCATTCTATGCATAAAAATCAATATTGATGAAAGTAACACTTTTATAATAAAAAAAATCTTTTATGCATAAAAATCAATATTGATGAAAGTAACACTTTTATAATTTAAAAAATCTTTTATGCATAAAATCAATATTGTTGAAAGTAACACTTTTATAATAAAAAAATTCTTTTATGCATCTATTTATGCATAAAAATCAATATTGATGAAAGTAACACTTTTATAATAAAAAAAATTATCCAATATACATCTTTCTGTGTATAGAATTTAAATCTAATGAAAATCACTCTTTTATAATAAAAAAATAAACAATATGCATCTTTCTATGCATAGAATTTAAATCTAATGAAAATCACTCTTTTATAATAAAAAAATAATCAATATGCATCTTTCTATGCATAGAATTTAAATCTAATGAAAATCACTCTTTTATAATAAAAAAATAATCAATATGCATCTTTCTATGCATAGAATTTAAATCTAATGAAAATCACTCTTTTATAAAATAATCAATATGCATCTTTCTATGCATAGAATTTAATTTTAATGGAAACAACACTTTTATAATAAAAATATTTCTACTATGCATTTTTCTATGCCTAGAATAAAAATAACACTTTTAGAATACACAAACGATGGGGATTACTCTTTTTGAATAATAAAAGAAAAAACTTATTTCACAAAATTTTGCCATAACCTCCTTTGTATGGCTGACCATTTTTGAATTTTTCCTAATCTTAAATTACTTAAAAATTATCCCCAAATGGTTTAAAGCATTCTAAACTAATCAAATTCCACTTTTAAAAGAGAAACAATATGAAAAGTTTAATTCTAACAATTTGATTACTTAACTAGGATAAAGAAAGGCTGAATTTAAGAATGAAGAGAGGGGGAAAGCCTTTCCAACAAGGCATAGCATCAATTTATCATTTTGAAGATAACAAAAATTAGAAAACCATTAAAAGAATAAAGAAAAAGTAGGATTTCTAACTTACATGAATTTCTGGGAGCTTTCCTTTGGCTTGATTGTTTTGAGGGATCTACTCTTATTTGCAACAAGAGTGGCCACCAATTCTTTAGAAGAGGGAATGGTCAAAAACTAATGAATTATTAATAAATTCATAGTTTTTGGCTCTGCTGGGGAGGAGTAGAGTAACAGTGCATAAAGCACTATTAAGCTTCAACAAAGGGGGAGGCTTCTATTTATAGGAAAAAGTGAGCTTCTAAGGAAGCAAACTGATTCTAGAATTTTTCAGATCAGTTTGGTCAATTTTGACCATTTTTGGATCAGTTTAGCTTACTTTTTGGAACTAGACTTGAATTAGGAGAGAGGAGAGATGAAATATCTCAATTTTTGGGAATTTAAAACTCCACCACGCATGTGAAATAGGCGCCTCCTTCATGAGGGGGAATCCCCACTCTGAGGTGTCAAAAATTCATTTTTTTAGTATTTCCTTTGGTCCTTAGTCCACTCTTTATCTTATGTGAGTATTTACTCATTTTTGGGGGGATTTTCTTTATTTCTTCTATTTATCTCCTCCACACATTTGGATGAATCTGATTGGCCCCTCAAAACCTTAATTTAAAATTTTTAGAAAATCTAGACCCCTAGGATAAGGCCTTTTGAAATTGATTTCTAATGCACCTTCTGAAAATCTTTTTCTATTTCGGGGGAATTGATTTCTAATGGACCTTCTGAAAATCTTTTTGAACTTCTATTTCGGGGGAATCTATTTTAATAAGAAGAGATATTTTCCATCCAAAAATATCTAAAATCTAAATAATCTCTCTCTAGAACATTTTCTCTCTCTAAGCCAAAATAGGTAGAAACAAGATCTTTTATATATCTGAAGAGGGATTTGATTACAGGGGAAGATACTGGACATCTTGAGAGGCTGGGGAGGAATCTTACATTCTCTCCCACTTGAAAAATGCGAGATGTCCTCATCTTGCAAACTAGGGATAATCTCGTAACAGTTCGGCTTCTTTCTCTCCCAGGTGGCATCTTCAAAAGGATAGAACTTCCATTTGACCAATAATTCTCTTAGAATTATGTTCCTGAGAACCTTTTCTCAAACATCAAGGATTTCTTCAGGTTGGAGTTCCATCTGCCCTTGGGTTGAAGAAGTTAAGATTTCATCACATCAAGCACATGATTGGGCTTGGTATATACTTTTTAAGAAGGCTGACATGAAATACATTATGTACTTTGAGATGAGGAGGCAGAAGAAGCTCGTAGGCTAAGTCACCTACTTTCTTTGTAATCAGATATGGTCCACAATATCTGGGGGATAACTTCTTGTACTTCCCAAGAGATAGAGAACTTCTTTTGGGGCGTACTCGAATGAAGACCATATCTGCTTCTTCGAGTTTTCTGTCTGACCTCTTCTTATCTGCATACTGCTTCTGTCTATCCTGGGTAGCTTTTATATCTTTGGGAATTGACTGCATCTACTGCTCCATGTCATCAAGCATTGAGGGTAATTCAGTTTTATAAAATCCATACTGATGCATTCCCACTTCATCTGGGAGATGTCTAATGGATGTAACTTCCCAGGAATTTTTACTCTCTCGGCCTTGACTTTCTGATAGGTCAAAAATTGACGTACATGATTAAGCACATCCTTTTTTAGACCAGGCCAAAAGAAGCTTTTCTTCACATACATGTAGGTTTTGATGAAACCTGGATGTCTTGCAATAAGGCTGTCATGGGCTTCATTCAGAATTTGACCCTTAGTTCTCTCATCATTGGGAATGCATAGCCTGCGATTATAATACATAATTCCATCATCCAAGCTGTACCCTTGAACTCGGTTAACTCCTGTGGAGTTTTGCTTTCTTGCATAAGTAGGGTAGCAATAGGGCCAAAGAATCTATCTTGCATGATCTTCTCACTTGCTTCAATAATCAAAGGATTTGACACTACAGTAATTGCAAGCAAGGAGGCTTTTCTGCTGAGGGCATCTACTACCACATTTTCTTTGCCTAGGCGGTACTTGATTTCAAAATCAAATTCCTACAGGAGGGTTTGCATCCACCTTCTTTGGCGCATGTTGAGATCCTTCTGAGTGAAGATCCACTTTAAGCTCTGATGATCTGTCATCAAAGTGAATCTTTGACCCAGTAGGTAATGTCTCCACAACTTCAGGGCATATACTACTGAAAGTAGTTCCAAGTCGTGGTGGACAGCATAATTCCTCTCATGCGTTCTGAGTTTTTGGGATTCATAGGCCACTGCATGACCTTCTTGCATGAGTGCACCTCCCAAGGCAAAACCACTGGCATCAGTTACTACCTCAAAGGGTAGAGAGAAATCTGGCAGCTTTAGAATGAGATTGGTTACCAAGGCGGTCTTTAGCTTATCAAAAGCACTCTGGCACCTGGCAGACCATTGAAATGGGATATTCTTCTTGAGAAGATTAGTCAGGGGGGAAGTTATGAGAGCATACTTTGGTATAAAAATCCTATACCAACCAGTCAATCCCAAGAATCCTCTGACTTCTTTCACTGACTTTGGTTCAGGCCAATCTATGACTGCTTGGACTTTAGTGGAATCTGGAGAAAAGCCATCTTTGGATACCAGAAAGCCCAAGTATTCAACATGGTTGGCAGAGAAAGTGCATTTACTCTTTTTTGCAAAGAGTTGGTGCTTCCTTAGAATCTCAAGAACTTTCCTGACATGAGCTTCATAGTCAGCTGCATTCTTTGAGTAAATCAAAATATCATCAAAGAAAACAAGAACAAAATCATCCAAGTATTCTCTGAGAATGTCCTGCATTAATCGATTAAATGTAGCTGGGGCATTTGTCAATCCAAACGGCATGACAGTGAATTCATAATGCCCATACCGAGTATTGATGGCTGTCTTTGAGATATCTTGCTCATTAATCCTGATCTCATAATACCTTGATTTGAGATCTATCTTTGTGAAGATCTGGGCTCCACCTAGCTTGTCCAGAAGCTCATCAATTCTGGGGATAGGATACTTATTCTTAACTGTCAGCTGATTGAGACCTCTGTAGTCCACACAGAGTCTTAGCGTTCCATCTTTCTTTTTCTGAAAGAGAACTGGCGCACCTGGGTCTTACAAACCCTTGTTCTAACAGCTGTCTGAGCTGTTCCTTGAGTTTGATGGCTTCAAGAGCTGGCATTTTGTACGTGTGTAGGGCTACCGGGGGTCAATTCTATCACATGATCTACTTCTCGAATTGGAGGCATCTCTGTTAATTCTGCTGGGAATAAATCATCATAATCATTTAACCATTCAGGTTCTTTAGCTTTTAACTTTGAGTCTACTAGATTTATTTTGACAACATAAATGAGCTGCTTCTTTCTAAGTCATTTTAGTAACTTAGAAGCCTTTACTAACTACTGCAGACTTGGGGATCCTAAGATTCCGGTTCCTTGAACTTTATTTCCGTGAAGGTCATGGAAGGAAATGGTTCCATTATGACAGTGAATGTGAGCATGATTTTTGTGTAGCCAATCCATTCCAAGGATCCCATCGAAAACTCCCAAAGGTATAACTCTGAACTGACAGTCAGTTAAATTCCCATCTAGATTGAACTGAATACGATCTGTCTCAAAGTGAGTGAAAAGAATCTTCCCACTTGCCAATTCAACTTGCATAGGTTTCCCTGATTTCTGATCTAAGACTAGCTTACACAAGCATCCAGGGGAAATGAAAGAATAAGTACTGCGTGAATCAATCAAAAGCTTAAAAGGCTTACCCTGATACTCCGCTGGAGTATGAATGACGGAGAATTGACGATTTGCCCCTTGGTTTTCAATTGTTGCATAAATCTGTCCTCTTTCTTCTTCCACTACTTCTGCTATTGTGACTGCTCTGGCTGCTGCAGTCTGAGGCGGAACTCTTTCTCTTTAGTTGCCCCAGTTCTAGGAAGGAGTTCTGAGGCTACTCTGGACAGAGGTAGATGGCTGAGCTGGAGTTCTCATGGGATTGCCCTGATTTTGATGAGATGGACCCTGATTTGATTGATAGGAAGGGGCTAGTCTATACACTCTCGGTCCTTGAATTCTTTGTCCCCTTGACATGGCAGGAGTCGGGCAGTCTTTCAGCTGGACCAAAACCCATCCAAAACACCGGTTCTCACTTCTAAGCTCATCCCTCTGAATCCTTGAAAGAGGTGGGGCTCCTGAGAAAGTGTTCTATTGGGAAGGGTATTCCTTCACTTCTGAATCTCCTAGTATCCTGATTCTGAATTAGGCCTTGCTGCCTCTTTGGGGGAGGAAAGTTTGAAGTACTTCCCGGGGTTTGGAATCTTTTAAAGTTAAGGGGTGCAGGCTTTGGGGCGGGACCTTAACAACAAAGGCTTTGGCAAATTCTTTTGCCATTCTTACTGCTTCAGCCATTGAGACAGGTTTGGCATTCTTTACTAAGGTGTCCAATGGCTCATTCATTCCTCGAATGAATCTGGCCATCAGCTGCTCTTCATCCAATTGCGGGGAATATTTAAGGAGAAGGGCAAAAGCCTGATGGTACTCTTCAATTGTCTGGCTATCTTGCTGTAGTTCCAAGAACTCATTCATTTTAGTTTCAAGGAAGCCCGGAGGACAAAACCTCTTTCTGAGGTAAGCTTTAAGATCGGTGGGTATTCCGGTCGAGACAGTTAGTCTCGCAGTGGTTCCTCCAAGTGACCCTGGCCGTTTCCACAATCTTTAACCTGGCGAGAGCCATCTTGCTTCTCTCATTGTAGCCAGTTACATCAAAGTATTCCTCCATTGCCTCAATCCACTTTTCCACTACTTCACCTAATTGCTCCCCTTCACCCTTGAACGGACCAGGTTGGGATCTGTGCAGGGCTTTTCGAACATCCGGATCTAACTCTTTGTCATCGGTTAGAGGATCCGGCTGCCTTGCACAGGCCATGCGCCTCATGACTCTGACAAAATGAGATTTTTGTCAACTTAACTTTGACAACAGATTTATGATTATTTAATTTTTACGATTTATTCTTTAAACAGATAATTATTTCATCATACATCATGAAACAAGATTTACTCTGATAATTTTATGAACCATATTCACAATCATGAAAACAATTTGGATTTTTTTTACAAAACATCATTTATTATCAAAAGTTTTCGATATATACATAGAGCATCACGGCTCCCAAAATCACTGCCTCAATCGTGTACACATAAAGAAGCAAAACTGCGAAGGAGACACGCCATGGTACACACGATTCATTACAGAAAGAGGTGTTGTAATTCTACTTCCAGGGATAAAGCGGCTAAGAAGCCTAAAAACTCGGCATGAAATTCTGAAGTTCTTGTGTGAATGATCAAAGAGTTGCACATGCTGAACAAGCCCTAGCCTTATCAGAATCATGGCTAAGGAAATATTTTGCTTGAGCCTCTGACGTTGACTAGTACTGACATTAATACATCATCCTCCACAGAACCACATATACCGACGTTGCTCAAGAGGATCAGGAAAGTAAAGACTCTCAAAATGACATGCGAGTCTCACTCTGCTTACTCGGGTCGTAGCACAGTTGATGAGGTGCTTGAATGCAAAGGCTATCATATCCTGACTCTAGGAGAGTTCAGGAATGCCAGATAGATTCGGGGTATCCATCTATAAATTTCCAATTCAATTTATGAGTTTTCAATTTTTGAAGCTCATTCAACATAAATTTAACAAACGAAAACATTATTTCCCAGATTTACTTTAAAATTTTAAGCAATTTCTGATGCTGTTACGTAAATTTACAACAGCGCTCTGATACCAACTGTGAGATCCCACTGCCCTCTCCGCGCATCGGATTCCTGATTGCTGGCAGAGCGGAAGCAGCTCCCTCTTACGTGGGCAGGGTTTCCTACTCGGGGCCTCGCCCTCATGTCCGGGCACGAGACTAAGCTGGTGGTCATTCCGAAAACCAAAACCGGGAAAATTTTCCATGTCCGAAAAACGGGGACGATTCCACCATTTTGAATTTCTTAACAAATTTTTCTAACGAGGTCAAGATACTGAACTAACCTTCATCTGAATAAACCAGATAGAAGGGAAACTATTACAGACTTAACTTGAAAGAATCAACGCTTTTTTCCTAATTGAATCAGGCACAGCCGTTGATCTATTCATTTGAGAAGTCTTCAGGTTATTATTTAACTATTCGAGTTCTAAGCGTATTCCTATTGATCAATTTTATTATTAAAACTCTTATGATTCCAGCCTATCCGGCCCATGGGTTAGCCACCGCCTAACCACTGGAATTGGTAGAACCAGACAAGTACTCACCCACCCATAATTGAATGCCTTTCTTAACTTTTGCTTTAGAATACAGATACGCACACACTCCTCTTTAAACTTTAATTTATAAAACAGTCCGTTGACAAACAATTATTGGTTACAGATGTCATAACTCAAAATTTTCATTCAATCCTTGTTTCTCACAAAACAATATCACTCTGGACTCTCCGTTGAGACCAGCAGGTCAGCACAACGAGATCCAGTAATAGATTACAATAATTTTCTCATCATCATACATACATATATATATCTTAATTCCGTATCCCAAGACTTCTAGATCACAGGTCTGGATTCCCAAGTAGAATTCCTCGAATTCTGAATTCTTGATCCTCAGATCAAAATCAAAGGTCTCAACTTAGTTTCAGATTCGGTGGGTGATTTGAGTGTAGATTACTGAATTGGTCACATCATCTTTTCTTGAAACTGACGAAGGAGTTACGTCTTGGTCATAGTCTGATTCAGGGTTTGAGTCTAGAAAGGTTCTCTCTGAACTATCTTTCTCGAAGGGTAATATTTCAATTACTACTTTACTGAATTTCATTCATTGAGTATTTTGCTTAACTGAATTCAAAACTAAACACGTATTCCTATGAGGAATAAATTAATCATTTATCTAAAATTTCGACTTCGATAGATCTTCTGAATTTTCTCATTACCATCCTAGAGAATATGAAACAGTAGAATTTTCCTTCACAGAGTATTTACTTATTCATTTACCAATATTCATGGGATTTAAATAATGATTAAAGAGAACTCTCATTTTGATATAAAAATTCTATATGCATCTAGTTATGCATAAAATCCAACTTCTATGGAAATAACACTTTTATATAAAAGAAAATTTCTTTTATGCATAAAAAAAATCAATTTTGATGAAAGTAACACTTTTATAATAAAAAAATTCTTTTATGCATCATTTTATGCATAAAAATCAATATTGGTGAAAGCAACACTTTTGCAATAAAAAAATTCTTTTATGCATAAAAATCAATATTGATGAAAGTAACACTTTTATAATAAAAAATTCTTTTATGCATCATTTTACTTATAAAAATCAATATTGATGAAAGTAACACTTTTATAAAAAAAATCTTTTATGCATCATTTTATGCATAAAAATCAATATTGATGAGAGTAACACTTTTATAAAAAAATTCTTTTATGCATAAAAATCAATATTGATGAAAGTAACAAAATCAATATTGATGAAAGTAACACTTTTATAATAATAAAAATTCTTTTATGCATCTATTTATGCATAAAAATCAATATTGATGAAAGTAACACTTTTATAATTAAAAAAATGATCCAATATACATCTTTCTATGTATAGAATTTAAATCTAATGAAAATCACTCTTTTATAGAATTTAAATCTAATGAAAATCACTCTTTTATAATAAAAAAATAATCAATATGCATCTTTCTATGCATAGAATTTAAATCTAATGAAAATCACTCTTTTATAATAAAATAATAATAATAAATATGCATCTTTCTATGCATAGAATTTAAATCTAATGAAAATCACTCTTTCATAATAAAAAAATAAACAATATGCATCTTTCTATGCATAGAATTTAAATCTAATGAAAATCACTCTTTTATAATAAAAAAATAATCAATATGCATCTTTCTATGCATAAAATTTAAATCTAATGAAAATCACTCTTTTATAATAAAAAAATAATCAATATGCATCTTTCTATGCATAGAATTTAAATCTAATGAAAATCACTCTTTTATAAAATAATCAATATGCATCTTTCTATGCATAGAATTTAATTTTAATGGAAACAACACTTTTATAATAAAAATATTTCTACTATGCATTTTTCTATGCCTAGAATGAAAATAACACTTTTAGAATACACAAACGATGGGGATTACTCTTTTTGAATAATAAAAGAAAAAACTTATTTCACAAAATTTTGCCATAACCTCCTTTGTATGGCTGACCATTTTTGAATTTTTTCTAACCTTAAATTACTTAAAAATTATCCCCAAATGGTTTAAAGCATTCTAAACTAATCAAATTTCACTTTTAAAAGAGAAATAATATAAAAAGTTTAATTCTAACAATTTGATTACTTAACTAGGATAAAGAAAGGCTGAATTTAAGAATGAAGAGAGGGGGAAAGCCTTTCCAACAAGGCATAGCATCAATTTATCATTTTGAAGATAACAAAAATTAGAAAACCATTAAAAGAATAAAGAAAAAGTAGGATTTCTAACTTACATGAATTTCTGGGAGCTTTCCTTTGGCTTGATGGTTTGAGGGATCTACTCTTGTTTGAGGGATCTACTCTTGTTTGCAACAAGAGTGGCCACCAATTCTTTAGAAGAGGGAATGGTCAAAAACTAATGAATTATTAATAAATTCACAGTTTTTGGCTTTGGGAAGGAGTAGAGTAACAGTGCATAAAACACTATTAAGCTTGAACAAAGGGGGAGGCTTCTATTTATAAGAAAAAGTGAGCTTCTAACCAAGCAAACTGATTCTGGAATTTTCCAGATCAGTTTGGTCAATTTTGACCATTTTTGGGTCAGTTTAGCTTACTTTTTGGAACTAGACTTGAATTAGGAGAGAGGAGAGATGAAATATCTCAATTTTTGGGAATTTAAAACTCCACCACACGTGTGAAATAGGTGCCTCCTTCATGAGGGAGAATCCCCACTCTGAGGTGTTAAAAATTCATTTTTTTAGTATTTCCTTTGGTCCTTAGTCCACTCTTTATCTTATGTGAGTATTTACTCATTTTTGGAGGGATTTTCTTTATTTGTTCTATTTATCTCCTCCACACATTTGGATGAATCCGATTGGCCCCTCAAAACCTTAATTTAAAATTTTCAAAAAATATGGACCCCTAGGATAAGGCCTTTTGAACAAATTATAATTGATTTCTAATGCACCTTCTGAAAATCTTTTTGAACTTCTGTTTCGAGGGAATTTATTTTAATAAGAAGAGAACCTCCTACCTTCCAGAGAATGGTACTATAAGATTCCTCCCCAGCCTCTCAAGATGTCCAGTATCTTCCCCTGTAATAATCAAATCCCTCTTCAGATATATAAAAGATCTTATTTCTACCTATTTTGGCTTAGAGAAAGAAAATGCTCTAGAGAGAGGTTATTCAGATTTTAGATATTTTTGGATGGAAAATAGCATTTTTAAAGCCAAGCATCATAACGGTTGTCCCACAAAGACATCCCACTCAGTGAATGCGGTCTTCTCCTTGTCTTCAAGAGCCATCTTCACCTAGTTGTACCCATTGAAACCATCCAAAAAAGAGTACATCTCCTTTCCTACTACCTCATCCAGCAAGGAGTCTATGAATGGAATTGGAAAGGGATCTGAGTTAGTTGCGGCATTCAGCTTGCGGTAGCCCACACAGATTGTGATTTTCATATTCTTTTTGGGGACTACTACGATCGGGGATATCCAGGCAGCTTTCGTCTTCACTAGCACGATGAAACCCACTCTCAGTAGTCTGTAAATTTCTTCTTTGACTTGTTTGCATAACTTAGGTTCATTCTGTACCTCTGCTATCTGACAGGTATGACTTCCTCTTTTAAGTTGACATTGTGCTGGAAGAATTTAGGGTCAATGCTCTCCATGTCTTCATATGACCACGTAAAGACATCTTGGTATTCCTTTAGCAAGGACACCAACTCCTGCTTGAATTCTTCTTCTAGTTCGAGGTTGATCTTCACATGCTTTTCTTCTTTTCCATCCCCTAGATTTACCTCGTGTAGTTTGTTCGGGCTTACTTTTGTAGCATTATTTTCCTAGTTCTCCTTTTCCTTTTACACCTGGATTTCCTAGATCTCTTCTTCTTGCTCAAGATTTCGGGCCCATTTAATTTCTTTGGAGGCTTTCTCTTGCAAGGTTTTGCTTAGTTTTGAGCCCTCTGTCTTTTTAGAATCTGCTTATTTTCTCTTCATTTGATTATTTGCTACTTCTGTATTTTCACCCTTTGCTCTTGCATAATGCCTTATTACTTCATCCACATTTAACATTTATAAAGACACCAGATTCGGGTGTTCACAAAGTATTCTATTCTCTTCATCATCATCAAAGCCTTCTGACATGTTGAATGTTTTAGCATGACTGGCCTGAGAGCAGGTTCCACTGATCTCCTTGCATCGAAAAAATCAACATGCACTTTCCGCTTTCCCTTTCTGATGGTGATTCTGTTCTACCCGAGTCCTGCTTTACCTTGCCATGTCTCAACCAGGGCCTTCCCAATAACACCTAGTAAGACCCGGCGTGGTTTTTTTGTGGTAATACCCACTAAGTTAACCTTGAAGTTAACTTGTTTGATTTTCATTATTGTTGGGACATTTTTTATGATTCCTTTAGGTACTACTACCCTATTATTTGCCATTCTTATGTTAAACAGAATGGGATTCAACTTGAGACCCAATCCCAATGCAGTTTCCTTAGTGATGACATTCACTCTAGATTCTCCATCCAGCGCACTGCATCATTGATGAGTACATTATTCAGTTGAATTGTGACTTTGGCCACTTCATCATCTCCGGATGCTGAGGGTTCTTTGGCTTGTATATTGTTGTATTCCGGGGTTTCTTTCTCTATTGAGTGCTTCAGTTCCTTGCTTAGACCTTCAATGCCTACCATCAATATTTTGGCCTTGAATCTTGGACATAAGTCTAGCACTTGTCTCAGCCGCGCGGACCTATCTATCTACTAGCAGCATTGACATTACATCGGTTTTTAACCAGCACTTTTTTGGCTTTTTTCAAGGCATTCGTTATTGAGGTGCTCTACATACTTGCTTCCACTTGTTTTCGAGAGATCTCTAATGATTGTGTGTGAGCCATCCTCCTTTTGCTTACCTTGCCTTCTCTCTATTTCCTTAGTAGTTTGAATCCTCACATTTTCCTGCTGCTATTCCTAGTCCATAGATGCCTTCTTGCGGGCTTGGGGTGAGTCTTGATTATGTAGCAGAGTTATTACTACACCAGATTCATTAGCTTTAGTTCTTGTAAAATTGCCAAGATATCATGCACTTCCCCTTGTATGTCATCTGCCTGCATCATGTTGGCGCTTGGTAGTTTTCTTTGAGCCGCATCTATTCTGATTGTCTTTCTTCATTATGATTTTTCTTCTTCATGGCACATTCCACTTTGGTGTGTCCAAGCTGTTGACAATAATAGCATGTGAAGGTTGTAGAACCACCAGCTCATCCTTCATGGTACATTTCGCTTTGGTGTGTCTAGGCTATTAACAATAGTAGCATATGAAGGTTGTAGAACCACCGGCTTGTCCTTGGCCTCTCCTTCCCAAAAAAATTTTGTGGCCTCTATTTCCATACCTTCCTATACCTGGGGGTCTTCTTTCCACTCCTTCCATGTTGTTCACCATGGGAGCTCTATTTTTCATGTTGTATTTTTAGTTTCATGTATTATGATTGTACATATTACAAATGGTACAAGTTGGTGGCACAGTGCATTCCTTCTTGAGGTGACCTTCATGTTTGCATTGGTGGGAACAAAACACATTCTTGTGAAAATTTGATCCTTTTCTCTTTTTCATTTCTTGCATCAGTTGCTTTACCTGCAACATCAATTCTCTGGGGCTTGCTTGTGCCTTCCTGGTTTTCTTCTTTTTGTCCTTCTTTTTCTTTACTATGCCATTAGAGTGTCCTGCAAGGAGTCGCTTGAATCGTCCTCTTTAGTGGTGACACTCTTCTTGGGCTTCCTCTTTTGTCTCCTTTCTTGAATTCTTTTTTTTTTTGGCCATTGTGGCTAGCTCAACCAATTCCTCAAACTCCTCTTCAATTTCCGCTTGCTTTGTGCATGGATATCTGGCTTAAGTCCTTGGACAGACCAAACAGCAATAATTTTCATTGAGGCTCGGGTTTGTTCTGCCACTCTTTGCCTCAAGCTTAGCAGCTTTGTTGCATAAGCTTCCACATCCATATCCTCTTATCTCCAGAGCTCTCTCATTTGATCACAGAGTTGACTTGCAAACTTTATCTTTCAAAATCTTACCAGAAAAGCAGTCATGACCTCTTCATAGGTTTGGAAATGGTTGTCTTGATATCTTGACACCCACTCCGTGGCTTTGTCTTTGAAGGTATTCATGAAAGCATCTTTGCGGATTTCACTTAGCTTTGGCTCTTCCACATCCTGAGGTCTGGCCACTTTCTAGTATTACTTAAATCTCCTTACATGTACATCTGCATCTTCCCCTTTTTCTCTTGAGAACACCGAATTTTTTTTGGCTAATGACACCATGGCTCCCTTGAACCTTTTATGGGGTTTTGTTGTGGTTGTTCTTTTTGGTTTTGTTGCTCCACCCTTTTTGGGCTTTCCAGACTTGGACTGTGCCCGGTTACTCGCTCTTGGCACTCCTTTTCTTGGTCCAAATTGTGCCTAAATTTTGACACTTCCTCTTGAGTGTAGGGTTGCTAAAGTTTACACGCTGACTTCTTGATTGTAATGGTGGCGAGGCAATCCTAGCAGCTGCAAGCTTCCTAGAGGGTCTCTTGGAAGGCATTACTTTTCACCATCCTTAGATTCATGAACATGTAGAAAGTATGCGTGAATCTGGTTGGGTTGTGTGGTGAAAGTCTCTCCGCATTGACTTTTCCAGAAAGTTCCTTCCATGCTGCTATGGTTTCTCCTCGGACTTGTTTTAAGTGGACCACCCACACTTTCCTTTGTGCCTGATGGTGCAAAATGCTACTAAATGCAGGTTTTACCTAGTAGAATGTTTGTTGTTCCCCAGCAGGATCGTTAGGTGTTTCTCCACTAATTTCCCTCTTAGTGGAATGGAAAGACAGTAGTCCATGATGGTGACAAACTAGTTAGGCAATGCCGTGGGAGATGTGTTGCCACCCACCAGAGTTTTTAGGTACAAACACCAACTCTCAAATGGTCGCAGGGACACACAGAACACCACTCTACTAAGCAAAATTTCACTCTTACTCTCTTAGTTCTCACTTCGCATCTCTCCACTAACTATCTCACTTATAATCTCACACATACACAACATGTTCAGTAAAATAGAGACACTGCAGATTTAATCCACATAGTGTAGAGAGAAACACAGAACAATAATGAAATGGCAAGATTTCTCTTAGTTATATTCTAAAAGTATTGCATACTAATACAAAGCAATTGGCCCACACATACTACCATTTCCTCAGTACTATCACTATAACAAGCTTCATGACACAACTGTCCAACTGTCAGTTGAGAGCATACAATGACTACACCCTTCATACATTCCTTCTATCTAAGTGTCTCACTCTATTCCTGTCTAACACCATATCTCCCTTTTTGCCCCCATGTATTGAAGGAAAATTAGATTGTGACTAGCCCTTGTATCAAGTAATGCCTTATAAAGCACTTTAATTGAATTGATGTTTGTAGAGGTGCTATATGCTCCTTCGTGTCTCCTTCAACCTCTCTTACAAAGGCTTATGCAGATCCCATAATAGCTTCTCGTCATTTCTACTATCTAATTTGCCTTTCTTTAGCCTCTTGTCGAGCTTGAGCTTTCTTTAGTTCCACTTTCTCCTTGGCTACCTTCTTATCATGTGCGACCTGTAAGGCTTCCCCGATAAGAGGACCATAATACTTTTTGAATTTACTTCCATTAGGAACCCAATAGTTTCAACTCTGTTAAGAGTCTCAACACACATAGTACCTTGAGGTGTTATTTCGCAGACTCGAAATGGTCCTACCGGTATATTTTAGTATCTTCTTTTCGTTTGGGAACTCCGTACATAAGTATTAGGTCTCCCTCCTTGATTTCCTTATCCTTGAGATTATTATCAAACCACTTTTTTGTCGATCCTTTTATGTTAACATGTTCTACACAACTATTTGTCTTTCTTCCTCTAGTTGTTCTAGAATGAACACCCGATTGGCCAACATGTTACCCTCCGGTCTCTGAGTCACTACCATAGGATTTGGGGAAGATCCCAAACTAGTATTTATTGCCATAGACCTAACCCCATAGGATGAAGAAGAGCTTATTCCTCTTTTGAAAGAATTTGGTATTGCTTCTCTTAGAACTAAAAAGACATGAAAGTGAAAGAGGTAGATATTATAGGGTTTGTCTTTATTGCCCATGGCCATAAAAGGAACAAGACTTGATTACTCTTTTGAAAGAGTTTAAGGATTTCTTAACTTAGAACTACACTCCCTATCATGGAAGACTCAAGGCTACTCAAGCAATGTCCTTACCAAATGAATCTGAAATACTCAACAATTGTAAAGGAGGAAATTGGCAAACTCATTGTGCTGTGGATTTCATTTATGAGATTGAGCACATAGATTGGATATTTCCAATTGTGATTGTACCCAAGAAAAATGGAAAGCTTTGTGTGTGTGTGTGTAGATTTGAAGAAAGTGAATGCAGATACCGGTAGGAATCACTATCCCATTGCCATATATAGAGCATGTTTTGGTAAGAGTGGCTCAGGCAAAAGCCTATAGCTTCCTAGATGGATTCTCAAAATATAGCATGTTTTGGTAAGAGTGGCTTGGGCAAAAGCCTATAGCTTCCTAGATGGATTCTCGGGATATAATCAGGTGCCCATTTCCCGAAGGACCAACATAAATAGCTTTTACCACACCGCATGGGGAACCTCTTTGTATACAAGGTCATGTCTTTTGGGATGACCAATGCTCATACAACATTTGAGAGATTGATGATTGAGTACAGCTTTCAAAGAATACTTGCAAAAGTTGTTGGAAGTGTTTGGTGATCTTTTCGCGCATCAATGGACAAAGCATTTAGCTTTCTTGAGAAAAGTGTTTGAAAGGTGTCGATTATATCATATATCTTTTTGAACCCTTTGAAATACCAATTTTAGGTAAGGCGGCATACAGTTATATTGGGACACATATTGTCCAAGAATGGAATTTCCACTGATGATAGCAACGTAAAACTCATATTGGAGTTTCCAGCACCTACTAAATTCAAAGGGGTGCCACCACCTACTAATTACACAGGGATGCAATGGTTTATGGGTCACATAGGCTATTCCCGGAGATTCATTATGTTCTATTCTAATATAGCCAGGTCATTATTCAAACTTTTGATTGTATTTGAATGAACTGAGGGATGTGTCAACAAGTTTATGATGAATTGAAGAGGGCATTAGCCAGTGCACCTATCTTGAGGCTGCCAAATTGGGACGTTATGTTCCACGTGCAATTATATCTCAAACTTTACAATTGGGTATATCTTAGCACAATCAAGAGAGCTTAAACTAGACTATCTAATATGCTTTGTAAGTCGACAACTCAATGAAGCTAAGATGAACTATACTTCAATAGAGAGGGAAGGATTAACCATGGTATATGCGGTTAAGAAGTATGAACATTATCTACTAGCTAATAAGTTCATATTCATTGAGGATCATTAAGATTTTTTGTATCTTATCAATAAGCCTTGCATGATTAGGCAAATTACCCACTGGTTTGTTTCTACTGATGGACTTTGACTTTACCATCACAGTAAGGAAAGGTTCATAACGTGTATTGGTAGATCACATATCAAGAATACCTGCCCCATTGGTGTTGATGAAATACCAGATGCTATGCTGTTCATGTTAGATTTGGTACTTGAATGAAGTGAAAAGATCTCCGAATATCTTGCCTTTGGATTGCCATGGGACAAGCTATTGAACAAGGATAAGATACAACACCTTAATAATTGATAACAACAAAATCATGCCAAGACAAATGAGCCAAAATTGTAAAATCTTGAGCCCCCATAATATGTTGTCATTGATTTTGCTTGAATTTCACCAGTTTGATGCATTTTGCCTAACGCGAATATCACTGTGATTACTCGACGTGATCACGACCATAGTCGATGTGATCATGGCCATAGTCAATGTGATCATGGCCATAGTCAATGTGATCATGGCCATAGTTAATGTGATCACAACAATGGTTAGGCATGATCATGGCATGTATACCTAGGCCGACATGTCACTTTGCATTAATGCCCCGCCACCACTTGATCCCACTTGCTCTAAATAGGTGATTTATCCTTCTTTTTTCATCATTTCTCTTATTTCCAAGTTTTCAAGTCTTCATGTTTGCTACAAGTCGACTGCACCTCCATCATCACCACCACACACCAATATCTCCAGGGGTAGGAGCATTTTGTTTCTTCTTTATCACATTCTTTCCCACTATTTATGTTTATCAAAATCAACATGTGTGTGTTGGTACACAATGTAAGCTTTTGGTGTTCTGGGAAAATCACAACTCTCCTTTATTCTCTTCTCATGCATGGTCATGCATTGTAATCACACAATGGTGGGTAAGCACAAGCCTAGGTAAACTCTCATACTCCCTCAAAATCATAAACATAACAACTTGGTAAACCAACACAATCATGGTGGCCCATCACCACCATGACTATAGAATCATGGCAATCAAGAGTTCTAAACACAACAATTGACCTTGTCCAACTGTAATTAAAGGAACCAACGGCCCTATTTGAAGCCAAATCTATCCCAAGTTCCCAACTCTCATCATGATATTGTAGCCGATGGAATCACGGCCTTGATTGACACGTCATTAATTACAGTGACACATCATCAATCACGCCTACAAAATCATGCCAGCTTATGGCATCTACAAAATCACATGGTATGTTAAAAATAAATAGAAATAAGGGATAGGATTGGAGTTGAGTCTCACAAGCCAGTAAACCTAGAGGCCATGATTATTTCCCTAGAATACCTTTAGATGTGTATTTTTAGTAGCTCAGTGTTTTAGATGCTAGCAGCTATCTAGGACATATGATGAATGATTGCCTGAATGTAATTGTTGTTACCTTTTTCACTCCTTCTGCTCCTCTAGGATTCCATTTACGAAAGGCATGTAGTTTCAGTCTAGAGTTATAGGGACCTCCATTTTAGAATTGGAGAAATCAAAGGAGGCAAGTTTGAGCCCAGTCTCAGAGCATCATCTTTGGCTTTCACATCAAAGATAGTGAATCTCTTTAAGCACACCTTAATAAAATAAAGAGTTTAATGCATTGGGGAACTTGTAGAAGAATAGGATGCCACATTGTTGAAAAGCAAGCCCCTTGGTGGTGGCTACCCTCAAGAACCTCGCAGATCCAACCATTGTAGTAGTGAAAGCCTCACTTATAGAGAAGAAGAGAAGAAGATTTGAGGAAAGGTAGCCCAAGCTACATCAAGCAAGGAGAAAGCAATCTTCTCAAGTGGGACCAAGGACAAAGATGACCTACCACTACTATGGAAAGTTACGTCACATGGCAAGGTATTGTTAACATAAGAAATGTGCTAAAGCAAATATAATGATCCAGGATAAAAACAAGGGCGAGGCTTCTAAAGATGGAAGCAACCCAAAGCAGTTGTTCTGAGCATGAGAGGCATGGCTTCTCAAAGCAACCCAAAGCAGTTGTTCTGAGCATGAGAGGCATGGCTTCTCACCCCCCTGATGATGGTAACCCCATCCTCCCATGTGTAAAGTGTCAAGTCAAAGCCAACATTGTAGCAACCCACAAGGCAAGATGAGATAGAACATTCTAGCATATGACAAAGTCCAGTGTAACATATTTGGTGATAGAACCTCATCACATTGAGGGGGAGTGTTAAAATAGCAATATGTGAGGGTAAAACATGAGTAGATCAAGGGAGAGGGCATGCACATTAGAAAGGAAGACTAAGGGTCCTAACTTTAAAGTTGATTTGTATGGTTACTTATAAAAAGACAGTACATGGAGAGCACAAAGAGGTACATGGACTGTGGGCATTAGGTGCATGAATTTATACATTAAGCAACACTTTGTAATTATTCTAAGTCATGGAATAAACCACACATCATTTGGCCAGGTACTTGAATGAAGCTCCAACTAAAGCATTGGAAATTTTAAGATGTCTTGGGGATAATTGTATTGGGTGAATTTTTGTAATATTAGTATTAAATATTAATTTCCATATTACACTATTTTACGTGAGCTTTATGAAGCTTGTTGCTTATCTTCTCTCTTCATGAAGGGATTCATGATAAGATTTCTCCTCCTCTTCCATCCCCTTACTCTTAATTCAATAAGCTCTCGGTGAAGTTTCTATTTCTCCTTTGTGATGACGGTCAAATTTAATGGACCATGCTTCTTGGCAAGGTTCCGCTTCAACAATGGTAGTGGGTGTTGTAATCAAGGGGTTTTCCCTTAATGAAGAGATCCATTAATATGTTATATATGTACAAAGATAGAAAAGAGAGAAAGAGCAAGAGTACTCATGAGATGGTTGCTGTATATTGTAATGTGTAATACAAGAATATAAGGGTCATGATGCCTCTCGATGCCTATAATTGTTTGTGCCTTACTTATGTTTTATAAGTTTAAGTTTGAATGTCCTTATTCTAGTTATTATAATATTCTCCCTCTCTTAATGTGTGTACATGATGTGCATGTCACCTGTTTAACATGTGGCAAGTTGCACGTGTATGTGATGTCCTAGTCTACGTGTATACATGTCTATATTATAAATCATGCATGATCATAAATGAGGTTAGTAATGTAGAACTCATTATTTCTAGATGAAACCTCTTTGACCATGCATTCTCCCCTGTCATCATTGCATCACATTCTCCCCTTTTGTTTTTTTTCTTTTCAATGAGTCTTTGTAAGGAAGGTGAAACCATGAAAGATCTAGCATGATGGCATAAAGAAACCATATAAACATCTACATGTAAAAGTTAGCTTATGGAAAGAGCCCTATGAATCACCTTTTGTTAGTAGGGTTTCATGTGAACCTATTGTTGTTAGCTACCCTATCATCCATTTTGGTGGGTATGGTAACCATATCTATCTAAATATATCTCTTAGTGAGAGGTAATTGCTGAGAAGTGGTGGCTAGGGTAGGCAAGGCTAATGGGAGTATCTTTCATGTTACTACCAGAGTCCACCCTCCTATCGGGTTTCCTTCGTACCAATAATAATGTGTTGTGTCATGGTTCCCATGGCATTGGTAATGAGCACAAAATTGGTGCTATCTTGGCATTGCCTTAATGCTGGGAGTATCTTTTATGGTACCAAAGTCCACCCTATTGGGTTCCTTGGTACCAATAATAATGAGTTATGTCATGGTTCCCATGGCATTAGTAAAATGAGCACAATACTATTGCTATCTTGGCCTTAGCGATGGACACTCCATGGTTGTATGGTTTTGGTGGCAAATTACATACCAAACCATACCTCTCCATGGGAATAAATGAGGGTGTCAAGGTTAGCCTTTTTGGTTACACTTAGGGCTAGACATACCACCTAATTCTTGCCTAATTAATTGAGAAGATTATGTATCGACTCATCTATGCTTATGTCCTTTACAAGGACCTTTTTTGGTGGTGATTGGACTCCCTTAGCCATAAAGGGGTTTTTTGTGCATGGTTGGACTCCCTTTTCCGTAAAGTCTTTGGATGATGTATCCCATATCTCTTGGTTTGGGTGGTTTGGGTGGATGACTTCTACATCCATATCTTGTAGATTTTCTACTAGGTCCATTTGCTTGTTGATGAAACTTATCAACAACAAAGACATAGTGTCTAGACCTATAGAGATGGTTATGAAGTGTTACCTCGTGGGCAACACTCATCAAAGAAGAAAGTTTTTAAAAGTGTTTAAGCCTATATAGATGGTCATTGTTATGGCCCATTTCTACCCCTTCAAGAATTCTCTCTCATTCATGTAGGACCATTGTTGTGGGGATACTTATCTTACTTTTGAGCCCAAGATCTCCATGATCTCCAATCTCCACAAGTGGTAGCTATTTCTAAGCTTCCAAGCCTCCCTCTCTTACTATTTTCAATAAGAGATTTGTTACGCCTCCTTCTAGGGACACACCTCTTACTATTGTTAATAAGAGGCTTGTTACACCTCCTTAAGGGACACACCTCTTATACTGTTGTCAATAAGAGGTTTTCTACACCTCCTTATTATAGGGACACACCTCTCTTAATCTCTCTAAACTCTCTTTCAAAGCATAAAGAGGCACATATACTAGGAGTAAATATGCATCTCCTCTCAACTCTCTCTCTCTCTCTCTCTCTCTCTCTCTCTCTCTCTCTCTCTCACACACACACACACACACACACAAGAGCAAGAGCAAGAACTCACTTGGCACAAAGGGGGATTGTGTCTTTAAATTATGAGAAAGTGCCTTTTATCTATTCACATTTGGGCACCTAAGACTTAAAAACTAACTAATATGCTTGGTCATGGGCCAGCTTTTCACAAAGGGGGGTTGTGTCTTTACATTATGAGAAAGTGCCTTTTATCTATTCACATTTGGGCACCTAAGACTTAAAAACTAACTAATACGCTTGGTCATGGGCCAGCTTTCCTCATAATATTTACAAGTTTTATAGTGCCTTTTCATGACAATTATTGCTACTCTTGTATATAGTAGAGAGTGTATCCCAAAATTGGGCTAGCATCCCTCCCTATATGTGATGTAAGCTATGTCCTTAGAACTTTGTTAAGGCCTAAAAGCTTGGTCATCACACCAAGCTTAAATTTTGGATTGTGGCTTACATAGTGTCCTCCTAAAATAGGGATGTAGGGTCCAAAATGATGTATCTATCATGTCTTCAAATGTGACATGCATATATCTTGGTAATCATCAAAGACGATGATAGTAATACATGATCTTCTCCTCGCATTGGGACCCCTACCCATGTTGAAACATAAAATTTCTTTTATCATAATTCTCCATAACATCACACTAAGCTTCAATTCTCGATTGTGGCTTGCATAGCGTCCTCCTAAAATAGTGATGCAGGGTCCAAAATGTTGTATCTATTATGTCTTCAAAATGATGTATCTATCATGTCTTCAAATGTGACATGCATGTATCCTTGTAAGCATCAAAGACGATGATAGTAATACATGATTTTCTCCTCTTTGGGACACCTATCCATGTTAAAACATAAAATTTATGTATCATAATTCTCCATAACTTCCTTCTTCTAGTCAAGGATGTTGAAATATACAAGTGAATAGGGTGTGTGCGGGAACAAGCCCTTAGCAAGAGGCTGTAAAAGAGAATCTGTAAATGTGAGAGAAGCTGTGAAAAGGTGAGAAGTATCTATTGGGAGAGAATAAAGGGTAGCATGAGAAGATTTAGGAGGTGTGGAGATATTCTGGGAAGAGGTGGAGAGAATCAAGCAAAAGAGGTGGAGTGAATCAAGGAGAGATCAGTGGGATTAGATGCTTGGATGTAAACTCTATAAATTGAGGCATTGGCCTAATAAGAACTTGTTGGTTTTTGATTATCCATGCCTACATTAAGCTATCAGTTAATTGCTCACTAATCATGTCTTAATTATCATCTAATCTCTTTTTTAATGATGTTGATTCTATCATTTGATCCACCATAGCTCATCACATTGCTGCAAATTTAACATGGTATGAGGGCCTAGCTTAGAATCCATCAAATTTATGAGCCCATTATCTTGCTAATCACCTAACTAATCAAGATTAGTAGATAATCAAGTTTTTTTTAAACCTCTTTTTCAATTAGCCTCTGTACCCCCAGTTGGTGGAGGAGCTCTCTCTCCCTTCACACATAAAATTGGCCCAAACCGTTTTAGCTAAGCATAGCCATACCCATTGTGCTTCAGCCCATCTAAACAAAACGTCAAACCGCCGTGCAGAGCTGCTGTTTTTTATGATTTTGCACGCACCACCTTCCTGAAGCAATTTGGATATCTACACTTCCACAAAAGACATTGCTCTAATTCCTCTTAGCCCTAGGGGTTTTTAAGGGTGCTCTACAAGCTGGTGAAGACCATATATAGGATCATTGAACATAAAAGGATCCAAAGTCCTATGGTGCAAGTCGGTACATCCAAAGCAAGAATTCCCATGATGAGAGAAATGGTAACACCTCCTGTGAGCGTTGGCGGCAGAAGCGGCATCAGCCTCTCGCACGGGGCGGGGATCCACACTCGGGGCCTTGCCCGTGGATGTCAGGACGAGGGACTAGCCCGACGGTTCCTCTGAAACCGATCCCGAAAAAACTTCCCTTGCCCGGAAGGCACGGGCGATTCCGCCATGGGAAAATCTTCGAGCGGGGGAATTAATCTAACGAGTCAAAGTCAACTAGTTAAACTGATCCGACCGAACCTGAAGTCACATGGTTAGATCAAAGAAGAGACTTGCACTTGATCCATAGAATCACCGTTTTTTCCTCCTTTAACGAGGCACAGCCGCTAATTCCCTCCCACATAGAACAAGGGTCTTCTCACATCAGGACTTAATCTAACTAATGCAACTAATCGTATCTTAATTGTTTCATAGGAATCCCCCGATCCAGCAGTCCATGGGTTAGCCAACCACCCGACCACTGTATTGGTGGGATTCCTTTATAAAGATTTGGTTGTGTTTTGCCCGGGTACCAAGGAAAAGAGTTCCTTGGCTCCCTAGCCGGCATTTCATGCAAAAATTAAGGTAGGCATTCCACATACACACCTAATATGAAATTGCCATTTATAACAGATTCGATTGTCTTTAAAATAATCCTTCAATAGAAACTGTAATATTATTGATCATCATCCTCCAAAATCTGACTCCATTGTGTTACAAAATATGTCATCTGGACTCTCCATTGAAGACCAGCTGGCCAACCAACGAGATCCAATATCAAAATTTGATTCACATAAATCTTTCTTTTTAGTCCATCTGAATCTTCCTCGATGCACGCATGGGTGTCCTAGAGCAACCGCGAGCCCGTGCATCACCTGGTTAGAACCCTCTAGGATCCTCCTTAGGTGTCCTAGCACTTCACTCAGGGATCGCTTCGTCGGTCCTCGCCCATCATACCGGAAGTGCACCATTTTAACCGTACCGAGGCTGGTCAAGACCTCGGCAGGCTTTGCCACGAGAGCGACGTCCCTCGACAACTCCCCGCCAGCTATTGCAACAAACCTCCTCTTAGTAAAACACATGCCAAATGCCTCCTCTAGCATTTTGATATAAAATAGTCCTTTAAATGAAAAACAGAGGTTCTATGCAAGTAAAATTCCTAGTTTGAGATTGGTTCCACAAAAACCCTTTTTCCTTAATTCCCAATTTCATAATGAGAATTCTTGATCTCTCATCATCAGGGTAATCTACCCAATCTGATTGTCCAACTAGACTCTTGGTGATTTCGGTCAAAGAAAAACTAGTTTAATTCAACGGTAGTCTATTCTTTGTATTTAGGAACTGAAATTGGTCACGAAGTTTTTGCTTGATTCAAATTGAGAGATGGACAAGTAGGTTTACTGTCCGTCCCTCTTGTAGTCTAACCAAAATCATTCGGTTTAGTTCTAACAAGGATTTTCTTCAAATAAACATCTATTTTTGGGTAGATACCAATTCAGTGATTTAACCATATAAAATATCTAAAGATATTCTTTCTACCATTTAATTTCTCAACCTTAATTCTCTAGGTAGAATTATGGTGAAAATTCATCTTTTGACACCAAAAATTAATTTCAATTCTTTCTTTACTTAAATATCATAAATTTTTTCTTTTAACTAAATACCAATATCTATTTTTTTTGAATAAGCTTGAAATCCCTCTTTTTCTCATTTAATGAGTGCAATCCAAATGTCATGAGAATTCCTCCTTTATCATAAATTAAATCTATCTAAAATTCCTCTTTAAATTAAATAAAAATATTCAATATTCCAAATATACCAAGAATTCCACTTTTACCATTGAATTCCAAATATGATGGGAATTCCTCTTTTATCATTTAAATTTTTCTTATGCATAAAAATAAATTTAACTAAAATTTCTCTTAAAATTAAATAAAACTATCCATTGACTCCATTATACCAAGAATTTCACTTTTCTCATTTAGATGATTGAATTCCAAATATGATGGGAATTTCTCTTTCATCATTTAAATTTATTCATGCATAAAAATAAATTTAACTAAAATTTCTCTTAAAAATTAAATAAAAATATCCATTATACTAAGAATTCCACTTTTTTCATTTAAATGATTGAATTCCAAATATGATGGGAATTCCTCTTTTATCATTTAAATTTATTCATGCATAAAATAATTTATCTAAAGTTCTTCTTTAACTTTAAATAAAATATCCATTATTTTAATATTCCAAATTTTCTCTTTCTCCATTGGAATACATGGATCTCCATTATCATGGGAATTCCTCTTTTATCATAAAAATGAAATTACTAAAAAATCATCTTTTTCTCTAATTAACTATTTATTCATAAACATTAAAAATTAATTTTCCATGGATATGATGAGAATTATTCATTTAACACAGGATGACTAATCCTAGAATATGGTAGGAAGTCCTCTTTTCATATTATGCATAAAAATGATTTATGTGTTAATTTCTAAAATTTTTACCATAGCTCCATTGGCTATTACTGATAATTTTTAATAGTTTTAAAAAGAATAAGACTTAGTAATACACTTATGATAGATTAACTATCAATAGATTTAAATCCAATTTATGGATCTAAATCATAATTTTATCATAATTTATGTAACATAAAAGCATTAAAAAGCCATTTCTTTAGCCTCTAGCTTGACTAGCATAGAGTTTGATTTTAGAATTAGGAATTTCTTCATAAGAAGCATCATTTGAATAGAGAATTGGTCATAGGAATGACCATTCTTTGGGGGAGAGAGAGATATAATTAAAAAACATTCTAATTAAGCATGAATGTAAACTTTTTGTGATTAATCATTAAAACTCTTTGGAGAGCTTCATTTGCATTGAAAAACCATTCATTTGAATACTTCTCAAGCTTGAGAGGCGTTGAGAAGTGAAAAACAAAACTTAGAAGATTAAAGAAAAAACCATAAAGTCACATATCTTACCTCTCGTTTTGCTTGCTTCTCTAAGCCCCCAACCAATCAATTGGTTAGTATGTTGAGAGGAAAGCTCCAAGGAAGGTTGAAGAGAGAGAGAAGCTCCAATCTCTCCAAAATCTAGAGGATTTTTAGGGGATAATAGAATTTAATACGCTTATTCTAATGTAATATTGGCATGGTCTAGTTCACAGATGAGAATACAAAAGAATGAGTGTCTATTTATAGGTGAGGGAGGCCACTAACTGAGTCCAACTAAATTCTAGAATTTTCCAGCTTCAGTTTGGCTGAATTTGGACAAGATTTGGACCCGCTTGGCTCTCTTTTTGATCCAGTTTAATCGAGGAGAGATAAAAATATCTTAATATTTTTGAATTTAAAACTCATTCACATGTGTGAAATAGGCACCTCCTTGAATTCTCCCCCTTTCCTTACCAAGGTGTCAAAATTGTATGATTACTACAAAATATCTTAATTTTTTAGTAATATCTCATAGTTTTTAACTAATAAATCTTGTACTCAGTCAACTCTTCATCTTATGTGGGCATTTACTCATTTTTGGGTATTTTCTTTTATTCATTGGATTTATCTCATCCCAACACTTGGAATAATCTTATTGGCCCATAGGAACCTTAATTGGACCATAATCCAAAAATTTCAAAAAATCTTGACCCTTAGGCTAAGGTCTTTTAAATCATTTTTAATTGATTCCTAATGCACCTTGGAAAAATTATTTTGACTTTCTGTTTTAGGGAAACATATTTTTGATATTAGGAGAATTTGTTTATCCAAAAATATCTCAATATATTGAATTACCACTCTCTAGAATTTTTCATCTCTTTAGGCAAAAAACAAGGAAAAATAATATTTTCTTGTATTAAAAAATAGGCTGAGGAGGAGTCTTACACATCGGCTAGGGCCGTAGAAGGAGGAACCTTCACCCAAGATCCTCAAGTCCTTGCATCTTCCTCTACTTTGCTAATGCACCCTAGAGCAAGGGGGAAATCCTCACAAATGACTAGACCAGTGGTGCCCTTGGCCATTGGTACCTATGGAAATTCTTGTATGACCCCCCACCTATCGAACTCACGTTACTCCTCTAAGATACATGCCATTATGCCTGCATGTAGCACCCTTCATACCACATTTTGTTCCTGGTGTTCCAATACGTCCAGCAACAACCCTTCGAAATGATCCAGTAGCCTTTAACAAGAATTGGAGAGAGCTATGGCTGAAAGTATAGGACCCGTCATCATCATAAGAGATAACGGATGGAGTGGCTCTGGAAAGGGTACACAAATCATGAAGCTTACGCACAAGTTCAATGGAGGGGGAGATCCTAGAAGACACCTCGAGGCCTTTGATCAAGTTTGAGAGACCTTAGGTTAGAGAAATGAGCTTGCAAAGACCAACACATTTAGCCTTACACTAGATGGCAAGGCTAGTGATTGGTATCAGACTCTGAGAGTTGAAGAACATCTAAACTTTACTAGGCTTCAAAGGTTATTGCTAAAGCAGTTTGTGCATGACGAAGCTTTGTGGAGTGAGGTTGACAGTTGCACAAAGCTGAGAGAGAAGAAGATGCGTCAGTGGAGAGATTTTATTACTTGTCTTAAGCATTTGAACTCATGCTATGCTCTACATGAGTGCTTTTCCACAACAATCAGCTGCTTAATCGATTTATACATGGGCTTAAACATGAACATATCAATAATGGTTTGTTCATTAGAGGTATCACCACCTGGGAGGACATCACTGCGACTAATGCCATCCTACTTGAGGATAGCTTGATGATACAAGGAGTAAGAGCTTCAAATTCTAAGTTTATTATGTTAGCAACCACCGGTCGTAGCACCATCACTGCAAGGGCCTATAGGTAATACTTTAGCAAAAATGACTTGGGCTGACTTCTCAAAAGCCCTCCAAGAGGGAATGAAGGCTATTAAAGCTTCGAACAGTGCACACATATACCCAAGGAGAGAGATACATTGGTGTTCCATTTGTTGTCACAGACATACCACTAGAGAATGTCCAATAGCTCGATACAATGGTAACTGTAGCTTTTGTGGGTGCTATGGTCACAAAGCCTAAGATTTCCGAACATGCCTACAGGCCATTGCCAATACATTAGGACCTCAATGGAAGGCTTCTTGGGCCCTTTTATTTGGCAGTTTAAGGGAGTCAAACCTTTTCTCTTAAGAAGAAACGTTTTCTAATTACAAGCTTCAAAATGGCTACTTTATTCAAATTTGAATTTTGGAGGAAAAATGGAATTTAAAATCTAGCGGATAAAACCATATCATGTAACATATCTATGGAAAGCTCTTGATGTGTAGATCACGGATCTGTAATGTCCGCTCAAATCGAAGCTTGTATGTAGAAGTTATGGAGGTCCGAAATTTGTAAAATGCCCCCCCCCCCTTTTTGGGGAAAAAAGTGCACCCTTTGACCACTCTTACACCTCTCTTAAAAACCCAACATTTCAGTCCACATGGCAATCCCCCATTTGGCTATTCCTTAATCACCTTGATTAGGCTTGGGCAAATTAAAGGGCCCAAGAAGACCCCATTCACTTCCTAATGCAACGAGACCACAACTAGCATTGTTAACACCACAACAAATGTTAGCCCTCAGTCCTATAACAAATCAAGCGATGGTGGAACATCCCGCGTAACAACTCCTATCAAAGGGCATGCACCATGCACCCAATGTGCCATTACCTCCACTAGTTTTAGGACCACAACCACCTCCACCTCCATCAAGGGTGACACCTATTAATCAAGTAAGCTTCTAGGAGCCTATTGATGATTACCAAGAATATGAGGTAGATGTTAAACCCACCCCGCACCTCTTTGAGGACCCCATAGAGCTTCATATTGACTACCATGTAGTGAATGGGGGAGAGGGGGAGACAAGCTAATTTACCAAGTTGTTGCTCTGCGATGTGAAGAGGCCAAGACATTAATTCCACAACTAGAAGAATGCCTCTTTAATGTTACCATTTTCAAGGTCCCCATTGAGTTTTGAAATGCCCTCTAAAGTTTCCTCAACTCAACCAAGCGGTACACCCTCAAACATGCCACCGGCTACTTGTCAGTGTTGCAGCATAGATCATTGGATTAAGGACTACCCCAACAAGATTGTGGTGACAAGCCCACAAATGGGACCCATCATCACACCCCTAAACATGATTGGGGTAAGTAATTGAACTCAAAGGTAAATCCTAAAAAATATAGATCACACACCTTTGAATGTTATCACTTGGCTAAAAGCCTAAAACCAGCATGTTCTTGAGCAATGATCTGTGGCCTTAGTAGTGGAATCTAAGAAGAAGAAGAAAAATAGGAGAACAAAGTCGGTTAAGAATGGGAAAATAAAGAAAACCAAAAAGATAAATCTTGGGACGCCTCAAGAGCTAGTCTTCATTAGGGACCTAGATGAGGACTCGGACTCCTTGGACACAAGGGCTGATTCTGAGAACAGGGTAGGAAAACCAAGAGCATGGGGAAGAAGATCCCATGGGAACCTGTAATTCCTAAAACTAGATCACACATGACAAAACTTGGCTCTTATCCTGACCCCCGCAGAGAAGGATATTGAGCGACTCTCAAAATTTAGTGATTTAGTTATTATGACAACAAAAACACAAGGCGAGCTTGAACCAAAACCCAAGCAAGTGAGATTCTTAGATACTATACACCTTAGTACCTTAATGTCTACTATTGAGCTTCACAAACCTCTAGATGTGTTGAGTATCATCATGGGATGTGACTGAGGCCTCCACCTCTCATAGTTTGATCCCTGATTGGTTCAAGGGACAACTACCATATGGAAACCGTAAGCCCATCTCGGAGATGGATTTTCCAATCTTATTGACATCTATTTATGGAAATGCACCACTAAACATCCCCAAATTATTAGACTTTATCGCCTCACAAACCAGTACAACTATAATCGCCCAATTGAGTTAAGATCCTGAATTCTACCATTCATGTGCTGAAAACAAGGGCACATGATATATTCATGATGTAGCATGTGGGCCTTGCCGATCCACAGTCGTTGTTGTCAAAATTTAGTGACAAGGATCATGCATGGGTCGAGAAAGCTCTTAGGCATCAGGGCTCTAACAAATTGAAGCGGCTGAAGCTTACCATGGCACTGCCTCTCAATTGGTGTTCAAGGCTTGTACTCAGACTACAATAAAGGCATATTTTGATTTCTAAAGATGTTTCTAAAACATAAACGCATTGTAGTCTGAGTTCAATGCCACATACTAAGCAAACGTTAGTGGCTTGCTTGAGCGAGGGAATAGAGAATACAATCAGAAATGCATAAATGTTCGATAAGAATTATAAAGATGTCGTGAAGGAGACAGAGGCACTATTTAAAAAGAGGGGACATGAGTTGGCACAAATTACCAACCCCGACCGGCAAAGAGTTTTTCAAAAGAAGGTGATCTCTTACCAAGGCTAGGGTGAAAAGGAAAGTAAATTCACTACTTCCAAGCTAGCAGAGATCGCTCAAGCGCATATTCCAAATGCAGAGTAAGATCACACAATTTCTCTTGATGCATTAAAGTTTTTTTGATATGTAGCTAGACACATAAAGCTGGTTCACAATGCAAGAAATGTAGGTTCGTTGACATATTAGTGGGTGATGAGTTTGCAATGAGAGACGCCTAGATTCCTTTTTTTGAGAGAGCATTCTTCGTGTGGTACATCATCATGTGTACTGGTTACAATTGACCGAGTACATGCTACAACTCTATGCAAAGTTGGAGGAGAGCTCACGTGCCCTAGCCGCCGCCGCGGGCATGCATGAGAGAGCGACACTTGACTTTGGGGTGGGTATCATGGATGCCCTTAAAGCTTTTAGGAAGATGCACATTGAAAAGGTGTTCGTAAGGTGGAAAGGGAAAATTAGGCCACCCTCGATCGTGACCAGAAATCACACTTATCGTGCATGGGACGCCATCTCTTATACAAGTATGTAGTAGCATAATCGATATTGTGTGTCTCATGTTATTGTTAGTCTATCGTATTGAAAGAGTATTCAAATGTTTTTTTTATATTAGGTGGTGGAGAAGTTGTATGTGTAATCGGATACAGTATGTGTAATCGGATATGTATTCCCGAGCACCCTTTAGATGCATGGGTGTAGTCCAAGAGAGAGGAGACGGGATTGTACCCCAAGGAGTGGATCGAAGAGCTACAGGGCAAGGAGACTTGGATATCATGCCCATGGTGGATAGACTACCTCGAGCAAGAGTTTCCTCTTAGCAAGGCTGAGCAGTTTCAGAGTAAGTATCATTGTGTAGGGTAGCATGTTTGTATGGGCTATGAAGTTTCTTTTTAGGGAGTTTATAGTTGCTATATGGATTGAATGTAGAAGCAAAGAAGGGCAAGAAGCCTCTCACCAAGCAGAAACTGAAGGAAATGGGCAAGAAACTGGCCACCAAGGAGGGACCCAAGGAAAAGTGCAAGAAGTCGGTTGGACATACACCTCCTTCATCTCCCACCACGACCGTGACAACAATGCCCAAAAAGAGGTCATAGCCAGAGTGGGAAGCGGTTGATGATGATGAGGATGCTGAGGAGAGTACCCTTGAGGATGATGGGCATGAGTCCCATGCACGGGGTGATGATGAGTAGATGAGCCCGAGTAGTGAGAGCAAAGAGCATGGACCGGAGATTCCAAAGGAAGATGACATAGACCTATTGGGATTCAATAAGTCAACTTAACATCTTTGTGTTTTAGCATAAGTTTATTATTTGAACATTGGGAATAACATGTGATTCGTCTTGCCAAAATGAAGACTTGAATTCACAAGTGGTGGACCCTCTCTACTTAGGTCTCAAGTCCAACTTGATCACCTCCATCTCACACTTTTGGGAAAGCAAAAATATAGGTATGATCGCTTACCCGTGCCAGTCACTCTCTCCACTCATCATGGTTATATAGTTTGCAATCCAATTGTATGTTATGTTGGTCTAGGAATCTTGCACTATTGCAATGATTCATGGGATTGCTGGTGACGAGGTTGGGAACCATGGACATGTATGATAGCCTTGGAGGCCTGCACTTGGTGTGGGCAGATTTTTCGACAAATCTTGCTCTCTCCAAGAACAAGGATGTGGTTCCTTGATGGAATGTATTTAGGGGGAGTAAGCCTTTGTACTTGCTACTGAGTTTCTACATGCCGATGGCACTATGGTTTGTATTCTACATGCAGAGCACTTGGGGATTGATGTGCGAGAGGCAGAAACTTGCAACTTTACATTACATAGGACTTTGTTCTTGTGCATCTCGTGATACATGTATCTCATGTCATAAGATGGACAAGAAGAGGTGAGTGAAAGAGTGTTTTTTTTAAAAGTGAACAACCATGATTTCCCTAACGTATATGTGTGTGCACGTAGGTCAATGTTTTGGTCATTGCCATCTTTACGCACCCCCATTAGAGTACGTCCAGTCAACCAAAGTATGACAAGCGGGGAGGTGAGGTAGCTACCGATCTTTCAGGTTTCGAGGTGGATGACGATATCTTCATAGAGCCTAAACCATGATGGGGAACCCATCCATACATGTTCGGTGTGAACAAAAATCCCATTCAATATGTTGTTGAGTGTAGCAAGGCTTTCACAAGGTAAGTAGAGCACTTAATTCATTACAATTCATTAGTGTAATCATTATATATTCATTGTCTTTTTTATTGTTTGTTCATTTATATATGTTAATGAAAGATTTTACTATGGTAGGTGATTACTCGGGACATTCACCGATTGAGGGCATAGAGTCCTAGATTTCTTTGCCAGAACTGGGACCCTTGCTAGAGCATGCAAGGGACTACATCAGCATTGTATCAATGTGGAGTGGGACGAGGTGTGCTTTAGTTCTAATATACGACCACTTTTGCACATTCTCGAAGATTTAGGGCAATAATATTTCAAGGGTGACATCAATGATTATGCTCGACGGGAGCAGCAGAGGGACGTGGGGACATAATCTCCACACATTCCTCACCAACCTCCTCCACCTGCCCCAGTATAGCTACTAGCCCAACAAGGTCTAGTGCCTTATCATGGCCACCCAGTGTTCCAAGAGAGACTCCCTCCACAAATCCCTCACCCAATCCCACATCATACCAACATCTATAACTTTCACATCATTCAACCTCCCACTATCTGGCCATCCCATGACCACCTCTTAGTAATGCAATCCTCCACTATTGCACTCTCATCTATATAGACTGAGTACAAAACTACATAATTTGTATCATGTGAGTGCATAGTGGCATCAACTATGACTGTGGACCTATATGGTGTCATAACCACCCCCTTCTCCAGGTGGCTTCTAATAGCATACACACATCTTAGCAATTAACAAACCAACCTCGAAGCTCCCTTTCATAAGAGCACATGGGTGCACTGAGGCTTTACCATCTATTGTAAAGCCATCTTTCACAAGAGCACAGGAGTGTGAAGCTTTACCATCTATGGTATATACATGTTCTTTATCTTTGTTATTGTGCAATTTGAGTTTTAAAGTTTTATTATATGAAAGATCCTACTGCTTGTGAGTGTTCTCTTGTATATGTCACACATTGTATCCCCGTACACTATTAATCAATCGAAGTTGTTCGCATAGCTCTTACAACATGATTGGTAATCTTCAAGTCCTTTGGGCAACTATAAACCAAGTACAATTTTCAAACATCATAAACCTTCGTGCTATCAAAAGTACTATCAACCACCCCTTTGCTTAATCTTACATGGACAATACCAAAGGCAAGATTTTCAAATAAAGTTGTGGCTAGCTACTACGATTTATAATTACACACATGCTTCTTGGGAAAACATGCACACTCATGGCAATTTATGATACATAGAAAAGTAATAAGCAATGTCCCTCTCAATGTATTTGCTTGTTTTAGTTGACATGGCTTATTTTAGCTCATATGTAGTGTAATACTTGCTTTCTTGAGAACTCTAAGAAAGAAATCAGACATATAAATGTGTTGCATCAATGGTATGGATTCCTGATCATAAATTAGTAAAGCTCATCATTTTTTAACTCCTTGGGGACGTGTGATGGCCTAGAGTATATGGTCAAAGGCATGTGTTGCACACTCTAGCTAGCTTCATGCTAAAATGAGCATTGCCATGAGTGCCATCACATTTGTAGTTGCATTGCACAACAATGGTTCTACACACTAACAGAACAAAATTTGCCAATAGTGGCACACCTCATACCTAAAGCATGATGTTCCAAGCAACACACCCTTCTGTCTTCATGTGTTTAAGTACTGTAACAAACTCCTCACTTACAAAGCTTACGAAGCTCTTCACAATGCCCAAACTCAATACTCTCCTCCTAATCTAATGACTAACACATCTCTTGTAGAGCATGATTTTGGATACCCCCTTTGTGCACTTGTAGAAGAGCTTACCATGGATACCCCACCCCCCCCCCGCCCCCCCCCCCCCATTTGTGCACTTACGTACAAGTTTTCATGAGCAAGCTTAGTGGAGTGGAGCCTTTAAGTAGAATATTCACAAAATCTATGTTTAATTGCATGCCTCATCTAATCCATCCTACCATGGTAATCGCATGAATCCACCACACCATACTTCCATGTCTGATCGGCCACATCAAATTATCATGAAAGTATATCACAATCCACCACATAACAGAATAGCATATAACATCCTCCATATCATACTATCATGACAACATGGGACATCCTCCACATCATACTCTCATGACAACATGGGACATCCTCCACATCACACTACCATGAAAACACCCAGCCTGCCGTATGGTACCATGGAAGTAGCCAGATCATGTAGCAAAAGGCAAAACCATGAAAACATCATGCAAGTAAAATTCACCACATAAAAAGACAATGAAAATAGCATGGCGGCATCACACAAGCTAAACTAAAATCACATGCCCCCACTGTTGATCACTGAAATCACTGAAAGCGTATCATTAATCGTAGCATCATTTATGAAGCAATCAATGCTTAAAAGGTTTTATTTATTCGTGAAGGAAAGGCAAGCCTGGAAGCTTCCTTCAAGAAGGGGAGGCGCGGCTTCACACACCTCCCACTCGCAGAAAAACAGGCCAGGTGACTGTTCGAATTCCCTCACCCCATGCGGTTCTGAAGGCATCCTGCCGGCTCTCATCCAGCAGCTCCACGCCCCGGCTCCTCCCGCACTGCAGCACCGACATGGATCCCAAGTAAACCAGGAAACCATCTACTGGCATCTCCTTCTTGCACTCAAAGCGGGTCACGGGCCCTGTGCCATCTACGTCGTCGTGCAGCACGGGCTTAAAAGGGAAGGGCAGGTTCCTGTACTCCTCGTCCACTGTGCGCCTGGCAGACTCCCAGAAAGGCCCCGTTTCCCTATAAAATTCCGAGAACACAGCATCCACCTCGCTGCTCACGGACGGCACTGTGTAACACCAGGCCGCCAGGATGCCCCCGGGTTTTCTAAGCACATGCTTGGCCTGGGCATAGAACGAGTCAAGGTCGAACCAGTGCAGAGCCTGCGCCACTGTCACCAGGTCCACCGAACCCTCGCCTCCCACGATCCTCTCCAATTCTTCCTCCGACATCTGAGCAGGCGTACAAACGTACGTCAGGTTCTCCCTACGCTGTGCATACTTGATCTGTGCCTCGCTCAGATCGGTTGCGATCACCGTCTTGTAGTGCTCTGCGACCTGCCAAAAAAGACGAATAGGATCTAAGCCAGACTAGAGGGAGAGAGAGGCAGGGCATATTAGAGACTCACCGCTACTGCTGCCTGGCCGCTGCCGGCGCCAACATCCCAAGCTCGCTCATGGTGAGGGGTAAGAGAGGCAAGGAAGGAGAAGAGGGCGGGAGGGTAATCAGGCCTTGCTGCCGCGTACAGGTCCGCTTGTTTGTCGAACAAACCCGCCATTGGCACCTCAGTAAACAGGTCCAAGTAGCTACACAAGGGGCGGTCTTTTCTCTCTCTCTCTCCTCTATGATTATTGAACTAGTCATAATAAAAACAGGGAAGTCGTTCTGTTTTTCAAGAGACACGTGTGTGTGTCCAACATGAGTTATACATATATATATATATATGTATATACATACAGGGAAGTCGTTCTGTCTTTTCAAGAGACACGTGTGTGTGTCCAACATGAGATTATACACACATATATATATATAGACATATATAAACGTGTGTGTGTCCAACATGAGATTATATATATATATATATATATATATATATATATATATATATAGACAACATCATGAACTAGATTTTGATATTCTTTTGTGAATCCATGTGCATGTATCTTGGGAGCATTCTAGTTTTTTGATGGAGGAGGAGGGATGGGGTTTTCTTTGTAAAATTTTAAATGAAGACAAAGTGATTTTTGTAGAGGTTTGTAGGGAAGTTTAGGTTCTAATTTGTCATACTTCAGTACTTTTGGACATCTTTGAAGTTTATATATATATATATATAATTATTATTAATCCCAAAATAAAAGGAACCCCTACCATTTTGTTTAACCATTTTATTAGAGTTTGAGAAACTTAGTAATTTCAGGCATTTCAATATTATTGAAAACGTAATTTGGTCATTCTTACATTAATTGATACTCAACTCTTTAAAAAAAATTCATTATATTTCCAAGATTTCGATGGTAAACATTTACTTAAATGAAACACCATAATATTGGGGGTTAAGGAAACTTGGGGGGATTGGTTGTTAGGGAGATTGACTGAAGAGGAAGGGGCTATTAATCTAGTATTCAACATTATTAGATATTGTTGCCTCTGGGGGATTTAGGATTCCAAGAACTTGTTGATATTGCAAAAAGGGTCTAGTCAGGGTCTAGATGTGTCAAAGTTGATGTATAGATGTGTGCATCGATGTTGGTCTGTATATTATGTAAATAAATTGAATGATAACTTTTTTGTTGAGATAGTTCATGCCTTACAAGCTGGGAGATAGGTTGAGTTAGGTCCAAGCTGTTGAGATGTTAGCACATACTAGGGAAACCTAACAATCCCTCATATGTGGCAGGGTTACATCGACACAGGAAAAGATCCAAAGACAAAGTTCCCAAAATTTGGACTTAAAACTAGAAGATGGTACCAGAAGGAGAAGGAACTAGTGTATACATTTTTGGCTTTAATTGAAAATCCTTTGGGCATGAGACTAGATGTGAAAATTTGGACAAAGGGAGACTATATGGAAAAATAGACTCCCAAGAAATGTACCACTGACTCTTTGCTTGTGGCATGTATACAATTGGGTTATCATGTATCTTGGGAGCATTCATCTTTTGTTTGGGAAGAGAAGAGGTGGGACCAAATTTCTCGGGGAGTTCACTATAAGTAAACCCTCTGTATCACGTGCGTTCAAGGCCTATTTTAAAAATCCATTATTTGTGAATTTTTCATGAATAAAACATACCCTTTTTCTATTCAACCTGTGAATACCCCCTTTAAATGATACCCTTCTGTATGTAAAAAATGTGTAAAAAGGGATTTTAAAAATCCCTTCTATTGAACCCATGTGCTACACTTACATATTTATGAGTGACCACCCCCCACCTGCGAGCCAAATTTGTAATCTACTTAATAGTGATTGGGAGTAAAATGGTTGTGGCAGGTGTAAAAAGAGATCCTTTGTAAAATGGCCGCTTTTATCTTATAAACATAAATATATTTTGTTAAAAAAAACACCCATAATACTTTTAATCCCTCTTCACATAGGCGTAAGGAAAATAAATGGGTGCACATGACATTAAAAAAAACTCGAGACGATTTTAAAGGTCAGATGTTCTCATTAATGTAGAGCTAAATGGGTGCCATTAGTGAGTCTATGCCACATACACCTTAATACATAGCGAATGGACCCTTAGTTCCTTAAGCATAGATTTGGGGCATGGACACATTGATTAGCCAACGTGAAATGGCTAGCATACACTATATAAGTGACCTTGGTCTCGACTATTGTAACTTTTATCACCTTATTATTTGATATAAACATCTTGTCTTCTTGGAGCTTATGCCCATGTCCAATCTTTCATGGCCTTCTTAGCTATTACCTTAGGATGGTGACCTACACCCATGCTTACTCCATGCCTTGAGTAGATCCATCCTAATATCTTAGCTTCAAAATTTTTTTTTCCAAAGGATATTATAGTTTCCCCGTAGCTCTCCTCCTGTGAAGAAAGCTCCTCAATCGGAGTTCGTTTGCCGGTGCCTTCTGAAGAGCTCCCGACAAGGGTGTAGTAGCCAACACAAAAAGGGGGAAGAGTAGACGAAGCTCTTACCCTCGTACCACTTCCTGTGCTTCTCTTGCTTGTTGCTCAGCCCTTAGCATGAACCAAGCTCTGATACCATGAAAATATACAAGGGAGAAGAGAGCTTGAGCTTTTGCAAAGCACACACACACTCACACAAACCCTAAAAGAGAGCACACAAGGTGAGAGGCTGAAAATTCTTCTTCTTCTTCACATAACAAAAGAGGTCTACAAAGAAGATAAAGTAACTAACACACATAATAGAGTATATACAAGCAGTCCATAATGTGAACACGCTAAGAGGAGTGGGTAGATGTGGACTAGTCGGTGTAGTCCAGATGTAGAATCTCTGGCGAAGATATGTTGGTGCCTATCAAACCCACCAGTGATATAAATGTCAACGGTCATGTAAGTTTTGCCTAGACTGCTCTTCTTGCAAGAGTACTGAAACCAGCTCATCAAATGTAAGGGCATTTGGATTTCCCTTCATCATGAGTCTAAGGGTAGAGGCAAAACTCTGATAAGAATCCGGCAATGCACTGAGAACGGTGGGTACCAATGTACTATCAAGATATATCTCATCCACACTAGCAAGCTGCTCCTTAAAATCTTTGATCTTGGTCAAGAAGCTGTCCATTGAGTCTCCCTCATTCATGTGCTTAGACTCCAACTGTTTGCGCAGATATGCAACGTGCTTCATTGCACACAGGATATAATACAACAAGTGCATCCCATGCCTGTTTTGAAGTCTTACATGACCGAATATGAGGAATAATGCTTCGCTTCACAGAAAGTGCAAGCAATGCATGTGCCTGTGCATCTCTTCCATCCCATCTCGTTCTGAGTAATAGTAGGAGGTACTGGTGGTGCATGTGGAGGAGCCACATCTGTATCAGATTCTACTTTAGATGTACCTGCAGCACTTGGTTGCACTGGTAGTTGTGAAATAGAACGAGTTTCACTACCACTGACCACATTCTAAAGGCCTTTAGCAACCAATACATGCCTCATCATATAAGACCACAATGGACAGACAACATGTTGAATACATCACTATTGCCATCCATGACTTTCTACCAAATGCAAAATCTTTCAACACACTGCAAGTACTCATCAGTATTCACTGAATGCAACCTTGGATGGCTGCCAACTGACTGAATCACCTGTAAAGTGTATTAAAATTAACACAGAGTAGAGAATAGAGTGTTGTAACTGGCAAAAGTATGATGGTCGATGTTGTTAAAGACAATGTAGATGCTGCTGCACACCAAATCTTTGCCGCTACATAGCCCAAACACCCAAAATCGAGCAGAACCAATCCAAAATGATGCCTCTCCAAAACGTCTGACGGTGCCCAAAATGCACCCGAATAGCACCACGGATCCCAAAAATGTTGTATACATTGTATATAGCACACTACAGTATACACCTTCTTCTCCTAAAACACCATATTGGGGAATATGGGAATTTCCCACAAGTTTGGGACAAAAGTTTGGATTAACCATAACTTGAACACCACTAATCCAAAATGAGCGCTTTATAGCTCTTTAGATTCCATTTTTCAAGCGCTTTCCAACGATAGGTCATATGATAGGGTTTTGAGAAACTTACAAATATGTTATCCATGTCCCCCTTTTTTAAGTATTCAAAAATGGGAATTGGGAAATTCCCAAATTCACTAATATGGTGTTCTAAGAGAGTATCTCAATCGGAGATAGAAAAATAGGGTCGTGAGGAGGGAGGCAGACTACTAGATCGTGTCAAGGAAGCTAGCTCTGATACCAATTATTAGAATTAGGGTTAGGGTTACAACAATGCACACACACAAGATAGAGAAGCTTGAGAGCACAGAAACTCACTAGATTAGAATGAACAAATGTGTGCCAGATACAAAAGATAAGTACACACTGCAAAATGAGTAGATAAGAGGGTGTACGTATGCACAGGGGAAAAAACCTCCTAGTGAGGGAAAAAGTGCCCCGGCGGTCCTAAGTGTGTTCACACACATCACTACCATATAATGCTACAATTAGTGCTTCTTGTCGTCAAATCTATTCACAAACCTTAGTTCCCTTCTATATTTGCCTACTTTTTGGCGAATCTATTCACAAACCTTAGTTCCCTTCTATATTTGCCTACTTTTTGGCGAATCTTGGCAATTTTGGAGGATATTGAAGGTCGTTGTGTAGATTTTGGTGTAGCTCTTATTAAGAATTGGTGCAGATTGAAGACTTTATGCAGATTTTATCAGTTCATCACTACAAGGAAATGATGGATTACCGGTGCGTATACCGGCACCCATCCCCTTGTGATTTTACCTTTATAATAGAAAGAAAGAGAGGAAGAGAATCGCTTGCAAAAATAATTAGATGCACACACAAACACAGATCCATTAGAAAAAGGAAGTCAAAATCATGTAAAAGAGGGGTAAGGGCAAGAGAAACATGAAAAAAACTTGTATTTGCAAGCTTGGGCAAGAGGCTATGGTGTGGGCGAAGTAGCACATTAACAGGCACTTTTAGAAATTTTGAATTTGTAATTTTTACGGGCGTTAGTATAAGCGTCAATATGTTCCAGAGCATATACCAACACGTATACCGGCACTTTACATACGGTTTTGAATTTGAACCTTTCAAAAGTGATTTGCTGCCCCTCGACATTTGAAATTCCATTTCCCATTGGTGACTCACGGGCTTGGTCTTGCCCAATATAAGAGACCTCAATTAGCCCAAACAAAAACATTTCAACAAACGTGTGCACAACATGGCAGACATGGAGCGGCGACAAAACACTCACATGCTGGCATCCAAAAAAATTAGTGATGGGACTGAGCCAGAAAACATTGGTGTACTGGTGCCTAAAAACGACGACAACATGGAGCCACGAAACAATGACAGCATGGCTACCATGGATTCCCAAAACACTAGTGTTAGAGACATCTGTCAATATTAAGGAGAGATGCATGTGCCCGTGCACATGTAAGTATCAAATCAACCAAAAACAATGCATTTGTATGCCTGTATGGTATATATATGGTGGAACGTCTACAAAATCTGTATTTTCACTCCCACGAGGACCCTAGTATAGTTGAGCCTGTTGACTACTTGGAAATCTAGTCCGACAAAACACTACCAAATAGCATTTTTAGGATAGGACACCGAACAAGGAAAAACATACAAGACAATACTCCACAAGAACCCATCCAACCCACCTCAATGAGAGAACATATTTGAAGAAGAGCTGATGGATGAGATGTTGGATGCATTTACAGAATTAACAGACCATGGACTAGAGGATCATGGTGAGGAGGACAGTAGCACAGCATGTCGTCGAGATACAACACATGAAATCAAGGGCCAAAGGGATGATCTAAAGGTTGTTGGATGTATAGAAGATTTATGGCCACAAACACGGCTTGATGGGAAGGTGTATTACCTAAAGCACCATGGGTCTTAACTAAATTGGAGGAAAAACAGGTAAAGAAGACCATTGCAGAGTTTCACACCCCCATCGGATGTATGCATTGCCTAAAGGGTGCATTTACAAAGGATGATGAGATTAGTGGCTTAAAGTCCCGTTATTGGCACAAATTTGTACAATTTGTTCTTCCAATTGCAATAAAGAGATGAAGACATCAGAGACACCATGTACAAGGTTAGCACCTTGGTGCAATGGATCAGGACAGATACCTTGAATTTAGCCCGTCTAAACTCCTTGGAGGCCATGTGCATGGTCAAAAATTTCCTACCTGCTGTAAGCATCTTGACCATTCAGATGCACCTCTTAGTTCATGTCATCGACAAGGTTGCAATTGCAGGGACTATCCATAGTCATTGGATGTTTTTTCTAGAGAGGTTCATGAAAACTGTAAAGGGATTTGTTTGTCACAACAAGCTCATTCGGAGGGTAGTATGGCTGAAGGATGGCTTGTACAAGAATCTCTTGCTTATATAACATAATCTCAGTACATCTGACTCAGAGATGCCTCGACTATTGATCCATGAAGAAGATGAGAGAGTAGTTGGGGAAGTGCCACAAGGAAACAACAATTTACGAGAGAAGATCAATAGGCTTTGCATCTTGAAACTCAAATGCTATGGTTAAATGGATTCAAAGATATGAGGAGGTCAAGGCACAACATATCATTGCTTTTAAAAAATTTAGGAGGAGGCTAACAACAAGGATCCAAGATGGCTGTTTGTAGTCCAAGTTTCTTCTTATAGCAAGGAAAATTTTGAAGGTGAACAGATAGAAGAAGAATTAGAGAATCATAATGATAGAGTTGATATTGTCAAAACTCAAGAGCTAAATGATAAAGTTGATGTTGAAATCCAAGAGCTAATTGTGATTAATATAGTAGCTATGGATACTAGCCCTTAGGGATAGATTCAAGAACATATGGAAGAAAGGTCATCAAGTTCTGATAAAGATCCAAGTACATCGATGAAGGGGAGAAAATAGATGATCTTGACCCTACAGAAGAACGAGACATTGACCAATTGGTTCAAAATTCCTTAAGTGATATTGAAGAGGATGAAGAAGCATTCCTTGAAATTGATCTTTTTGGGGCCATGGATCTAGCCAAGAATGATAGAATAGATGATGATCTATAATGACTTTGTAATATTCATCAATTTTAGTATACATATGCAAGGTTTCACTACTATCTCATCGTTGACGCTCTTGCACAACGTCTTTTATTGAAGGGCTCGTGTGCTACAATATTAGAATATAGTGATATTTTTAGTTGTCACATTGAAATATAGATTTTTAATGTTCCAGATGAGCTTAAAAGAACTAAATATGGTAATTTTGACTGTAAATATGAGTAGGCTTGTTTTTTAAATTTTTTTCTTGTGTTTTTATCGGCGTCCATACCGGTGGTGATACTAACATCTATACCAGCACCTATACCAACGCTCAAATGGGTGCCCATAATTGGCATCCTTTGCCATCATTGCATATACCAGTGCCCGTCGTTTGTGCCGGTATTTGACCCGTCGGTAACCCAACGATGTGTAGTAGTGAGGTAATAGTTTTGAAGTAGATTTGAGCAATCCAGTATACAGATTGCAGTTCTATTGATGAGTTTTATGTAGATTGTGTGCAGCATCATTGAACAAGATTTCATCGCCATTTTTCAAGGCTATTCAAGACAAACTATTGTTTTTTTAAAATAAAACAAAGAAAACATGAATACAGTGGAGTACTGCCAACGTGAGAAGAGGGAGAGAGACAGTGCCAATGAAGCCACAAAGTGAAGGAGGGAGGACTCTAGGGTCTAGTGCTCTTCCTCACACTTATTTGACCACATCTACTTTTCATACCTCCTTGCCCATATACCTTTGTCCATTCCTTCGCCCATTCACACCTCCAACCTTCGTGTCCACATCCATTTTCACTTTCCACACCTTTTTTTTTCCTATTCACATGTAGCGGACATTCCTATAAATGTTATTTGGCCCAGGTAGATTTGAGCATTATCACATGTTCATGTGCATCGGACACACATAGTGTTTGTTCACACACATTTTTTTTGAGCTTTGGGTTTGAGTGGTGATCATACACATTTTTTAGATTGGGAGATTCATCTTGATAGTGCTCATGACATGCAACTTGCGAGTCATGAGATTTGTTTACATGCCTTGAGCATTTGTGGGGGATTATTCACATGCACGACCATTTCAATTGGTATTATTCACGCAAATTAGCGTTTTATTTGGGGATTGTACACATGCTTAGTGCTTTGTGAGTGTGTTTTGAAAATTTTTATGTTTTGAGGAGTGTTCACACATTTGGGGGTACTTTGTGGAGATTGTTCACACATAATTAAATGGGTTTCTCCTACTATTTTTACTCCTCATTCGATCGACACATCGACATCACCATGTTACCATTTTGGATCCTAATCTTAGGAGGGATGCTCATTCATTATCTTCATAGCTTTATGCTCGTTATCATGAGCTACCATTTTGTGTCACGGATCATATTTCTTTTGCTACATTTTACTTTTCATTCCTTGACTTCCTTCACATGGATTATGGCATAGCCTAGTTTTAGCCTACACGATGTTCTTTTATGCCAAGATATTGCAACATTCTGGCCAGGAGTTTCGAGTTTATCGTGTGGATGTTTTCAGTGCCAGACTCAGATTACTACTATGAGAATGAGCTAGTTGTTGGTCTTCTCTTCGCCACACAGGAGGATTTGGGGCTAGCCTCATCATCGACGTTGGTCTTCCATATTTACCCTTTGATCTAGGTGGGTGGAGCACCATTATTTTGGAGTTTGGATGGTCATGATTTTCCTTCGATCCAAGAGATTGCATGATTAGCTTCATCATCGACGGGAGTTTGTTATCCTTTTCATTTGACCCTGGGGGTTATACGACTCCTTGGCTTTGCTTTCGACTTGGAGGATGGATTGTTAGCTTCATCATTGGCTTTGCACTACATTCCTTTCCATTTGATCCGGGAGGGGTCATATGCCTTGTTGATGTCGATATTTACATTGAGTTTTGGATGTGATTTTTGGCTTTTGTATATAGCCTTTTAATGTGTCTTTTGTGCATGACAACCCTTCGATTTCAAGGATGAAATCATTGTAGGAGAGGATGGTTTGTAATGAAGAAATTATATATGCACATGCACACGTATGGGTATAGGCCTAGGCACATGGACCTTGGGTCCCTTGAGCATAGATTGGGGCATGGGCATATCGATTAGCCAGTGTGAAATGACCAGGCACTATATAAGTTACCTTGGTCTAAGCTATTGTATCTTTTATCACCTTATCATTTGATATAGACATCTTGTCTTCTTGGAGCTTATGCGGAAGCTTGAGTCATGGCCTTCTTGGCTATTGCCTTAGGATGGTGACCTACACCCATGCCTACTCCATGCCTTGAGTAGATCCATCCCAATATCTCAGCTTTGTCGTGTTTCCTTTCTTGGAAATTGTATTCATTGGGAATTGAATAAATACATCATGTCACTTTCCTTTAAGCTTGAAAATTCCTCATATAGGGTACCTCAACCCTCTATAGTCTTTGTATCACCCTTCCACTTTCTTTCCTTGGTTACACATGAAAGTATCCATGGTCATTGATAGATTTATAGTAGTGCTCATGTGAAGACATGCACTTATGCCATGGGCACTTTTGTATCACTGGGTTTTCCATGGCCATCCAGGTGAACAGCCACATTAGGGTTAGCTAGTATATAAGTAACCTCACCATTAGAAGTTATGGTTGGTGTTCATTTGTACTCTTATATGGTCCTTGATCTCTTGCTACAGTGAACAAGGCTTTCTCGTCTCTCACACTCCTCACCCCTAGGCGTCTAGCCATTGTGCGTGTGTGTGTTTATCTAAGTACAGTGGTATCAGAGCAAGATTCCTCCCTGCTTATGGTGGTGGTTTTGCAAAGGGTATCTTCACTCTTTTGTTCGAGGGGCAGTGGTGTTGTTCTCTTTAGTTTTTGTTTTACCTTTCAGCTCTTGGAGGAGGCATACAGAAGCAAAGGAGGAGTGGTTCTCAGGAAAGAAAGTTTTTTTTTTAAAAAAAAAGCTTACTAGTTTTAAGGCTTTGTTTTCACCCAAAGCGACATCTTCAAAGACGGCCTCACAGTCATCTGTGGTGTAGTCATAGAAGCAAAGCACAGAGTCATGCTAAACGTGGGCGCTTCTCCTCGGCTTCAGGACGGTAGCTCCTCTCCACGGCGGAAACTCCAACGCCGTCTGTACACAGCGTCACCGCCAATTCCCAACGTAGCCGTTTGCGCCGTGATCATCTCCGTCAGCAAAGAGTTACTCTGTCATCGTCTCCGTCGGCACCCCTTCCCCACATCCCCACATGCAGCCACGTAGCAGATAAGGCGCCGTCCGTCGTCAACCGTCGCCGTCCTCTCCGTCTACTTCTCTCGTCAACTACCTGCCGGCTGTCAACCCTCCGTGAAATTCAGATCTACTACAAGTGAGAATCTGTGAGAGGCGTGGCCGACCTTGACTTTTGGCTGCATGTGAGAAGCTTACCTCACGTAGGCGCCTACCGACGACCTTATGTAGAAACACAACCAAAATCGAACTCAAGCACTCACGGCAAATAACGTCCACCACACGGCTCTTGTGCAGCCTAAGGACTTGCTCCTACGCACCAACCTGTGCCTTCACGCACCTTGTGAACTCACGGCTTCTATCAATTGTGCACCTCATGCTGCTTGTCCTACCAGGCTGGCCCAGCACCTCCCGCCAGCGTCACGGCATATTTACGCGAGCCCTCACGACCAGCTGCTTATGCACACCTCACACGTAAATCGTCCTCAAGGCTGGCCTGCCATCTCTTGCCGTGACCTCACGTTCTCAATTCACGAGTTTGTGCTCTTCCAGCAAGCTGGTCGACCTCACGGCCCTCACGATCTGCCGCTAGCCCCATCAAGGCTTTTCTCCCAAGCATTCTATTTATAAGCTTTTATATTATACCCCACTTCATTGAGTCTTCATCCATAAGACTCAAGAAGCTACCCAGAGAGAGAGAGAGAGGGAGAGGTAGGTAGAGAGAAGGGGGGCATTAGAGACTTACTACTAATGCTTCCTGGCCGCTGCCAACATCCCAAGCTCGCTCATGGTGAGTGGTAAGGGAGGCAAGGAAGGAGAAGAGGGAGAGAGGGTAATCAGGCCTTGCTGCACGTACAAGTCCTCTATAGATCTAATACCAAGTAGAGCTATAAAAGAAACTCAAAAACTATGAGGTGTAAAGGCTTCATTTTTCTTTTCTCTCTCTTCTCTCTCTGCCCTCTAGTTCAGTCTAGTGTTCGGGAAACTCTTTTTCTTGAACCTTACATGAATCCTTTTAATCCTTTTGGCCCATGGTTGAGGACGAAATTATCATTTTGAGCAGGTTTTTTTTTCATATTTTCTCCAAAATATAACTAAATCTAGAAATTTTTGAAGAGGTTTTTTTCCTTCTCCCATAATTTTGAAAAGGTTTTCCTAAAGTTGAACAAAGTTCTAGGCTAAGTGGAACCTATTTTTTCTCAAACATTGGTTAAGTCTCTTTCTCTCTCTCCCCTCTATATGATTGAACTAGTATTATTAATTGTAAACAAAAAAACACGCAAGTCATCCTATCTTTTCAAGGAAAAAGCCAATGACACTATGTCCACGAACATAACATTTTTTAATCTACAAGTTAAATGGATATTTGGAATCTTCATCTTACGAGACAATATCTTCTAATAACCTTTTCCCACATGTGTATTAATAGACCATTTATGGTTAGATGTATATATATATATATATATATATATATATATATATATATATATATATATATATATATATATATACATGTGTGTGTGTGTGTGTGTATAAGGCAACTTCATGAGCTAGATTTTTCTATTTTTTTGTGAATTGCATGCCATGTGCATGTAAGAAACCTCAACTATTTTAATTATCTCATAATGTATTAAAGTAATTTTTTTGCTTAACCATTAGAGAGTTTGAGAAATTTCGGTTAGTAAAAAATGAACATATTGGTTTGGTTTTTAATATCATGAGAGCTTGCATTTCGTTGGAAATCTGGTCTAGCTGGAATGCAATTGTATTTATGAAGGCTATATATACTGTCTTGCAAGAGTCAAACTTGATGCATAAGTGTGTACACATGTGCTGGTCTGTGTGCAATGTGAATAAAATAAGATGTTCTGAGTTGGATATGTTGATTCAGAATTTGCAAAGGAATATGATTTGAATAATGCCCCAAAGTTTGGTGAGCTTCAAATGTACTAGAAATAAACCCCTAACATGAAATTTAGTAATTCTTAATAAGATTCTTTATATATTAGAAAATGCAATTTGGTTATTCTTACATTAATTGATACTTAATCCTTTAAAAAGCATTCTATTTCCAAGATTTTCATGGTGAACATTTGCTTAATGAGAACACCCCTAATACTTCTAATCCCTCTTCACATAGGCGTAAGAAAAATAAATGGGTGCACATGACATTAAAAAAACAACATAATTCAGGGTTGTAAAGGTCAAATATTCTCATTATTGTAGATCTAAATGAGTGCCATCAGTGAGTCCATGCTACATACACTTAACACATAGTGCAATGTTATGGCATGGGACATAGTATTATGAGTGATCCATATAGGGCATGGCAACAAAATAGTCATGTTTGTTGATGCCAATCCTTAACTGATATGGAAGCAGTGGTGGTCGATAGTAATACGTTAGTAATGTTAGTTTATCACCTTACACATAGTAGTTAACAATACTTGTTGTTCTCCTACATCACCTCATGCAAGCGGTTTAATTTATGTGCACCCTAAATAAACATCAGTTATTATAGATTTTTCTTTTATATACATATACATGTGCACTCTAAATAAACATCATTCATAGATTTTTATATATATACACACACGCGCTTGCTCACACACATTCTCTCTAATTCACACACACACACACACACACACACACACACACACATTCTTTCTAATTCACACACACACACACATTCTTTCTAATTTACGCCTTAGGCTTTTGGAAAATAGAACTTGTAAAAATTGTGCTCTTAAGAAAAAAAACCATCCTGTTTTTCCAAAACACAACTTAAAAAAATTATTTTTTCTAACTAATCAAAATAAATTTTAATTTTCTAATAAAAAATAATAAGAATAAAAAATATAGCCTAAATAATTGGTGAATTATATCCGAGACTTAAATTTACATCTTGTCACTTTCCTTAAAGCTTAAAAGTTCTTCATAGAGGGTACCTTAACCCTTGGTACCACCTTTCCACCTTCTTTCCTTGGTTACACATGGAGGTATCCATGGCTATCCACCTAGTGATAGAAGCAACACTATGGGCTCCATGTAAAAGTGTCGGTAGTAGGAATCACACACACACACACACACACACACACACAATCACAATCCTCTCGCTTTCTCTCTCTCTCTCTCTCTCTCTCTCTCTCTCTCTCTCTCTCTCTCTCACACACACACACACACACACACACAATCATCTCTCAATCATATATCTCTCTATTATTCCTTTGGGTGGTTGTATGATAAGGATCCTCACTTTGGGATCATGTCGTGTGGATGGGATACCCTGGAGGTAGCTCGATCGAGTTATACATCCAATCAGAGCATCCCAGTGGCAGTCATTAGAGGCTCGATAGGTAGCTTGACCGAGTTATCGAAACTGCCACCTAAGATAATCCTGATGACCACTTAACTCGATCGAGTTACGTGGAAGACATCCACAAGGCAATGTGTAACTCGGTTGAGTTACATAGTGCACATCCACGAATGGTTCATCGAGGTCCAAGGTGGACATCCACATAACTCGGTCAAGAGTTACGTGGTTGATATCCACGTACTTGCCATGTATCAATTGATTTACCTTACCATCGAACTCGACTAAGTTACAAGATGCATACGTGTATAGCCAATTGAGTATGGATACGTGTTTCTTTATTTTGATGTTACGAAGGGAAAAATAATTTCTTGAAAATATATTTTCAAATTTCCATGTAACTTGACCAAGCTACATGGATACCTGATTGATAAATGAACACGTGTAAAGCTTGACGATGCTACAAAGGAGAGAAAAAAATAAATTTTAAATTTCCACGTGTGACGTAACTCGATCGAGTTTCGTTTGGATACCCAACCGAGTATGGACATGTGTTTTTTTATTTCCATGTTGTGAAGGAAAAAATAATTGCTCAAAAATAAATTTTTAAATTTTTAAATTTTTAAATTTTTAAATTTTTAAATTTTTAAATTTTTAAATTTTTACACAACTCAAATGAGTTACGTGGATATCGAACTGATGAACATGTGTAAACCTCGATGATGTTGTGAAGGAGAGGAAAAAAGTAATTTTTAATTTTCCACGTAACTCAACCGAGCTACATGTGCACCCAACTAATGAACATGTGTCTAGCTGGACAACGTTGTAAAAGAAAGAAAAAATCCCAAAAATTCAAATTTCAATTTTCCATGTAACTTGACCGAGTTACATGGGTACCAACACATGTAACACATGTGTCAATCATGGGTACCAACCCATGTAACACACATGGGTATCAACCCATGTAACACGTGTCAAACATGGGTACCAACCCATGTAACACACACGGGTATCAACCCATGTTTGTGACACGTTTGTTATAATAATAAACCAATCGGAGAGTGACATGTATTCCTTGTCTCAAAACTAGGTAACTCTAACTCGGTCGAGATATAAAAACCCCAAAAATTTTCCCTCCCCCGCATTGTTCACTCTTAAAGCTCCCCCACATTGTTCACTCTTAAAGCTCCCTCTCTCCCTAATATATAATATTAGCTTTTCACATAATCATTCACCTAATCTCCATTAGACATTTTGATCCCTTCCACAACTAGGTTAATGTTTTAATTGGGGCGGCCTCACATCATTCTCTTTAGAATGGACTAATGTGAGTCCATTGAGGAGGACCTCATATAGCCACAATTCACTGTGAGCTATTAATAGTCTGTGTGATACCTTGCACATCGTGGTGGACCTTGAGGTGATGTCCTCCTTACACAGACTAGGTAGCATTGTGTCTGTAGAGACAAGTGGCTAGACATAGCGTACCACTAGAGTTTCATGTGGCTTGTCCTACCGCGAGGTAGACAAGCTCCGTAGCATTAGGGATGCTATTTTAGATCTATTTAAAATGGCCAAGAAGTCTGTCATGCGGTTGGAAAACCGCTTCTTATTTCCAGATGCTCCCACCCAACTATGGCGGCACATATCTATAGTAGCAGATATGTAGCTGCTTATAGGAGGATGTAACACCATTGCCAGATTGCCTTATACTTTGCAAAGTAGTTATGTGTAGATTTTGTATTGGGACTAGAGGCGATTTATCATCCATGGTGGTGGTGTGGGCAAGGGTTGCTTAGGTGAGTAGGGTAAGTACTGACCCTCAGCCCTATGAGTTGTTAAGGTAGACCCAACCTTTGTGCCACTTTCAACCATTGAGGCTCTTGGATCACATATTGGGGTCAATGTAGAGTTTGCTATAGAGATCATCCAACATGTGGTGTGGTTTTTTTCATACACAATGCCTTTAGTGACTGAGGTTGGTACTTATTAATGATTTACATGTATGTGTTGAGAAATGTGGTGCCATTGAGTAGCACAAGGATGCGATAGAGAGTGAGTTGAGTAAGCCAAAGAAGATATTGCCCAACAAGATGACACATGAGCAAAGTTGAATTATCCCACATTGATGTACAAGCCCAAGGGTGTACCTCCTCATATAAAGGGGACCATTTCAAGCAATGGAAAGTGTAGCAAGCTCTCTAGCCTCTTTATGAGTACAAGTCTCAATATTGTAGCATAATTGTGCTTGAGTCTTAAACTTAGTTAGCATAATCTTTTCATCATCATGTGTGTAATTAGACTGCACCCTCCTTAGATTAGACTGCACCCACCTTAGATTAGGTCACACTAACCCAATTGAGGGTTTAGGATTAGGAAGCACACCATAGCCAAGCTTGAGGTGCCATGTATGATTTTTGATGTGGTATCAGAGCCAACCCTCTCCTTATGAGCCTCTCCATTGCATTTCTCTTAGCCCATTAAATGTCATTAGCACACTAAAAATTACATTTATATCACTAATCCCAAGCGTATCCATCCAACCCCCTTTGTGGCCCATAATTGAAAGGCTTGGCAAATTTGTTTATCCTCTCTGCCATTTTGAAAATCCTTCAAGCAATATCTCAAAAACATCAAGGCATTTATATACACTAGAGAAATTGCTATTTTTCATGCTAAATCGATTGAAATCATCGTTACCCTGTTGCGTGTAGAATCTCCCCATTCACCACATACACATCGACTTAGTCAAATTGCTCTTAGGTATAGGTTGAGAAGAGCACTAGTGATCTACAATCTAAATCCTAGCCCAAACCGTCCACTACACGACCCAGGAAGATGGAAAAAGCAGATTTATTGTTGATTGGCATATTTTAGCTAGATTGAGTTGGATATTTTAAGTGTGCCTTATCTACTCATTAAGGGCAACATCATCATGTGAAAAAACCCATCAAAGTTGTCTTCTCCAAGCTCAATTGAACACTCCAAATTTCAGCTGGTGTCAATTAAGGATTAAGGCCTAATTATTGTTTTTAATATTCAATTAACATAAATTGATCTAATTCAAGATTAAAATTACAAAGTTGGGTTGATTTGAGCCTTAAGGATTTACCATTTGCATACTAAACTTGTCATAATCTCTCTCATTGAATTAACCTTTGTATTTGCACTCCTTATCTATTTTTTCACCACATTAGCACATACTTTACATCTAATCCATTACATTAAGCTTGAAAACTGAGTCTATTTACCAAAATACACAAGAAGTAGATGTTGCTTGCTGATACTCAAAAAAGAGATTAATAGGTAAGACCTTTCTGAAATGGAAAACACACACATGGCATTAAGCATTGGGAAGTTTATTTAAGGGAATGTTGGATGAGGGAGTAGATGCTCTGCACACACACACATAGACACACACAATCGTATTAAGCACAGAGTGCGAGAGAGATGAGATGTGATAGCTGGAAGTACTCGAGAATGTGTGGAGTACAAATCAAAAAAGGGAACCAAATTGGTCCAAATCTTGTCCAAATTGAGTCAAACTGAACCTAGACTATTCTAGAACCTAGTTAGAGTTGGTTAGTGGCCTCCCTCACCTATAAATAGATCCTTAGCCTTTTGTAAAAAAATCTGTGAACTATACCATGCCAGTATTACGTTAAAATAATGATATTTTCTATTATCCCTTAAAAATCCTCTACTTTTGGAGAGATTGGAGTTTCTCTCTCTCTTTGGAGCTTTCTTCTCAACATACTAAACCAATTGATTGGTTGGGGGCTTCCTTCTAAGATAAAGAAGCAAGCCAAATCTAGAGGTAAGAAGTAATTTCATGGTTTTCATTAATATTCTCAAAGGATTTCACTTCTCAACCCCTCTCAAGCTTCAGAAGTTTCAAATTAATTGTTTTCAATGCACATCAAGCTTTCTATAAGAATTATAATGATTGATCACAAAAAAGTTAATCTTTATGCTTAATTATAATGCTTTTTATGTATATCTCTCTCTCTCTCCCAAAATAATAGTTATTCCTATGACTAATTCTTTAGCAAATGAATGCTTCTCATTGAAAAATTCTTAATTCAAATTCAATCTCTAAGCTTGTTAAGCTAGAGGTTAAGAAAATGACTTTTTATACTTTTATGTTAATATAATTATGATAAATTTATGATTTAATTCCATAATTTGGATTTAAGATTAAGGATAGCTCTTCTATCCTAATTGTATTACAAAGTCTTAATCTTTAGAAAAAGTAAAAATTATCAGTAATAGCAGCAGCGAAGCTGTGGTAAATTCTTTAGAAAATAATACATATCTTATTTTTATGCATAATACTAAAAGAGGACTTCCTACCATATTCTAGGATTGGTCATCCTATGCTAAAAGAATGATTTTCATCACATTCATGGAAAACTAATTTTTAGTGTTTATGCATAAATAATTAATTAAAGAAAAAGAGGAACTTTAGGTAATTATATTTTTATGCAAAAAGAGGAATTCCCATGATAATGGAGATCCATGTAATTAAATGGAAAAAGAAAAATTTTGGTATATTAAAATAATGAATATTTTTACTTAAAGAGAAATTTGAGATAAATTTATTTTATGTATGAGAAAATTTAAATGATAAAAGAGGAATTCCCATGACATTTGGAATTCAATCATTTAAATGGTAAAAGTGGAATTCTTGGCATATTTGAATTAATGGATATTTTTATTTAAATTTAAAGAGAAATTTTAGATAAATTTATTTTATGATAAAAGAGGAATTCCCATGACATTTGGAATTCAATCAATTAAATACAAAAAGAGGAATTCCCATGATATTTGAGATCCAAGAAATTAAATGGAAAAAGAGGAATTTTTAGCATAATTCAAATTAAGAGTATTTATCAAAAGTGAAATTTTGAGCATTATTAATTTTATTAGAAAATATGGGTAGAATGGATTTTTGTAAATCCCATGAATCTTTTACTCAAAAGAAGAATATTGAATATATTTCACTTGAGAAATGTGAGAAAGAATATGAAAATATCCGTGGAGAAAAAGTACCTTTAACTAGGCAAAGCAATTGGTAGAAATTTAGAAAAAGTCCCATCATCGGTATCGAAGTAGAAAAAGCTACTAAATGTGATTATGATGTGAATAAGATGTGCATGCAATGTGATAGGATGTGATAAGATGTGAATGGGATGTGATAGGATGTGAGTGGATGTGATAAGATATGAATGGATGTGATAAGATATGAGTGGATGTGATAAGATGTGAATATGATCTAAATTTATGTGGATGTGAAGAGATGTGGATATGACATAAATGTATGTGGATGTGAAGAGATGTGGATGGGATGTGATGTGATGTAAATGGATGTGGATGTGATGAGATGTGGATGGGATGTGATGTGGATGGGATGTGATGTGATGTAAATGGATGTGGATGTGATGAGATGTGGATGGGATGTGATGTGATGTTAATGGATGTGGATGTGAAGAGATGTGGATGGGATGTGATGTGGATGGGATGTAAATGGATGTGGATGTGATGAGATGTGGATGGGATGTGATGTGATGTTAATGGATGTGGATGTGGATGGGATGGGATGTGATGTGATGTGATGTGATGTAAATGGATGTGGATGTGAATGTGATGAGATGAGATTGAGATGTGATGATATGTGAAAGGATGTGATGTGATGTAAATGTGAAAGGATGTAAATGGATGAGAATGAGATGTAGACGTGATGTAATGTGGATGGGATGTATGTGATGTGATGTGGATGTAATGAATGAGATGGATGTGAATGGATGCCGATGAAATGTGAATGGATGACATGTGCTGTGATGTAAATAGATGTGAATGGATGACATGTGCTATGATGTAAATAGATGTGAATGTGATTTGATGTAAATAGATGTGAATGGATGAGATGCGCTGTGAATGGATGTGATGTGATGTGAAATGAATGTGATGTAAATCGGGATAGATGTAAATGGATAAGATGTGATGTGAATCGGGATAGATGTAAATGGATGAGATGTGATGTGAATCGGGATAGATGTGAATGGATGAGATGTGATGTGAATGGATGTGATGTGACTCAGGATAGATGTGAATGGATGAGATGTAATGTGAATGGATGTGATGTGATGTGATATGGATATGGGTAGATGTGAATGGATGAGATGTGATGAGATGTAATATGATGTGACTAGATGAGAATGGATGAAGAACAATGGGAATACATATGATTGGATGTGGATTAAACAATGTGAATTGATGTAGAAGAATGTGGAATAACAAGAAATGATGTGGAACAATGTGAAAAGATGAGAGTTTGTTACTGTATTAAACAATGTGAATTGATATAGAAGAATGTGGAATAACAAGAAATGATGTGGAACAATGTGGAAAGATGAGAGTTCGTTATAGAAACTGTATTTATGACTTGCTTTTAAATGACTGTTTTATGTCAAGAATGCTGGGGAAGCATTTTGACCATCTTGTGAGTGAGGTCGTGGAGACCTAAGTGATAAAGTTGCAACAGCTGACGGAGAGTCAATAGAGGATGTCTTGCATAGCAAGGTTGACTGAGGTCTTAACCAGCTTCGGTTCGATTTAAGTGGCGAGCTTCCGATACGGTGGATGAGGGACCAAGGAAGCAGCCTATGAGTGAAGCGCTAGGTGACTTGCGAAGGAGCCTAGAGGGTGCTGACCATATGGTGCTATGGCTTTGGGTCGCCAAAGATACCCACACGTGCGTTGAGGAAGAAAATGGAACAAGGAGTTAGAGTTGTTTTTCTGAACTCGGGCATAGATCTGGTTGATTGTCCTTGCTGGTCCTCAACGGATGAGCCCATGGCTCTTTTATATGGATTTGTTGGTTGATCTTGCTGATCTTCAACGGAGAGTCCATCTGGATTTTTATAAGTGAATATATTTCCGGGTACTATGAGTGAGGAACTATTGAAAAGGCCCCTGAGTGAAAAGGAGGTGAGCGTTTTGATTGCCAATGATGCCATGGGTACACCGATGAAAGAATGATTGGAAATTAGAATTCAACCTGGATATTTTGGAGGATTCTGATCAATGATACTATGGTTTCATTAAAAGATTGTGTTAAAGACAAATGAATATTTGAAACAGGTTCATATTGGGTGTGTAAGTGGTGTGACTATCTTAAAGTTTGCTTGAAGCGTCGGCCAGGGGGCCTGGGAACTCTTTTCCCTGGTACCCGGGGCAAAACATAACCAAATTCCTAAATGGATCATATCGCTACAGTGGTTGGGTGGTTGGCTAACCCATGGGACTGAGGTTGGACTGATGGATCCCTAAAATGAGACTCAATTCTGTTATGGTACGATAGATGAATTAAACCCCAGATAGTCTTTATTCTATGGAAAAGAATCAACGGTTGTGCCTCTTAATGAGAAAAAAAGCGTTGGTTTCTATGATCCAAATGCAAGTCTTTTCCTAGATCTGACCCTGTGACTTACAGGTTCGGTTGGATCCGTTTGGTTAGTTAAGGCTCTTGACTACGTTAGAATAAAAATATCCCGGAGGAATCACCCTTGCTTTTTGGGCGAGGGAAGTTTTTCCGGGTTCAGTTTTGGAAGAACCGAGGGATTAGTTTTTTGTCCGGATATCCATGGGGCGAGGCCCCGAGTGAGAGGCTCTGCCCTGCGCAAGAAGTGCTCCTTTAACTGCTAGTACCCCCGAATTCATTGCGTGGAGGGGGTAGGGATCTTTCACAAACAATGCATCTAAATATGGAATACAAGTAGAGATAATACTTACTAGGTTCATATAAGTGAAAAAATTAAACATGTTATGAATACTTTCACTACAAAATCATACATAACTAAATTTAACAAGAAGTTGCTTTAATTTTTCTTTTTTTCTAATGGCAAAAAGGTTTCGGCTCATCCTTTGGTACACCGTCTCCTCCAGCACACCTATGAGCTCCTATGATAGGGCGAGGAGGTGTGTCCTCATCTTCATCAACATCTTATGTGACATCCTCTAGGTCCATGCAACATGAAGCTGATGAGGCACATACATACTATGAGCAGAGAGTTCCATGTTTGTGTGTGAATTGTTGAGACACGACGGCAATGCCATATCCACCACGAGCTAGAGTTTAGAAGATGTCATTATGCCTCGATACGAGTAAAGAGACATGATCGACCTATAGTGGTTAGTGATATTTCTTTTCTAAGCATTCTACAGACCCGTTCAAATTCTATATGATCTTGATAGACAAAGTGATATATAACATGCATCTAGGTACAATCATCCACATAACGATGGCTTTCGTGGGCTTGATCGATCTATGCCTCGCACGCATCATAGTCAAGCTACTTTTCTTTAGTTACATATGGAGGAACATGAGCACCAATTACCTCCTAGCTCTTAGTCCGAGATGTTTGGCAATCATTCCTTACCCAGTCGCCTACTACCTCTCATTGAGACATATACAAACATTAGTCCGAGATGTTTGGCAATCATTCCTTACCCAGTCGACTACTACCTCTCATTGAGACATATGCAAACATTATAGTGGATGGTTGTCAAAATTTGATGAGACTTTGCAAATGTGTTTACTCGTGCTTTGATGTCACTTGTCTTATTACTCGTGCGTTGATGTCACTTGTCTTATTACTTTATTGGCACTTGTCTTATTATGAACTAGTATATCTTTATGATTATCTAATTCGCATGGGATCGTAGGTTTCAGACTATGATATTGCAGTGGATTTGCCTTAAATCGTCAAGGTCACTCTCGATTGTCAATAGAGTGTATGCAGGTTCTTAGAGCACAAGATCCTAGTAATTTTCAAAGGTTGAGAGAGCAATATGCATGTAAACAAATCAACCTGATGATGTGGAGCATGATGCTAATGCCATGAATAGATTTCTTGATGATTCATTTCAGAGTAATACAAATGATAGTGATCCTTATGAAAAATATCTCCGAGAAGAAGCACTCACAAATATCTATGAGGGTTCTTCAATGAACAAGATTATCTATGACCTTCCTCATATTGAACCTCTAAGCTCGCTAATCCTAGAGATATAGTTTTAGCATTACTAATGTAAGTGCATCATATACATGGATGCTAAGTGACAGGATATGTTTATTTTCCTAATAAATTGTTATTGTTATCAAATTACTTTCTAGTAAGATTCTATCACGTGATAACACCATCCCAAAAACAAGGAGTGAGGCACGAAAGATGATGGACAAGTCTTGGACTTGACTAAAAAAATATCCATGCATGCATCAATGATTGAATTTTGCATTGAGGAGAGCATCAAAACTTAGTTCTCTATCCCAAATGCAGTGCTTCACGTTTTAAGGAGGGACCGACACTTATTCCTCACATAAGGTTCTACGACAATTTCCATTATCTCCACGAATAGAGTATCCATTTTGGAGCCTAGAGTTATCAAAACTTATGGATTGGGCGGCAAAGAATGTGAGCACAAATGGGATCCTACACATTCCGTCTGACTATGAAGCTTTCAAGAACATTGATAGAACATGACGAGAATTTAGTTAAGAACCCCATTAGTTAAAACTTGGTGTTGGTGTTGATGGAATTAGTACCATAATTCTTTTGTGCCTTATGTAAAGGGAATTACCTAGAGGCTTCTTTGACATAAAGGGAATTACCTAGAGGCTTCTTTGACATACAACTGCATGTGCTCATCCACCTTGTGGATGAAATGTTTCTTGTGCAGGTGTCATTAGTAGATGACGGATGTTCTTCTTTCAGCAGCAATTCATGGAGGTGGTAAAATTTATTTTTTGTCAAAAAGCATGATTGGAGGGATGCATGATAGAGGGTTGGCTTATTCGACAAACATTTTTTTGCATCACCAAGTATATGGTGATCATGGATCCTACTACACCAAGAATATGGATAGAAGACCAATTTGATAAACTTGTGGACTGAGGGAGGTGCTATCTAGCAAAGGTAAGGAGATAAAGATATTGTATGAGCTTCACTAACAAATAATCACCTTTGTGTTGTATAATATGTAATTCATGGAAAAGTAGGTTGACTTGAACAAGGAGAAAAAGAGAAAGAGACTCCTTACCGCGCCACATTGCCACTCAATTGTAAGAATGCCTAATGTACTCATTGTGTTCGAGAGACTTTTAATATGGTGGCAAAGTGAGGGGATGATGGTTTCTTGTGAATGAAGTTGAGATATCTCATGGGTGTGATTTCCATGTAAGATACATGTATATGCAGGTTTTATCATTATGTAAGATACATGTATATGCAGGTTTTATCATTATGTAAGATACATGTATATGCAATTTTTATCATTATGTAGACAATTTTACTTCACATGTATGCCTAAATTCATACATTATCACTCTACTTGTTTAGACAGGTACCGTGTTATAGTAGCATGTGAGCTTATGGTTTGACATCTTTGGATCTCAAGAGTTGATTTGGGATGTTTTATGTTGGATTTTGGCATTATTTCCTCATTTTAACAACAAAACTGCTCTAATAGTATGCATACAAATCTTATCAATATGGGTGACCAAGCACATCGTGCTTGAAGACATCATCGAGGAGGTCAGCTCTACAAGTCCTTTAAGAAAGTGTTGCTACAAGTCAAATCATTCTAGACACAATATCATGAACACAATGCAATATTTAGAATCAATATAAATGGATTATGTGTCATCCACTCATTAAAAGTATTGTATCAAAGAATTGAGCCATCCATTGAGGGAGGATTCTAGAGGGCTGGCCTCTAACACTCTCCTAGATCTCGAGCTCACAAAACACAAGGAGGAGGGAGGCAAGGTGATGGAAAAGGCTCCAAAGGAAAAATCTCTCGAACCTCACACCAAAACACTCAAGGCCCTGGACCGCACTCTTAGGGGAGCTCCTCCTCAACCCTCTTAGTGGCACACCAAGCCTAGTGGAGAAGGGAGTAAGGGCAAGCCCACACCTTTCCTTGCTTCTCCTTACTTCACAATGATGGGGCACTATAAGACTCTACCCAAGAGAAACTTTAAGCATGGAATACAAATATTCTATTGAAATGAGAGAGAGAGAGAGAGAGAGAGAGAGAGAGAGAGAGAGAGAGAGAGAGAGAGAGTATGCACTTGATGATAGGAAAATCCCACAATACAATCTTATTGATATGAAAAGTAGGGATACAAGCATAAGGATTACAAGGGTTGAGGATGGAGAGGAGGACTAGAGTGATAGCCTAAGGATGATGGATAGAGATGAAGGGTAATGGCTCCTATGGATGGATCTCTATTCTCTCTTAACGGTTGGTGCCAAGACTATGACCCATTTTATAGGCCTCCAAGAGTACAAAGATAGGCCTCCAAGAGTACAAAGATAGGCCTCCAAGAGTACAAAGATAGCCTAAGGATGATGGATAGAGATGAAGGGTAATGGCTCCTATGGATGGATCTCTATTCTCTCTTATGTTGGTGCCAAGACTATGACCCATTTTATAGGCCTCCAAGAATACAAAGATATTTCATATCATGAGGTATTACAAGGTTTGGTGTCCTCTTAGCCTGGCATGTAGTGGGATATTTTGGATAGATGAGGATATTTTGATAGATGGAGATACTTTGGATATCCAAGGTGAGTTGGGGTTACATGAGCTAAAATATCTCCAAGTAATTCTCCAAAATGAGCCTCTCCAAGGATATGTAAATGGTGTAGAGGCTTAGTGAATCCTCATGGATGTTTCTAAAGATGGTGGGTTTCTCCACAAAAGAAAATCTTGAGATAATACCAAGATTTGATATTTTGTTTCTTTATTACAAAAAGGGAAGGTAGACTCTCCATGCCTTATTTCATAAATGGAAGGTTTGAAATTGTTGATGAAGCGGATACCACCTTTGAATATCTCTTTTGGAGCCTTGTATCCTTGTAGCAAAGTGCGCATCCTCACATGCCTTTATTTTTGGAACCTTGTATCCTTGTAGCAAAGTGCGCATCCTCACATGCCGTTATTGGCTTACATATTTTTCAAAAGGTAGGCCTAGTGTGGGCCTAAGACTAGTGAGGCTACTTTTAGGAATATATATGTATATATATATATACAATCCAAAGATGGTTTTGACTTTTGTAGGTTCATGATAAATTCTCCAAAAAAAGGAAAGGAATTAACAATTAGATGGAGGGTGGCATGTGTAGGGTTGTTCATGTGGGAGAGAAGCTTGATGAGGGTTTGGGTGAGCATGTGTGTGCGGGATGGATCGAGGTGGCCCACGTGGGCCCGGGTGGAGAGGCTATGCATGAGGGTGTGAGGAGGGAGCTTCCAGCATGCGTGTGGGACAAGTGGGGTCCATGTAAACACGTGGGCGTGGGTTGGCCCATGTGGCCCCCACCAGGTGGTGTCGGGGAAAAAATGGGTGGGAGAGTGGAGATTGATAATCAGGGAGAAAAAAATGATATTATATAGCATATATGTATATATATATATGGTGTAGCATGGCTTTTGTATCTATTAGGTATATAGTAGTATCATAGCATAGCTAGGATAGGGCATAGTAGGTTGGGTGCAAAAGGAGACTTTTAGGAAAAAGATATCTTAGGCATAAATATATATATATATGAGGAAATAGACTTAGGATTTATTTAATTGTGTAAGTATATATATATATAGATGAGAGAAAAAATGTGGCAAATATTAGGTGGTAGAAATATGCATACTTATAGTGTAGTTATAGATATAGTACCTAAGGGATTTTGAAAAGGTAGAAGGGATATGGGGGGCAAGATTTTGTGCATTTTTCCCAAGCCTTATGATAAAACATTAATGCTTGGGGGATTTCAATTCACCCTGTCTCATACTTAGCCCTCTCCCCATAGCTAGAGGCATTTATACCTGTAGCCCAATGGTTGGCTAAAAAATGTAGTGAGAGAGGAGGCAAATCTCCTTGATCTTTATTATGGACTTCCTGCTTTCCTGAAGATTGATGAAGTGAGTAGATGGTACCTCCTCCTCTACCATTTGCTCTATCCTCTAAAAATAGGGCCATTGACCCTAGTTTTGTGCATCTTTCTTGAGAGATCTTGTAGCTGGTAGCTGCCATTCTGAAATCTATTCTTGATGATAAAGGGGCCCTCCCATTTCTGTTGAAACTTTGCATCATGTCTATTGTCTAATATACTATCATAACTAAGGACCAACATCCCCTCCTTCAACCCCTTTTTCTGTAGTTTCTGGTTAAGTTTGTCCCTCTACCTGTTGGCTTGTGCTATGTAGTAATCCACGGCTTGCTCTCTATCCAACTCTACCCTTTGGAGGTCTAAAAGCCTCTGGTTCAATTTGTCATTGGGCTCTATCCTGCTATCCACCATCAATCTCAAGATGGCTAGTTCTACCTTGATGGGTAGAAGGGCTTCTTGTCCATAGACCAGGTGAAAGGGGCTGAACTGGGTGGAGGCTTTAAAAGATGTCCTCTAGGCCCATAAAGTTGTAGTTAAGTGTGGTTGGTTAGCCACTTGCTTTGTGATGATCTTACATATCATTCCATTGACCTTCTCCACCAAGCCATTACATTGTGGATAGTATGGGTTGGAGTGCCTATGTTTGATGTTTAATCTTCTAACTAAATCTTGTAAGAGTTCTCCTCAGAATCTAGGGCCTCGATCTAACAATATTTCAAGAGGGGTACCAAATCTACTACAATGTGATTAAATATGAACTTACCCACATCTTTGGCCATGATTTTGCTTGTGCTTGTTGCCTCTGCCCATCTCGTCATGTAGTCTACCTGCTACAATGATGTACTCCTTCCTTGATTGAGTTCTTGGAAGAGTCCCAATGGCATCAACTCCCCATTTTTCAAATGGGCCAAAAGAGAGTATTGGGGTCCTAGGCTCATAAGTTAGCCTCCTCTTCCCTGCCATCTGACATGCATTGCAAGCTTTGCACCAATGCTGGACATCCCTACACAAACTAGGCCACACAAATCCTGCTTGAAGGTTTTTTCTGCTAGTGATCTCCTAGGCAAAGTGATCCCCGCATACCTCATCATGGCAAGATTTTTAAATATGAACTATCTCTTTGGAGGATGGAACCCTTCTCAAGACTAAATCTTTTATTTTATGGTAAAGGATCTCCCCTATGAAGATATGTCTTTCTGTTCCAGCGCCTAAGTTTTTTGAACCTTGGATAAGTGCTTGGGACACTCACTTGTCTGGAGGAAATAGGTTATGTCCTGGAGCTCCTCTTGTCCCTGGAATTTTGGTTTGCTGAAATTTGATTGCTCCTACTACCTCCACAAATTGGTCATTGGCTAAAGCATCAGCTTCCTTATTTTTCATCCTAGATACCTGATGCACTTGTATAGCTTTAAATTTTTGCATCTAACCTTTAATTTGCTTGACCCAGGTAAATAGATTAGCATTTTTACAAGACCAAACTCCTTGTAGTTGCTTCACCACACACATGGCATATCCTTTGGAAATAAACCTCTTAATACCATGCTCCAAGAACCATTCCAACCAAACTATAGAGTGGCATATTCTGCTTCATTATTGGAATGGATCCCAGCAGAGTAGGGAGAATTTTACCTTGTCTAGTGACCTGCTCACCTTGTGGGTTGTAGATGATGACTCCACGTGCTGCTTGATCACTTTGTCTCCTATAGGCTCCATCAAAATGCATAATGAAGGAACCTTCTAGACCTTCTTGAATTGTGGGCTTTGTCTCCTCACCGTTGCGCTTGATGGTGATCTTCTTTTCATGGGACCTGTAGGTGAGAATGTCTGCCAAATTTGCCCTAGTGCTATCCTCCACTATAAAAGTGTAGTCATACTCTTGAAGCTCCAAAATCCATTTCGCTATCATTGGGGAGGTGGTCATGTGTTGTACAACATATGGAAATGTCTGATCCACTATAAAAATTATAGGCTGCTTGGGCAAGAGGTAAGACCTGAACTTTCTCATTGTAAACATGAGGGATGAAACCATTTGTTCTACTTCTTTGTAGCCTTTCTCTGCTTTTATTATAATCCTACTAGAAAAATAGATTGGCCTCATGTAGGAGCTCTTTGTGTCCTTCTACATCAAGACTACCCCAATAGCCTTGGTCCCCACACTTGGAGAAACATACAACACTTCATTCCATACTGGTGGCATCAGGGTTGGCAATGAACTAAGAACCTTCTTTATTTGTTGAAACTGAATTTCACACTCCTCATCCCAAGTGAAGGTGCCTTTATGTGCTAACTTCTGCAATGGTGAAACAATTTGTGAGAGAAGATGAATGAACCGAGACATGTACCTGGTTTTCTGAATGAATGTGACCAGCTCCCTTGCATTTTTCGGTGAAGGTAGAGCTAAAAGATCTTCAATCTTAGCTGAATCCGCTTCAATTCCTCTTGCTGAGATGATGTGTCCCAAAAGCTTCACTTCACTTTGAGCTATGTGGCACTTGTCAGGATTCAATTGTCTACCCAATTGGTACAACCTTTGTAACCCTTCTTCCACTCTTTGGAAATGCAATTTCCTGCTACTATATATGCAGAAATCATCCATGTAGACCCTAATAGAGCTCCCAAAAGAAGGGCTGAAAAACATAATTCATGAATCTCAAGAAGGTGGGAGGTGCATTTATAAGGCCAAAAGGCATTACTTTGTAAGCAAAGCATCCCCATGGAGTGGTGAAGGTGGTTTTACGTTGATCCTCCTCTACTATCCTGATTTGGAAGTAGCCAGAGTAACCATCACATACTGTGTACCTTTCATGGCCTACTACTTCATTCAAGATTTCATCTTGGAATGGGAGGGGGAACTGGTCCCTCTTTGTGGCAGCATTTAAGGGCTTGTAATCTACACAGATCCTCCATTTTCTATTTTTCTTAGGGGTAACAACTACAGCGGAGACCCAATTTGAGTTTTCTACTGGGTAAAATAAAACCTACTTTCAAGAGCCTCTTTACCTCCATTAGTAAAGCCTCCTTTTGGACCACTCCTAACCTTCTTAATTTTGGAGCCACAGGCTTAGCATCAAGCTTTAGTTCTATATGATGTTTTATGATTTCCACTCCTCTTACCTTGGTGTAGTTGGTGATGAAGAGGTTGGTGTACTTCTTTAGCATGGTGATGTAAGCCGCTTCCTCCTCTGGTGTCAAATCCTTTGGTAGCATCTTCTTTATTTACTTGTTAACCTGTAGAGAATCACCATCCTTTTCTTGGTCTCCCTTTGTTGTGGTGGCCTCCTTCCCTTGAAAGATGAGTCCCATCCAATCCTCCTCAAATCACTAGTACTTGATCTTGACTTTAGGTAAGATCCCCATCCCCACCGCACAATGGATTCGGGGTGCTAGCAGTGGAAGTAACACATCTTGCACGGGGCAGGGTCCCACACTCGGGGCCTTGCCTACCACGGATATCCAGACAGGTGACTAATTCCTTGGTTCTTCCAAAACCGAACTCGGAAAAACTTCCCTTACACGGAAAGCACAGGCGATTCCTCCAGGATAAAATTTTACTCTAACATAGTCAAGGCCATTTACTGACCAAACTGATTCGACCGAGCCTATAAGCCACTTGGTCAGACCAAGGAAGAAACTTGCACTTGGATCATATAGATCAACGCTTTTTTCCCCATTGAGAGGCACAGCCGTTGATTCTTATCCATAGAATAATTTCCAACTGGGATTTACTTCATCTATTGAATTATAACAGAATTGAGTCTCATTTTACGGATCCATCAGTCCAGCCTAACCCCATCAAGTCCCATGGGTTAGCCAACCGCCCAACCACTGTAGCAATGGGATCCAATTTAGAATTTGGTTAGGTTTTGTCCCGGGTACCAGGGAAAAGATTTCCCACGCCCCCTAGCCGGATTTTCAAGCAAATTTAACTCCAGTCACACCACTTACACACCCAATATGAAATTGCCTTTTTCATAGATTCAGCCATCTTTAAAACAATCATTAAATGAAACCATAGTATCACTGATCACAATCGTTCAAAATATCTGGTTGAATCTTAATTTCCAGTCATTCCTTCATCGGAGTATCTATGGCATCATTGACAAACCAGAACGCTCATAGTACCCGGCAAAATAATCACTTATAAAAATCAAGATAGAATCTTCGTTGAAGATCAGCAAGATCAACCAACATATCCATATAAAAGAGCATGGACTCATCCGTTGAGAACCAGCAAGGTCGATCAACCAGATCCACACTCGGTTTCAGAAAACAACTCTTACTCCTTGTTCCAATATCTTCCACGATGCGTGGGTATCTTCGGTGACCCAGAGCCCGAGCACCGTATGGTCAGCACCCTCTAGGATCCTTTCGCAGGTCACCTAGCGCTTCACTCATAGGCCGCTTCCTTGGTCCCTCATCCACCGCACCAGAAGCTCACCATTTAAATCAAACCGAGGCTGGTCAAGACCTCGACCTTGCTACGCGAGACGTCCTCCGTTGACTCTCCGTCAGCTGTTGCAACTTTATCAGCTAGGTGTAAGGGTATTTATGGGGAAGACTAGCTCAGGGTTGGCAAAGTGTCGAGGTCTGTAGCTCATGAGAGAAGCATGTCTAGTTTCCATTCCAATGGGATATCATCTGAGGTAAGAGTTAACATTTTATAAATTTCAGCATGTGCTTTGGCTAGTAGGGTTTCTTTGATGTTGAGGAGGTCTTGGTAGGGTGCTTCTCTAGCAATTGATTTGCTCACTGTGAATTTATAATCCTCTTGGAAATCTATGAGGGTTCTTGTGGCTATTTGTGTCACACACAATAAGGGAAATGTCACACTCCTTGGGAAATTAGTTACCTACAAGAACCGCTTGGGCCTCTTTGGATTTCACTTGTTTAAGCTCGTCTAGTAGTTGTTCTCTCTTTTGACTTCATATGCCTGGGCTACCACAAACTTTAATAGTCTTGAGGGATTGTTACTAAAGGTTATCCATGTCCTACTCATCATGAGTGTTAGCTAACTCCTTCTGGGTGGATTTGGCTACCACAAGCTTATGTGTTGAAGCCGATGGATTTCACATGTGGCTCGGTTTTGATGTTCCAATTGAACCATATTTTTCTCCTTATCTTTTCAGTAAACATGCCTAGCAAAGAGTGTAACCTAGCCTCTTCTAGTTTTTTATGCTCAATGACTCATTTAGACAACTCATGGACAACCCATTCCATAGGCTACCCTCAAAGTTGGGATCATGAGTTCCACATAGAGAATTGTATCCAATCCAAAGACCAAGTTATAGGGGAAGTCTTTGTTAAAGTTTTGTACGAGTTTTTCATGCCATAACACCAATGCAAGTTTAAGTTCCCAATCAGCTATGGAAGCTTTATATGTATTAGAAAAAACGTTTTCTTTCCAAAAAGAGAATTTAAAAAACAAAGCACAAGTGATTTTGAGCTTATGATCATGCAAGATCCACAAAAATATAGCATTTATTAATATAAAGCCTTTGTCCTACCAAAAATATAAAATGCTATTTGATATGTACAAAGGTATAAGGCCTTAACCTTGTAAAAATATTGATGCCTTAATATGAAACCATAAAAGTCTGTTCACATGTCTTCCAAAATACCCCATACATGTTCCACCCATGATTAACACATAATCCACCACTCAATCATTACCTTCATCCAAAATAATATTAGTCAGTGCACACAATTGATTGAATACATTAATCCTAACCGTATCATATGAGTGCACACAAATTAAACACATTTATCCTACAAGGACATCATACCAATGCACATAGCTTGATTAAACACATTATTTGTGCTAGATGATAAAAGAAAAGGCGTATCCAAAATAAAATAATGGGTGTCCCATAGAGGTTATAACTAACAGTTGGATAAAAAAATACATGTGAGGAAGAGAGAGAGATATTTTGTCACACCTATAGGGCAGGTCACGTCATGGGTCATGATTTTTGGGCATGGCTATAAGAGCGTGTTGCTCTACTTGTCACACTTGCATATTTTATGGATGTAGGTATATTTTAAAATTTAGATCTAGGATTATTTAATTGGTAATCTTGTGTTATAGCTCTATTGTAGCAAAATGATTACTTTTTAATAAAGGAAATAAGATCTGGGGGAGCAATAGAAAGAACTCACATAAAAGTTAGTTTAGACGTAAGCATGATACTACCAGGTACAATAATCAAACTTTAAAGTTTAATAATAGGACATGCTATAAATAAAGTGGTAGTGTAATATATTAGGACCTTAAGTTTACATCAATGTTTGTCAAAACGGTTAGTCTCTATGATAATGTAAAAGCTTCTGGGGTGTATTAGAATTTGATCAAGAAATCAATTATAGAACTTGAAAGTATGACATTTAGGGAAAAGAAAGAAACACAAGAGAGAGTAGAGAGTTTACACCAAATTAGATCCCAATTAAGCATCAAAAGGACCCCAGCAAAAGGACCCCAGAATTAGCGCAATGAAAGGAAGAAAAGAGAGAGTAGAGAGTATACACCAAATTGGGTATACACCAAGAGAGAGTAGAGAGTATACACCAAATTGGGTCTTGAATAACCCTCAAAAAGTCCCCCCACCTTGTGGTGTATTTGTTTTTATTACTATATGAAGTATTTGGACTAGTTAGAGGCTAATTGAAACCGACTCTAACCTTATACTCCAACCAGATAGACATATTAGAGGCCAGTATCCAAACTCTATCCTTATACTCAAATGAGACGGGGAGACTACATGTTAACTTTGAGTCCACATTACATTATACATGAGGATTATACATGAGGGCTATGAATGATTGTGCATGAGACTGAATATAAATAGTACACCGACGACCTATCATTGGATTGGGATCACAATCAATAGTGCCTGTGTTCAAGCTCTAACCTTGAACATGATAATGAAAGAGGATTGGAATCACTCTAGCTCAAAGTCTTCATTCTCATCTAGTGAAATCTCATATGCACCACACACCAGCACCATCAATAGAAAAATTGGTCAAGCTTAACCATGTGGTCAAAGTTCTCAGGTGATGAGGTGATGTCATATAACACCTAGAGATATTGGAATCGGTGTGCAAAACTTGTGGTCTGATTAGTGACCAAATGAAAATATTTGCATTCTCCCTTGCACTAGAAGGGAAACTGCACCAATGGTATTAATCACTTAAGCCCCATGACATCATTAACTTTTCATGTCTTAAGAGTGTGTTCGTACCTAGTTTTACCACAAAGAAGAGATAAGTGGAGAAACGTGGCTCAATCATACATAAAGCAAGAGGAGTATGAGCCTATGAAAGATTACATCTCACTTTTGGAAAGCTTGCACTCAAGGTGTAAGTCTAGGGAGAGGTTAGCAGATGAGCAATTATTCATATGCGTCTACAAGGGAGTAAGGGATACGTGGATACTTGACTATTTTCTATTAGATAAGCCCACATCGCTTGATGATTGTTACAAGTTAGCCATCAACTTCAAGGATAACATGCCTAAGTTACCACAACTGAATGACACCAAATATGTCACTTACAATAGCACCATCGCATGCATCGGGCTGAATTAGTGTGACAACCTTGGAGAGATGAATAAAGAATATGACTTTAGATAAGCTAAGTATCACACTCTTGGATAATATAAAGCTAAAATAGGTGAGGGAAATACCAACAAACCAACATCTATATCCCCAATGAGAGTTGATGTGATGCTTAATATGTTGACAAAATCACATGAGCACTGAGTGTCCTCAGTTTCACATGTTGATGTACTGTGTGCATTATATGTGACTTGGGAACCATGATATGAGTATATGTAGGTACCCATATCAGATACAACAACTACAAGTACCTCAAGTGCCTTAGTTGCCTTTTACATGACAGCAATAGTTAGCTTTACCAGCAAGGGCATGCACTAGGAGGAGAAAATCTATCAAATGAGAAAAACTAGATAAGGGGAACGCATAGGGTACTTGATGTACCTATACTGCCACGTATTCTACCATCACAACCACTAGCACTTCTCATAACGCTAACATGGTCAAAGCCTTAACCAATTGAACTGATCTGACCGACCCCGTAAGTCCCATAGTCAAATCAAGGAAAAGATTGCACTTGGATCATAGAGACCAATGCTTTTTTCCTCATTGAGAGGCACAGCCGTTGATTCTTTTCCATAGAACAATTTTTATTCGGGATTTATTTCATCTATCGTACTATAACAGAATTGAGTCTCAATTTTAGGGATCCATCAGTCCAGGCCAACCCCATCCAGTCCCGTGGGTTAACCAACCACCCAACCACTATAGTGATGGGATCCAATTAAGAATTTAGTTAGGTTTTGTTCCAAGTACCAGGGAAAAGAGTTTCCAGGCCCCCTAGCCGGATATTCATGCAAACTTAAAATTAGTCACGCCACTTACACACCCAATATGAAATTGCCTTTTTCACAGAATCAGCTGTCTTTAAAACAATCATTTAATGAAACCATAGTGTCACTGATCATAATCCTCCAAAATATTCTGTTGAATCCTAATTTCCAATTTTTCCTTCATCAGTGTACCTATGGCATTATTGGACCAGAACGCTCACCACCTGTCCACTCAGGGGCCTTTCATGGTTCATAGCTCATAGTAACCGGCAATATATCCACATATCAAAATGGAATCTTTGTTGAAGATCAGCAAGATCAACCAACGGATCCATGCCCGAATTCATCAAAACAACTCTTACTCCTTGTTGCAATATCTTCCTCGACACACGCGTGGGTATCATCGGCAATGAGCACCGTATGGTCAGCACCCTCTAGGATCCTTCACAGGTGACCTAGCGCTTCACTCATAGGCCGCTTCCTTGGTCCCTCATCCACCGTACCGGAAGCTCACCATTTTAATCCAACCGAGGCTATTCAAGACCTCGGTCGCAACCTTGCTACGCAAGACGTCCTCCTTTGACTCTCCGTCAGCTGTTGTTGCAACTTTATCAGACTAGGTGGCTCCACGACCTAATTCACAAGACGGTCAAAATGCTTCCCCAACATTCTTGACATAAAACAGTCATTTAAAAACAAGTCATAAATATAGTTTCTATAACAAACTATCATCTTTCCACATTGTTCCACATCAATTCTCATTTACTTCATATGTATTCCCATTCTCATCACATTGTTCCACATCAATTCTCATTTATTTCACATGTATTCCCATTCTCATCACATCATTTTCCATTTCATCACATCTTTTCTCATTTATCCGCATCAGATCTCATCCACTCGCATCTACCCATATCCACATCTCATCACATCAGATCGCATCCACTTGCATCCATATCCACATCTCATCACATCACATTCATTCATGCCCATCACATTCACATCCACATATATTTATGACACATCACATCTCTTTCCATCACATCACATTCTTTCACATACACATCTATATCCATTCTTTCACATACTCATTCACATCAATTCTTTCACATATACATTCACATCCATTCTTCACTTATACATTTACATCCATTTTCATCACATATCATCCACTCATATCCCATATCATTCATTTACATCCTGTTTCACATGACAATCACATCTCATCCATTCATTCACATCTATCTGATTCACATCACATCTTATCACATCTACTCACCTCACATCTCATCACCTCTATTCACATCACAACCACCCATCCATTCATTCGCACTTATTTGATTCTCATCACATCTCGTTACATCTATTCACCTCACATCTCATCACCTCTATTCACATCACATACATCCATCCATTCACATCTATCTGATTCACATCACATCCATCCATCCATTACATCTATTCACCTCTATTCACATCACATACATCCATCCATTCACATCTATCTGATTCACATCACATCCATCCATCCATTCACATATATCTGATTCAAATCACATCTATTCACCTCACATCTCATCACCTCTATTCACATCACATCCATCCATCCATTCACATCTATCTTATTCACATCACATCCATCCATCCATTCACATCTATCTTATTCACATCACATCTATTCACCTCACATCCATTCACATCTATGTTATTCACATCACATCTATTCACCTCACATCTCATCACATCTATTCAAATCACATCCATCCATTCATTCACATCTATCTGATTCACATTACATCTCATCACACCTATTCACCTCACATCCCATCACCTCTATTCACATCACATCCATCCATCCACATGACCTCTATTCACATCCATCCATCCATTCACATCTATCTGATTCACATCACATCTATTCACCTCACATCTCATCACCTCTATTCCCATCACATCCATCCATCCATTCACATCTATCTGATTCACAGCACATCTCATCACCTCTATTCACCTCACATCTTATCACCTCTATTCACATCACATCCATTAATATCTATCTGATTCACATCACATCTATTCACCTCACATCTCATCACCTCTATTCACGTCACATCCATCCATCCATTCACATCTATCTGATTCACATCACATCTATTCACCTCACATCTCATCACCTCTGTTCACATCCATCCATCCATCCATTTACATCTATCTGATTCACATCACATCTATTCACCTCACATCTCATCACCTCTATTAACATCACATCTCATCACCTCTATTCACATCACATCCATCCATCCATTCACATCGATCTGATTCACATCACATCTCATCACATCTATTCACATCACATCTCATCACCTCTATTCACATCACATCCATCCATCCATTCACATCTATCTGATTCACATCACATCTTATCACATCTATTCAGCTCACATCTCATCACCTCTATTCCCATCACATCCCATCACATCCATCCATCCATTCACATCTATCTGATTCACATCTCATCTCATCACATCTCACATCTCATCACCTCTATTAACATCACATCACATCCATCCATCCATTCACATCTATCTGATTCACATCACATCTCATCACCTCTATTCACATCACATCACATCCATCCATCCATTCACATCTATCTAATAGAATTTAAACATAGAATTTAAGAGAATTCTAATATACATAAAATCAATTTTAATGAGAATAACACTTTTGAATGTAAAAATAAATCCTTTATGCATCTTTCTATGCATAAAATCAATTTTAATGAGAATAACACTTTTGAGATAAAAATAAATCCTTTATGCATCTTTCTATGCATAAAATCAATTTTAATGAGAATAACACTTTTGAGATAAAAATAAATCCTTTATGCATCTTTCTATGCATAAAATCAATTTTAACGAGAATAACACTTTTGTATATAAAAACAAATCCTTTATGCATCTTTCTATGCATAAAATCAATTTTAACGAGAATAACACTTTTGAATATAAAAATAAATCCTTTATGCATCTTTCTATGCATAAAATCAATTTTAACGAGAATAACACTTTTGTATATAAAAATAAATCCTTTATGCATCTTTCTATGCATAAAATCAATTTTAATGAGAATAACACTTTTGAAATAAAAATAAATCCTTTATGCATCTTTCTATGCATAAAATCATTTTTTATGAGAATAACACTTTTGAAATAAAAATAAATCCTTTATGCATCTTTCTATGCATAGAAATTCAATTCAATGAAAACAAACTTTTAGAATAAAAATTTTCATTATGCGTCTTTCTATGCATAGAAATTAATTTTTATAATTAATATCAGTGATATCCATGCATATTCATAGGTGATATATACATGGAGTAAATTTGAATTTTTTTTAGAATGCACAAACGGTGGGAATTACTCTTTTAGAATAACATAAAAATAAACTTTCTTCCACAAAATTCAAGAAAATTTTTCCATAACCTCCTTTCAATTTTGAATTACCTCTCTCTAGACATTTTTCTCTCTCTAGGCTAAAACAAGGTAAAACAGGATCTTTCTTTTATTTCAGAGAGAGGAATAATTATAAGATCAGAAAGGGAGGTTCTTACACCTGCACACCTCAAAATCCAGAGGGAGGAATCTTACAAGATTAATTTAGCTGAGATGTTGAACAAGATTTTTCAATGTTGAGTGAAGTGAGTCTACATGAATGGGGTAGTTAAGACCGGGTGGTACCATGAGGTTGAGGAAATGATCTTCCTTGTTGAAGAGTGTGGAATTCACAAACAAGTGAGACTACTGGCTAGGTGACAAAAGCGGATGGGATTCCATGGAGTAAAGTACTATAGAGTCCCAAAAGGAGATGATTTGATCGTGTGGAAGGTGGGGGTGAAAATTGTTAAGAAATGTGGTGCCACTGATTAGCACAAGAAAATTAGGGAGTGAGTATGAGTAAGACCAAACATGTATTAAACCTATCCTAAATCCACATGATAAAGCAAGAATTATCCCATGAAGTGAGCCCAAGGCAACCCATGTACCACCTCATATAAACAAATGGGGTCATTTCCACGCAATGAGAAATGAAGCAAGCTTTAAAGTCTTTCTATGAGTACAAGCCTCAATCTTGTAACCGAGAAAAACTTCAGTCTAAAGCTTAGTTATTTTAGTTTCTCATCATTATGTGTGTACTTAAGAAGCACCCACCTTACTTCGGGGTTTTGCTTCACCTCTTTAGCGTACGGGCTCCATAGCCATAGCTTGATGTGCTATGTTTTTTCAACATGGTATTAGAGCCTCCCCTATGCTTAGCCCCTCCATTTCAAGCTTCGGTCATCTATTTCAAATTTAAAAACAACATCACTTCATTAAGAACACTAATCTCAGCTTAATCTAACATAATGACTTCACTTCCCTTGTGGCTCAAAATTGTTGAGCTTCATTCTCCCTACCCTCTTCACTATCAATCAACCTAATTTAGGGCAAGCCTTTTCACCTCTAGTAGGTGACCCTCTGTGGAAATTATCTCATCCTAATTTGGGAAAAATCACCGGTGACCTATAGAAAACTAGAACAAAAAAGAAGTCACCATTCTCCTCAATTGGTTGAAGTTGGGAAAACCCTTATAGGAGGGGAGGCTCAAACCCTTATAGGGGAGGCCAAACCCTTATAGGAGGGGAGGCTCATACCCTATCTAAGGAGCCTACCTATTGAAGGGCTTAGCTATTGGTGGGGCTTCAGGTGGTGAAAACAAAGTGAATAATTAGTCTACCTCATCTGTATTTTTGCGCTTGATTCATGGATATTTGAACTAGTGTAAGGGCTCTATCCAAAGGTCTTTATCAAGGGCATGCATCAACCCTAGCACAAAAGCGCCATCAGAATCCTCACCATTGAGCTCAATTGAAGCCTCCAAATTTTCGTCTTTATGCCTAATTTATGAAGATTTGGGCTAGTGTAAGGGCTCTATCCAAAGGTCTTTATCAAGGGCATCAACCCTAGCACAAAAGCCCCCATCCAAATCCTCATCATTGCGGTCAATTGAAGCCTTCAAATTTGCAACCTACTAATCACTATTATTAAGTCTAAATCAATATAATTAAGCATTAATTAGAAAACACTGGTCATAATTAATTGTGCAAATCTCTAATTGGGATACTAATTAATCTTGGGAAACATTCATAATTTGCAACCAAAATCACTATCACCTTTTCCACTACATGTTTTTCATATTTTTTTAGTTCATTAAGCACCTTTTTTTTCATATTTTTTTAGTTCATTAAGCACCTTTTTTTTCATTAGTTTGGTTTTTTTCACTAAGCTTGAATCTATCATTGCACTGTCACTTATACAGGACTAGACACTACTTGAGAACATCTGAGGTAAGAACTTTCCAGTGGCATCAAGTGAAAAGATGCAGGGGAGAAGAGAGCTTAAGCTCTTCCAAGCACACACACACACACTCACACAAACCCTAGAAGAGAGCACACAAGGTGAGAGGCTGAAAATTCTTCTTCTTCTTCACATAACAAAAGAGGTCTACAAAGAAGATAAAGTGACTAACACACATAATAGAGTATATACAAGCGGTCCATAATGTGAACACGCTAAGAGGAGTGGGTAGATATGGACTAGTCGGTGTAGTCCAACTGTAGAATCTCTGGGGAAGATATATTGGTTCCAGTTACCAAACATGCTAGTGATATAAATGTCAAACGGTCATGCAGGCGCCTCGTGAGTGTCAGCTCATGTTGAGCTTGACATCTCAACACTCCCCCTCCAGCTCTCATGAACTCCAAGCATATCTCAAATTCTGCTGAGCTTCTCAACTCCCAAGGCCTTCGTGAAGATGTCAGCAACCTGATCATGTGTGCTGACATAGGCCAAGTCGATGTCACCTGCCAAGACTCTCTCCCTCCCGGATGGAGTGGCAATGCACCTCAATGTGTTTCGTCCATGCTGCATGGAAAACTGGTTCTTGGCCAACTATATACTGCTAAGATTGTCACAATATATGACAATCTTTCTCTCCACATGTAACCCCAAATCAGCAACAAGTAGCTTGCGTAACCAAGCTACCTCACATGCTGCCACCGCAGCTCCTCTGTACTCTGCCTCTAGACTTGACAAGGCAACTGTGGGCTACTTCTTACTACTCCATATCACAGCAGCGCTCCCCAATGAAAGCATAAATCCACTGGTAGATCTCCTGCCTGAGATGCTACCTGCCAATCTGCATCTGTGTACCCATATAGCTCCAATGGTACACGTACTGCATAAAAGAATGCACAATCAATAGTGTCCCTCAAATACCAAAGTGTACGTCGCACACCATCAAGATGTGTTTTGCATGGAACCTGCATAAACTGGCTCTCTAAGCCAACAATGTAGCTCAAATCTGGCCTGCTGATCATGACATAGATCAAACTCCCCACAATCTTCTTGTATATAGTGGGATCCTCCAACACATAACCTGCATCCACACTAAGCTTTCCATTTTGATCTTATGGCACCGAGATTGGCTTACAATCAGCCACCCCATACTTGGAAAACATGTCCAATGCATACTGTCTCTTTGACAACCAAATACCCTTAGGTGTACGAATGACCTCAATTCCTAAAAAATAGTGCAATTCTCCCAAATCCTTCATCTCAAACTTTCTTTTGAGAAGACTTTTCATATGCTCAATCTTTTCCAAGTTGTCACCCCCAACAATAAGATCATCTACATAAATGGTGATGATCACAATACCCTTATCACTCTTGTGCACATATAAAGAGTGATCTGCATCTGCCATATAAAAAGCAATAGTGATAAGATACTCAACAATCTTGGCATGCCTTGCTCGTGGAGTTGCTTGAGCTCTCATACAAGGCCTTACGAAGCTTACACACATACTTGTTGAGATATCGAGCTCGTCTAGTGAGGCGATGGCCACTGATGACCCGCCTGGGGGATAGGCCCCACACTTACACCACTGGCATGGTTGGTGAGATCATGGGAGATATGCGGCCAGTGGGATGACAGGCTGTGTGACAGCCATTCTAGAGACTGGTATAGTTATAGCGCCAGCTCATTTAGTCAGGTTCACACTATAGAGAACCCGTGTATGTATTGGTTGAGTACCTTTCATATTAGGTGTACTCTTATCTTTGTATATGGTGTGTTGAGTGTTGAGTAGAGAAGAAGAAGATTTTCAGCCTCTCACCTTGTGTGTTCTCTATTAGGGTTTTGTGAGTGTGTGTGTGTGTGCTTGCAAGAGCTCAAGCTCTCTTCCCCCCTGTATCTTTTCATGGTATCAGAGCCTGGTTCGTGCTAAGGGCTGAGCTGCAAGCAAGAGAACCATAGGAAGCGGTACGAGGGTAAGAGCTGCAACCACTCTTCCCTATTTGTGTTGGTGACTACACCCTTGTCGGGAGCTGTACGGGAGGCACCGACAACGATCTTTGATTGAGGAGCTTTCTTCACGGGAGTAAAGCTTTCTTCGCGGGAGTAAAGCTATCGGACAACATTTTCTGGGCCGAAAATGCGTTTCGGGCGCGTCTGGACCTCCGTTTTTCAGAAAGCAGGCGATTTCGAGCACTGCGGGTAAGTCATCGATTCTCTGCAGAACTCTGTTTTAAGTACTGCAGGAAGACAGATTGACTGTGCAGACACTGTGGGTGCTGCAAAGAGGTCTACAGTTGCCATTGGGTGTATGTATGCACATTGAGGTCACTGGTTGTGACATTTGAGTGGACTGCAGTACCGCTGTGCAGAAAATACAGCAGTTGTGCAGGAAAAACCAGAGTGCAGTTTCTGGTAAAATTGTGTGTTTGGCAAGATGTCTAATGATGGCATAACACAGATTGTGGCTGAGAAGCTGGATAAGAATAACTTCCATGCTTGGAGGTTTAGGTTAACGAATTTCCTGATGGGAAAAGGCTATTGGGACTACATAGAAGGTGAACATGAAGAGGCACCGGAGATACCGCGACTGCTGCAGATGTGAAAGAGTTTAAAGACTGGAACCAAGGAGCCAAGAAAGTAATGTATTGGCTTTCCATTAGTATACAGGACACCATGATTGGGAACATTCAAGATGCCAAGTCCCCCAAGGAGGCGTGGGACACCTTGGTAAAGCTTTATGAAACAAATACCAAGGCACGTAAGATACAGTTGAAGAATGAACTTCATACTGTGGAGAAAAAGAGCATGTCTGTGAATGACTATGCGCTGAAGATAAAGGGTATTGTGGAATCCCTTGCATCTATTGGTGTGTCAGTAGATGATGATGACAAGGTGGAAGTCTGTCTACGTGGTCTCGGGCCACAATACAAGGCGTTCAAGACGTCCATTCAGACTCGGGAAAACATTCCCAACTTTACAGATTTGGTGTCTATGCTGATTATCGAAGAGAAGAGCTTGGGTGAAGACCAACAGTCTTCACAAAGCAAAAACAGTTCAGAGCAACAGGCCTTCTACACGAGTTCAGGAAGAGGACGAGGTAGAGGAGGCCGTGGACATGGTCAAGGAGGTGGCCGAACAAGTAATCAGAATTATGGCCAGCAGCAGTAGTAGCAGCAACAACAGTCCCAGAATCAACAACAACAACAACAACACGCCGGTGGAAGAGGCAAATTCAAAGGCAGGGGGAGTCAGAGAGGCCGTGGAAATTGGCAAAGGCAATATAATGATGCACGTGAATGTTATTATTGTGGTAAGCCTGGACATGTGCAGTCAGAATGTTATAAGAAGCAGGCTGACATGCAAAATGGGAAAGTGAAGCAAAACAACTATGCATCCTCAAGCAGAAATAATGAGGATAATGAAAGGTTGTTTGTTATGCAGCATGTTGTGAATGCCATGTCTGAAAATGTTGATGCAGCACAAAAGGATAATGTATGGTATGTGGATTCAGGCGCTTCGAACCACATGACGAGTCATGGGGAGTGGTTCAAGGAGATGAAAAACCCGGAAAGACCAGGTTTTGTGGAAACAGGGGATGACACTGCTCATCCAATTGCCCACGTTGGAGATGTGCCATTGTCTATGCAGGATGGCAAAGTGAAGTACCTTGCAGATGTACTTCATGTACCGAACATAACAAAGAATCTGGTTTCAGTTGGCCAGATGATTAAGCAGGGTTTGCAGGTTCGGTTTAACCCTGATGGATGTTATGTTGAAGATTTTAAAGACAAGTGCAGGTTGGTTGCAAAAGGCAACAGAGTGGGCAGAATGTTTACGTTGGATGTAGACATGCCTGAGATGAGTGCTGTGATGTTTGCAAATGGTTCAGGAATTGTTGCAGACACAAACATATGGCATAAAAGAATTGGACATGTGAATGTGCAGAGATTGAAGTCTATGCAGACAAAAGGAATTGTGACAGGGCTACCAAAATTTAAAGTGGACGGTATGCAAAAAATATGTGAAGCATGCCAATTTGGGAAGCAAACAAAGCATGTGTTTCCACGTAATAGATATGTGAGCAAAAATGCACTAGATGTTGTGCATTCAGATGTATGGGGTCCTACGAAGACCATATCTATGGGAGGCTGCAGGTATTATGTGACTTTCATTGATGACCACACAAGGAAAGTGTGGGTATATTTCATGAAGGAGAAGAGTAAGGTGTTCACTCACTTTCAGAATTTCAGAGTTTTGGTTGAAAAGCAAACAGGAAAATATGTAAAGTGCCTAAGGTCAGATGGAGGGGGAGAGTACTTCTCCAATGAGTTCTCTGAATATTTGAAGAAGAATGGTATTCGGAGACAATATACATGCAGATACACTCCGCAGCAAAATGGAGTTGCTGAGCGGAAAAACAGGCACATTGTTGAGATTGCGCGAGCATTGAGATGGAAGAGAAGAATATGCCGCATTGCTATTGGGCTGAGGTTGTTTCTACTGCAGTATACATCATGAACAGGACTCCAACTACAGCCATACATGATGTAACTCCAGAGGAGAGGTTTACTGGTAGAAAACCAGATTTGTCTCATCTGAAAGTCTTTGGATGCATTGCATATGTGCATGTGCCAGATAAGCTGAGAACTAAGCTGGATCCAAAAGCTGAAAAATGTGTGTTTATTGGATACTCCCTTGAGCAAAAGGGATACAGGTGTTATAACCCTACTACACGTGAGTTGAGGATAAGCAGGGATGTTGTCTTTGATGAGATGAGTAGCTGGTATGCTGCTGAAAAAGAAGCTATTGGGGCTGATGTGAGTGGAAGTGTGGTTGCACAGAATGCAGGTCAGCAATCACAATCTTTGAGTGGACCAGGAGAGTCCTCATCTAGTGGGTCTATTGATAGACCATGGAGTGGCAGGCTACGTCATAATACCAGTCCTGCAAATGTGATTAGTACATCACGTAAAGGAAAAGAGAAAGTGGTTGAGCCCCTTGGTATGCCTGACATTTCTGCAGGGCATTCTCATGTTGATGGAGAGTCTAGTGGCTCAGATATGAGCCTTGATGAGGAGCTTGGGATCCCAGCTATGAGAACACCTGGTGTAAAGAAGGCTATGGAAGCCATGAATGAAAAGCTGCGAAGATCTGGGAGAGTGAGAAATCCTGTGCAGAGATTTACCTATGATGGTTATGTGGCACATCACTATGCATATATGGCAAAGGTTGTGCAGGTTATTGAGCCCACATGCATTGATGAGGCTGTTGGAAATGTGTGTTGGGAGAAAGCTATGGATGAGGAGATGGATGCACTATATGGAAATGAAACTTGGGACTTAGTGCAATTGCCTGAAGGCAAGAAAGCCATTGGATGCAAGTGGGTGTACAAAGTTAAACATAATAGTGATGGAAGCATAAACAGGTACAAGGCTAGATTGGTAGCCAAAGGATATGCGCAGACGTATGGCATTGATTATGAGGAAACTTTCAGCCCAGTTGCCAAGATGGCAACGGTGAGAGTTGTGATAGCAGTGGCTGCGTCAAAGCAATGGTCTTTACATCAGATGGATGTAAAGAATGCATTCTTGCATGGGGATTTGCAAGAAGAGGTGTATATGTTGCAGCCACTTGGTTATGAGGATGAGGGTCACCCCGAACATGTTTGCAGGTTGAAGAAAGCCTTGTATGGCTTAAAGCAAGCATATCTTGTCACTATTGGCTTTCATGTAGCCAATGCAGATTTCTCATTGTATGTGAGACATGGTGATAGAGGAGTTATGCTTGTTGTCATCTATGTAGATGACTTGATCATTTACGGGTGACCATGATGCAGAGATCTTTGATGTAAAGATCTTGCTTAGACAGAAGTTCGAGATGAAGGATCTGAGGGAGCTCAGATATTTCTTGGGCATTGAGGTGATTAGGTCACCACATGGTATTGGATTACTGCAGAGACAGTATGGCTTGGACATGTTGTCCAAGTATGGTATGATAGGCTGTAAGTCTATTTCTATGCCATTGGATCAGAATGGCAAGTTGAGTGCAGATTCAGGAGAGATCTTGGAGGATCCTACTATGTACAGGAGCATAGTAGGAAGTTTGATCTACATGACGATCACCAGACCAGATTTGAGCTATGCTGTTGGGTTGGTAAGTCAGTTTATGCAGGTTCCACGGAAACCACATTTGGATGCAGTGAGACGCATACTGAGGTATGTGAAGTCTACTCTGCATTGTGGACTATTCTATGAGACTGGGACAGAGATATGTGTACATGGGTACACAGATGCTGATTGGGCTGGTAGTATCTCAGATAGAAGATCTACCAGTGGATTCATGTTTTCTTAGGGGAGTGCTGTTGTGACTTGGAGCAGCAAGAAGCAGCCTACGGTTGCTCTATCCAGTACAGAGGCCGAGTACAGAGGAGCCGCTATGGCAGCATGTGAGGTAGCTTGGTTGAGAAAGCTACTTGCAGATTTGGGTCTATCAGTGGATAGACAAGTTGTCATTTTCTGTGACAACATTAGCAGTATACAGTTGGCCAAGAACCCAGTCTTTCATGCTCGTACAAAGCACATAGAGGTCCACTACCACTTCGTCAGAGAGAAGGTCTTGGCAGGAGATCTTGACCTTGTTTATGTCAGCACAGAGGATCAGGTAGCTGACATCTTCACCAAAGCATTGGGTACAGAGAAGCTCCGCACATTCAGGGCTTTGCTTGGTGTACATGAGATGGAGTTGAGCTCGAGGGGGAGTGTTGAGATATCGAGCTCGTCTAGTGAGGCGGTGGCCACTGATGACCCGCCTGGGGGATAGGCCCCACACTTACACCACTGGCATGGTTGGTGAGATCATGGGAGATATGCAGCCAGTGGGATGACAGGCTATGTGACAGCCATTCTAGAGACTGGCATAGTTATAGCGCCAGCTCATTTAGTCGGGTTCACACTATAGAGAACCCGTGTATGTATTGGTTGAGTACCTTTCATATTAGGTGTACTCTTATCTTTGTATATGGTGTGTTGAGTGTTGAGTAGAGAAGAAGAAGATTTTCAGCCTCTCACCTTGTGTGTTCTCTATTAGGGTTTTGTGAGTGTGTGTGTGTGTGCTTGCAAGAGCTCAAGCTCTCTTCCCCCCTGCATCTTTTCAATACTCTGGGTGACTTGTATCCTCAAAACCTAGTGGCTGATCCATATAGACCTCTTCTTGCAAGTCACCATGCAAGAACGCATTTTTTGTTGGAATTAGGGTTGCAGGAAAGCACACAAAGCTTGGAGAAGAAGAAGCAAGAATGCACACAACACAAAGTGTATTAGATTGTGTCAATGTACAAAGATAAGTTAGCCCTAGAAGGATGGGCGTATATACAAGCCGGGGGAAAAAACCTCCTAAAGAGAGAAAAAGTGCCTCGGCGGTCCTAAGTGTGTTCACACACATCACTGCCTATATATATATAGCAACAAATCCCCCCTGGGAGTGATGGTGTGAACGAGAGCTGGCACTCATGTGTATAGGGGAGTGATGGTGTGAATGAGAGCTGGCACTCATGTGTATAGGGGAGTGCCATGCCCGAAGTAGATCAGTCCACAAAGGGGAGCAAGCCCAAAGCTTTGCGGAAAGCTTCGAACTTCTCACGAGGAAGCGCCTTTGTGAAAAGATCGGCGAGGTTGTCCTGTGTTGGCACATAGGCCAAGCTGATCTCTCCTGCTGAGAGTCTCTCCCTGACATAGTGATAATGCACCTCAATGTGCTTTGTGCGAGCATGAAAAACTGGGTTTCTCGTAACTGCCAATGCACTCTGACTGTCAGTGAAGATAGAGGTGGCAGACTCGTGTCCAACACCCAAGTCAGCCATAAGCCGTCTGAGCCACACACACTCAACCGTAGCTGTGAAAGCTGCCCTGTACTCAGCTTCACAACTAGAAGGCCACAGTAGGTTGCTTCTTGCTCAACCAAGATATGCATGAGCTACCGAGCATGAAACAAAAACCACTTGTGGACACCCTTGTGTCATAGCAACCAGCCCAATCTGAGTCCGAAAAAGCATGCAAATCTGGTGGCAACAATCCCCCTTGTTGAGATATCGAGCTCATCTAGTGAGGCGGTGGACACTGATGACCCGCCTGGGGGATAGGCCCCACACTTACACCACTGGCATGGTTGGTGAGATCTTGGGTGATACGCGGCCCAGTGGGATGACAGGCTGTGTGACAACTGTGAGGTGAAAAAAAGAAGAAAAGAACACTGCCTCTATAGCCCTTCACCTCGCAAACTTAGAAACACAAACACGAACGGAGGCACCACCAATCACCGGCTGGAACAGTTCTCACACTTCACCACCCAACCCACGCAGACAGACAACATAAAATAGGGACACCATAGACCAAGATAAACACCCAGCAATATATTTCTAGTTACAACACTTCATACAAGCTTCTCTCAACACAGAAGCCTTACTCACACAACCCAAAAACTCCCTCAAACCTGTCACTGCCGAGGATACACCACATCCCTAATCACCACATGATCCACTCGCTTGCATGCTGTGCCAATCACACCAGAATGAACCCGGCCACTCTCACTTCAGAAGGCGCCCCACCAGCTAACCTTCAACTCTCTACAGCCCATCACTTCTGCATGTGTTGCCAGCAGCAGCTACACCATCACCTCTCTCTCTCTCTCACTCTCTCTGTATCTGTGTTGATCCTCTGTCACCTGCAGCTTATCTGCAATGCTACCGGCCCACCACCAAGAAGCAACACCTGGCTCTTTGTCCAGTCACGGTTTCCCCTCTGCTGTCCACTGTCGGCTTCATTTACGTGGCCCACACCAGCCTACGCATCCACTTTCACAGCTCCTTGTGAGCCTATTAGCTGTGCTGTCCCTTCACTGCTAACCACCCCAAGGCGGCTCCTCTGCTCTTCACTTCTCTCCTTGCGCTGTCTCGTTGCCGTCGCTCTTTGACGCCAGCAGCAGCAGCTTCCACTAGCTCCCACACGGCTCACACCAGCTACCTTGCACCAACCAGCCTTTTCTCTGACTGCACTTCACATGGGGGAGCCCAGTCTCTATACGACGGCCACACACCCAGCCCGTTGCCTTTGACTCCCTCTCGCCCTGCACTTATCTCTGCGCCAACTAGTCCAAACTGCTCTCACGCCTGCCTTCGTTTAACACCACTTCAAGAGCCACCAGCAGAGCAGCTTTTACTTGTGTAGCCAACCTGTCACCAGTTTCCTTCGGCCCTATTACCAGCTGCGCTCACCAGGGAGCCTTCTCCCAGCAGCTACCTCTGCCTCTTTCCCTCAGGCAGTGCCCCACCAGCCTCTGCCTCCTAGGTGGCGTCTCAGTCTTCGCCAGCAGCTCCTAGGTGGCTCCCACACACGGCTGCGCCTTCTCACAACCTGCTGTTGCGCCCGAGACCCCCCAACCAAACAACACGGCGGCCTTCACTTGTCATAACCCTTCAGCCCACACGTCAGTGCCTGTCCACACCAGTATAGCTGCACTCCACGCGACCACCTAGCCTTCTCTAACTTCGCTATCATCCTCTGTACCTGCCTTGTTCTCTCTCCACGGCGGCTGCTCTTCACCAGGGAGGCCCCAGCTACCAGTTTTGCAGCCCGTCAGCCTTTCTACACCAGCTGCGCTCACCCTTTGGCGCCTGCCTTCGCTGCAATTTAATCAGAGCCCCCACTGTACAAAACGGCCGCCTCTCCCTCTAGTATTCGGCGCACCCAGCCTTTGTCAAACTTTCGCCAACCTTCTCGATCTCGTGTTGGCAACTGCTTAGGCCTCCACGCATACCTTCCACCTGGCCACGTTAATCCTTATTTTAATTTTGTTCTAAGGCCTGCCACCTCAACATTCCTTTTCACACCATAGCTCAAGCTACATTAGCCAAACCATCTTTTATTTTCCAAAGAAGAATCCACTGGCAACTTCTCATCTTCACTTTTCTCCTTCACCTGCTTTTCATTCACCTGCACATGCTTTAAAAACCTTGGAAAAAAATCAGAAGGCATATAGAACATCCCCCTTTGCACCTGTATCGGCCTTTGAGGCTCCCGTCCAATCAAACTTTGCATAGAACTCTTATCCACCTTAACCAAATTCACTTGCATATCCCTTGCAGACACAACACCTTCATACGGATATATACCCATCTCCATCTGCTTCAAAATCTTGCCTTCCTTTTCCCTAGCAACCCTAACTGCATCATCAAATGACTTGGGATTCTTCAACTCAACCCTAACCTTTAATGAGGTAGCAAACCATCAATAAACAAGCTCTTCTTCAGAAACATAGGAGGAGCTTCCTGCTTCAATGTCATACACCACTTACTCCACAAACATGTAAATACCTCCACAAAATCGTCCAGTGATTGCCCATGTACCTGCTTCAAGATGCTCAACTCTTGCCAAAGCACACTAGGATTCTCCACTTGCTGAAAATGCTCCAAAAGGCCTTCTTTCAATCTGTCTAAGGTCAAAACACCAGCATCCTGTGCTTCAAAATCCTTAAGCCAGCTTCGGGCATCTCCCTTCAAAAAAATCCTTATCAGCTTCAGAACTTGCTCTTCATCTTGCTAATGCATGCCAATTCCATCTGCTCCAAAAAGTCACATACATCTTCACCCAACCTGCCATGAAATTCAGGATAAGACCACATCCTGAAAACCTGTAACAATCCCTGCACCAAACTGATGTGAGGTGAAAGAAAGAAGAAAAGAACACTGCCTCTATAGCCCTTCACCTCGCAAACTTGGAAACACAAACACGAACGGAGGCACCACCAGCCACCGGCTGGAACAGTTCTCACACTTCACCACCCAACCCACGCCAGACAGACAACATAAAATAGGGACACCATAGACCAAGATAAACACCCAGCAATATATTTCTAGTTACAACACTTCATACAAGCTTCTCCCGACACAGAAGCCTTACTCACACAACCCAAACACTCCCTCAAACCTGTCACACTGCCGAGGATACACCACATCCCCAATCACCACATGATCCACTTGCCTGCGTGCTGTGCCAATCACACCAGAATGAACCCGGCCACTCTCACTTCAGAAGGCGCCCCACCAGCTAACCTTCAACTCTCTGCAGCCCATCACTTCTCTATGTGTTGCCAGCAGCAGCTACACCATCACCTCTCTCTCACTCTCTCTGTATCTGTGTTGATCCTCTGTCACCTGCAGCTTATCTGCAGTGCTACTGGCCCACCACCAAGCAGCAACACTTGGCTCTTTGTCCAGTCTCACGGTTTCCCCTTTGCTGTCCACTGTCGGCTTCATTTACGTGGCCCACACCAGCCTACGCATCCACTTTCACAGCTCCTTGTCAACCTATCAGCTGTGCTATCCCTTCATCACTGCTAACCACCCCAAGGCGGCTCCTCTGCTCTTCACTTCTCTCCTTGTGCTCTCTCATTGCGCTGTCTCCTTGCCGTCGCTCTTTGACGCCAGCAGCTTCCACTAGCTCCCACACGGCTCACACCAGAGCTACCTTGCACCAACCAGCCTTTTCTCTGACTGCACTTCACATGGGGGGCCCAGCCTCTATACGACGGCCACACACCCAGCCCGTTGCCTTTGACGCCCTCTCGCCTTGCACTTATCTCTGCGCCAACTAGTCCAAACTGCTCTCATGCCTGCCTTCGTTTAACACCACTTCAAGAGCCGCCAGCAGCAGCTTTTACTTGTGTAGCCAAACTGTCGCCAGTTTCCTTTGGCCCTATTACCAGCTGCGCTCACCAGGGAGCCTTCTCCTCTCATCCAGCAGCTACCTCTGCCTCTTTCCCTCAGGCAGCACCCCACCAGCCTCTGCCTCCTAGGCGGCGTCTCAGTCTTCGCCAGCAGCTCCTAGGCGGCTCCCACACACGGCTGCGCCTTCTCACAACCTGCTGTTGCCCGAGACCCCCCAACCAAACAACACGGCGGCCTTCACTTGTCACAACCCTTCAGCCCACACGTCAGCGCCTGTCCACACCAGTAGCTGCGCTCCACGCGACCACCTGGCCTTCTCTAACTTTGCTATCATCCTCTGTACCTGCCTTGTTCTCTCTCCGCGGCTGCTCTTCACCCAGCTACCAGTTTTGCAGCCTGTCAGCCTTTCTACACCAGCTGCGCTCACCCTTTGGCGCCTGCCTTCGCTGCAATTTAATCAGAGCCCCCACTGTACAAAACGGCCGCCTCTCCCTCTAGTATTCGGCGCACCCAGCTTTCGCCAACCTTCTCGATCTCGTGTTGGCAGCTGCTCAGGCCTCCACGCATACCTTCCACCTGGCCACGTTAATCCTTATTTTAATTTTGTTCTAAGGCCTCATTCCTTTTCACACCATAGCTCAAGCTACATTGGCCACCATCTTTTATTGCTCCCCCAATCTCCACATAATTCAAATACAACCTCGTGCTCACTTTGCGTCTCACGCTCACCACCACTTCAAGGGTGTTTTCCTCTCGCCCACAGCAGCTGCCCAACATGCCCACTCATTTAAAGGGACGCGTACATAAATTCAGAGCCATCGAACGGCTAATAGCACCTGCAGCTGATCACGTTCCGGACAGGCCTGCAACAAACCCATTACCAAATCCATCCACCATGTACACCTGGCAACGCATTCCATAGCAAAACCTTCACAACTACCATGCACACGTATTTACACGAGCCCAAAAGATCGTTCAGAAAAACGCCTGACAACAGCCATTCTAGAGACTGGCATAGTTATAGCGCCAGCTCATTTAGTCGGGTTCACACTATAGAGAACCCGTGTATGTATTGGTTGAGTACCTTTCATATTATGAGTACTCTTATCTTGTATATGGTGTATTGAGTGTTGAGTAGAGAAGAAGAAGATTTCAGCCTCTCACCTTGTGTGTTCTCTATTAGGGTTTTGTGAGTGTGTGTGTGTGCTTGCAAGAGCTCAAGCTCTCTTCCCCCTGCATCTTTTCATGGTATCAAAGCCTGGTTCGTGCTAAGGACTGAGCTGCAAGCAAGAGAACCACAGGAAGCGGTACGAGGGTAAGAGCTTCAACTACTCTTCCCTATTTGTGTTGGTGACTACACCCTTGTCGAGAGCTCTACGGGAGGCACCGGCAACGATCTCTGATTGAGGAGCTTTCTTCGCAGGAGTAAAGCTATAGGGCAACTATACTATCCTATCGGACGAAGTTTTCTAGGCCGAAAATGCGTTTCGGGCGCGTCTGGACCTCTGTTTTTCAGAAAGCAAGCGATTTCGAGCACTGCGAGTAAGTCGTCGATTCTCTGCAGAACTCTGTTTTAAGAACTGCAGGAAGACAGATTGACTGTGTAGACACTGTGGGTGCTGCAAAGAGGTCTACAGTTGCCATTGGGTGTGTATGCACATTGAAGTCACTGGTTGTGCCATTTGAGAGTACTACAGTACCGCTGTGCAGAAAATACAGCAATTTGTGCAGAAAAACCAGTGCAGTTTCTGGTAAAATTGTGTGTTTGGCAAGATGTCAAATGATGGGATAACTCAGATTGTGGCTGAGAAGCTTGATAAAAATAACTTCCATGCTTGGAGGTTCAGGTTGACGAATTTCCTGATGGGAAAAGGTTATTGGGACTACATAGAGGGTGAGCATGAAGAGGCACGGAGATACCGGTGCCTCTTCATGCAGATGTGAAAGAGTTTAAAGACTGGAACCAAGGAGCCAGGAAGGTTATGTATTGGCTATCCATTAGTATACAGGACACCATGATTGGGCATATTCAGGATGCCAAGTCCCCCAAGGAGGCGTGGGACACCTTGGTAAAGCTTTATGAAACAAATACCAAGGCACGCAAGATACAGTTGAAGAATGAACTTCATACTGTGGAGAAAAAGAGCATGTCTGTGAATGACTATGCGTTGAAGATAAAGGGTATTGTGGAATCCCTTGCATCTATTGGTGTGTCAGTAGATGATGATGATAAGGTGGAGGTCTGTCTACGTGGTCTCGGACCACAATACAAGGCGTTCAAGACGTCTATTCAGACTCAGGAAAACATTCCCAACTTTACAGATTTGGTGTCTATAAGAGGAGCTTGGGTGAAGCCCAACAGTCTTCACAAAGCAAAAACAGTTCAGAGCAACAGGCCTTCTACACGAGTTCAGGAAGAGGACGAGGTAGAGGAGGCCATGGACGCGGTCAAGGAGGTGGCCGAACAGGTAATCAGAATTATGGCCAGCAGCAGCAGCAACAACAATAGTCCCAGAATCAACAACAACAACAACAACACGCAGGTGGAAGAGGCAGGGGGAGTCAAAGAGGCCGTGAAAATTGGCAAAGGCAATATAATGATACACGTGAATGCTATTATTGTGGTAAGCCTGGACATGTGCAGGCAGAATGCTATAAGAAGCAGGCTGACATGCAAAATGGGAAAGTGCAGCAAAACAACTATGCATCCTCAAGCAGAAATAATGAGGATAATGAAAGGTTGTTTGTTATGTAGCATGTCGTGAATGCCATGTCTGAAAATGTTGATGCAGCACAAAAAGATAATGTATGGTATGTGGATTCAGGCGCTTCGAACCACATGACGAGTCATGGGGAGTGGTTCAAGGAGATGAAAAACCCGGAAAGACCAGGTTTTGTTGAAACAGGGGATGACACTGCTCATCCAATTGCCCACGTTGGAGATGTGCCATTGTCTATGCAGGATGGCAAAGTGAAGTACCTTGCAGATGTACTTCATGTACTGAACATAACAAAGAATCTGGTTTCAGTTGGCCAGATGATTGAGCAGGGTTTGCAGGTTCGGTTTAACCCTGATGGGTGTTATGTTGAAGATTTCAAAGACAAGTGCAGGTTAGTTGCAAAAGGCAACAGAGTGGGCAGAATGTTTACGTTGAATGTAGACATGCCTGAAATGAGTGCTGCGATGTTTGCAAATGGTTCAGGAATTGTTGCAGACACAGACATTTGGCATAAAAGGATTGGACATGTAAATGTGCAGAGATTGAAGTCTATGCAGACAAAAGGAATTGTGACAGGGCTACCAAAATTTAAAGTGGAAGGTATGCAAAAAATATGTGAAGCATGCCAATTTGGGAAGCAAACAAAGCATGTGTTTCCACGTAACAGATATGTGAGCAGAAATGCACTAGATGTTGTGCATTCAGATGTATGAGGTCCTACGAAGACCATATCTATGGGAGGCTGCAGGTATTATGTGACTTTCATTGATGACCACACAAGGAAAGTGTGGGTATATTTCATGAAGGAGAAGAGTGAGGTGTTCACTCACTTTCAGAATTTCAGAGTTTTGGTTGAAAAGCAAACAGGGAAATATGTAAAGTGCCTAAGGTCAGATGGAGGGGGAGAGTACTTCTCCAATGAGTTCTCTGAATTTTTGAAGAAGAATGGTATTCGGAGACAATTCACATATGCAGATACACTCTGCAGCAAAATGGAGTTGCTGAGCGGAAAAACAGGCATTGATGGAAGAGAAGAATATTCCACATTGCTAGTGGGCTGAGGCTGTTTCTACAGCAGTATACATCATGAACAGGACTCCAACTACAGCCATACATGATGTAACTCCAGAGGAGAGGTTTACTGGCAGAAAACCAGATTTGTCTCATTTGAAAGTCTTTGGATGCATTGCATATGTGCATGTGCCAGATGAGCTGAGAACTAAGCTGGATCCAAAAGCTGAAAAATGTGTATTTATTGGATACTCCCTTGAGCAAAAGTGATACAGGTGTTATAACCCTGCTACACGTGAGTTGAGCATAAGCAGGGATGTTGTTTTTGATGAGATGAGCAGCTGGTATTTTGCTGAAAAAGAAGCTGTTGGGGCTGATGTGAGTGGAAGTGTGGTTGCACAGAATGCAGGTCAGCAATCACAGTCTTTGAGTGGACCAGGAGAGTCCTCATCTAGTGGGTCTATTGATAGACCATGGAGTGGCAGGCTGCGTCATAATACCAGTCCTGCAAATGTGATCAGTACATCACGTAAAGGAAAAGAGAAAGTGGTTGAGCCCCTTGGTATGCCTAACATTTCTGCAGGGCATTCTCATGTTGATGGAGAGTCTAGTGGCTCAGATATGAGCCTTGATGAGGAGCTTGGGATCCCGGCTATGAGAACACCTGGTGTAAAGAAGGCTATGGAAGCCATGAATGAAAAGCTGCGAAGATCTGGGAGAGTGAAGAACCCTGTGCAGAGGTTTACTTATGATGGTTATGTGGCACATCACTATGCATATATGGCAAAGGTTGTGCAGGTTGTTGAGCCCACATGCATTGATGAGGCTGTTGGAAATGTGTGTTGGGAGAAAGCTATGGATAAGGAGATGGATGCACTATATGGAAATGAAACTTGGGATTTAGTGCAATTGCCTAAAGGCAAGAAAGCCATTGGATGCAAGTGGGTGTACAAAGTTAAACATAACAGTGATGGAAGCATAAACAGGTACAAGGCTAGATTGGTAGCCAAAGGATATGCGCAGACATATGGGATTGATTATGAGGAAACTTTCAGCCCAGTTACCAAGATGACAACGGTGAGAGTTGTGATAGCAGTGGCTGCATCAAAGCAATGGTCTTTACATCAGATGGATGTAAAGAATGCATTCTTTCATGGGGATTTGCAAGAAGAGGTGTATATGTTGCAGCCACCTGGTTATGAGGATGTGGGTCAGCCGAGCATGTTTGTAGGTTGAAGAAAGCCTTGTATGGCTTAAAGCAAGCACCAAGAGCATGGTCTGACAAGATTTCTGAATATCTTGTCACTATTGGCTTTCATGTAGCCAATGCAGATTTCTCGCTGTATGTGAGACATGGTGATAGAGGAGTTGTGCTTGTTGTCATCTATGTAGATGACTTGATCATTACGGGGGACCATGATGCAGAGATCTTTGATGTAAAGATCTTGCTAAGACAGAAGTTTGAGATGAAGGATCTGGGGAAGCTCCGATATTTCTTGGGCATTGAGGTAATTAGGTCACCACATGGTATTGGATTACTGCAGAGACAGTATGGCTTGGACATGTTGTCCAAGTATGGTATGACAGGCTGTAAGCCTATTTCTGTGCCATTAGATCAGAATGGCAAATTGAGTGCAGATTCAGGAGAGATCTTGGAGGATCCTACTATGTATAGGCGCATAGTAGGAAGTTTGATCTACATGGCGATCACCATACCAGATTTAAGCTATGTTGTTGGGTTGGTGAGTCAGTTTATGCAGGTTCCACGGAAATCGCATTTGGATGCAGTGAGACGCATACTGAGGTATGTGAAGTCTACTTTGCATTGTGGACTATTCTATGAGACTGGGACAGAGATATGTGTACATGTGTACGCATTTGGATGCAGTGAGACACATACTGAGGTATGTGAAGTCTACTTTGCATTGTGGACTATTCTATGAGACTGGGACAGAGATATGTGTACATGTGTACATGTGTACACAGATGCTGATTGGGTTGGTAGTATCTCAGACAAAAGATCTACCAGTGGATTCATGTTTTCTTTGGGGAGTGCTGCTGTGACTTGGAGCAGCAAGAAGCAGCCTATGGTTGCTCTATCGAGTAAAGAGGCCGAGTACAGAGGAGCTGCTATGGCAGCATGTGAGGTAGCTTGGTTGAGAAAGCTACTTGTAGATTTGGATCTATCAGTGGATAGACAAGTTGTCATTTTCTGTGACAACATTAGCAGTATACAGTTGGCCAGGAACCCAGTCTTTCATGCTCGTACGAAGCATATAGAGGTCCACTACCACTTCGTCAGAGAGAAGGTCTTGGCAGGAGACCTTGACCTTGTTTATGTCAGCACAGAGGATCAGGTAGCTGACATCTTCACCAAAGCATTGGGTACAGAGAAGCTCCGCAGATTCAGGGCTTCGCTTGGTGTACATGAGATGGAGTTGAGCTCGAGGGGGAGTGTTGAGATATCGAGCTCGTCTAGTGAGGCGGTGGTGGACACTGATGACCCGCCTGGGGGATAGGCCCCACACTTACACCACTGGCATGGTTGGTGAGATCTTGGGTGATACGCGGCCAGTGGGATGACAGGCTGTGTGACAGCCATTCTAGAGACTGGCATAGTTATAGCGCCAGCTCATTTAGTCGGGTTCACACTATAGAGAACCCGTGTATGTATTGGTTGAGTACCTTTCATATTATGAGTACTCTTATCTTGTATATGGTGTGTTGAGTGTTGAGTAGAGAAGAAGAAGATTTCAATCTCTCACCTTGTGTGTTCTCTATTAGGGTTTTGTGAGTGTGTGTGTGTGCTTGCAAGAGCTCAAGCTCTCTTCCCCCCTGCATCTTTTCACCCCCTTGGGATAAAACAACCCAAGATGTATGGTGCCACTCAAGTAGCGAAAGATGTGTTTTACTGCCTTCCAATGCTGAGACCCCGGGCTATGCGTAAACCTGCTCACCTGTGAGACTGCAAACTGAATGTCCGGCCTCGTAATGCATACATAAATGAGGCAACTAATAGCTGTCTGATAGAGTGTGACATCAAAGTGATCTCCAGCATCATGAAGACTCAACTTCAAACCTATCTCCATTGGAGTAGCAATAGGCTTGCAGTCTTCAAGGCCAAATCTCCACAACAATGTCTCAATATACTTTGTCTAACACAAAGCAATACCTCCATCACACTGCTTAAATTGTATCCCCAAATAATGATGCAAATGCCCCAAATCTGACATCTCAAAAGAGGCATTCAAATCAGTCTTAAAATTAGCAATATGACTCTCATTTGGTCCTGTGAGCAGCATGTCATCAACATATAGAGCAATGATTAGATGTACATCATCCACACGTTTAGCATACAAAGTGCTTTTTGTTGGACTATTTTGAAAACCTTGTGCAGTCAAATATGCATGTATCTTTTCATACCAAGCTCGTGGAGCTTGCTTTAAACCATATAAAGCCTTTTTCAACCTGCACACTTTGTTTTCATGCCCTCTTTGAACAAAACCACGAGGCTGCGATACATACACCTCCTCATGCAAATCGCCATTCAAGAATGCAGTCTTTATGTCCAACTGATCTACATTCTAACCATTATGAGCGGCCAATGCACAAATGCTATGAATGGTAGTCATACGACAAGTGGGAGCAAAGGTCTCATCAAAATCAATGCCTTTTTCTTGAGCATAACCCTTTGCAACAAGTCTAGCCTTATAGCAATCAACACTGCCATCTGGCTTTCGTTTCAACTTAAAAACCCACTTACATCCAATGGCCTTTTTACCAATAGGCAAATCACACAAAGACCATGTACCATTCTTCATTATAGCATCATATTCACTTTGCATTGCAGCCAACCAATTTTCTGAATTTTGTGCCTCATCAAATGAAAGAGGTTCTTCCTCTTCACACATACTAGACACAGCCAAAGTCTGATGTATAAGAGGCATGCTGAAAACCTGAACGAGTACGACTAGTCATAGGTGCATCAATCTTACTATCACGCAAGGTTTGCACCAGCCATTTAGGCATACCTCTAGCCTGCTCATTTTCAGCCCTATCCTCATGAATTACATCCTGTAAATCTGCATCAGAAATAGGTTGATCTATGATGTCGTTTGAAATCTGCATAGGCTGAATATTTACCTCATTAGGATTTACATTTGAATTCCCACCTGTAAAGAGAGGCAACAACGTATCAAATACATCCCATGAGCTCACACCTGTCTCTTTGGTACATGATAACAAGGGCTGCACAGCATCTTCCACAAAAACAACATCTCGACTAATCAAGATACGCTTTGACTGCGGATGATACAATCTGTAACCCTTGCTTTCAGCACTGTAACCAACAAAAATGCATTTGACAGCCTTATCATCCAATTTTCTGCGTTGTTGCACAGGTACTAAAGCATAGGCCAAGCAACCAAAGACACGCAAGTGACCAATAGAAGGCTTCCTGTCGTGCCAAGCTTCGTATGGAGTAATAGACTGCAAGGCCTTAGTGAGACACCTGTTGAGTACATATGCAGCACACATGACAGCCTCAAGCCAAAACGCATGTGGCAAATCTTGGCTCTTGACCATACATCGTGCCATCTCCATAAGTAACCTGTTCTTCCTCTCAGCAACACCATTTTGCTGAGGAGTATACGGCACTGTACATTGGTGTTTTATCCCACGACTAGCCAGAAATGCATCAAACTCTTTAGACATGTACTCCCCCCCTCGATCAGAACGGAGGGTGCCCACAGTACAATTGGATACATTTTCAACCATATGCATAAACTGTTTGAAGCACAAAAACACTTCAAACTTTGCCTTCAGTGGATATACCCATGCATGCCTTGAGTAATCATCAATGAAAGTCACGAAGTACAAGTGTTTACCAAATGACGGAGTTTGCATAGGCCCACATACATCACTATGTACGAGCTGCAATTTGCGAGTGGCTCGCACAGAACCATCCTTTGGAAACGTAGAATGCTGCATTTTGCCCAAAATACAGCCTTCACAAACATGTTTCAATGGTGCCTCAAGAGGGGGCAATGAAGCAACCATATCAAATTTCTGCAAATGCAGCAAACTAGCAAAGTTCAGATGACCAAAACGAGCATGCCATAGTTTTGCATCTGAAACTGCCTTTTCATCAGAAACTGCATTTGCTGAATCTTCCACACACTTGTCATAAGAATTGAGCCTATACAGCCCACGAAACAAGGTGCCAGATACAATAATCGTATCACCAAAAGTCAAATCATGAACAGTACATCTGTCATCCACAAATTTGACTACAAGTCCAAGTCTAGCAAGCGCAGAGACAGACAATAGATTCTTCTTTATCCCTGGCACATACAAAGCATTTGAAAGTGTGAAAGCGCTCCCATTTACAGCAGCAAGCATAATTTTACCAATGCCCTTCACTGGGTAAGAAGCATTATTGGCACATGTGACAGTATTCCCATTAGGGACAGTCTCAAGAGAAGTGAACATATCACGATGTGAGGTAATGTGCTTTGTAGCACCACTGTCAAAATACCATACATGAGAGTCAACAGAAACTGCCAAACATGCATCATGTACAGATGGGTCATACTGGCAATACACGCTAAACGCCCATTCTGTATCCTGCATAACATTTGCAGAATCTGCATTTGTAGAAGCATCTGCTATTGTGGCTGCATTTGACTCTTTCTTCTTTGCCTCTTTAGCCTTTAGCTTAGGGCAATTCTTAATGACATGATCATTTGCCTTACAATAGTTACACCTGGTCTTTTTCTTACCTTTATCAAGAGCCTTCTCAGACTTATTGTTGCTACCTGTGGAAGGTGAAGAAGTTGCAGACCTACTAATAGGAGAAGAAACAGTGGAAGGGGCTGCCTTACCACTTCTTCTCTGCTACTGTGGGTAGCCATAAATGCTTGATCAACTGCACGCTGCCTGGCCCTATTTTGCCTGGACTGCGCTTCTTGGAAGAGCTTGTTGACTAAAGTATCATACTTGACAGCATCAGCTCTGTCCTCATTAAGAAGTCTCCACGTGGAAGCAAAAGTCTGATATGTCTCAGGTAAATCATCGAGAAGAGTCTGCACAAGAGAATGATCAAGAATAATCTCACCTGCAAAAATCAACTGTTCTTTGAGATCTTTAATCTCAGCAAGAAAAACATTCATGTCATCATCTTCTTGCGTAATCTTCAATTCTAGCTCTTTACACAGGTAAGCGATTTTTGCCTCGTTATTACGACTTGCATACAAACCAACTAGAATATCCCAAGCTTGTTTTGATATTTTAGCTGAACGAATATGTGGGGTGATGTTACGTTTGACAAAAAGTGCAATCAAGGCATGAGCCTGTGCATCTTTATCATCCCAACGAGCTTGTTCAGCAGTGGGTAAAACAGCAGCAATAGTAGAGCTGCTAGAACCTACAACATCCTCAACAGATCCTACATCCACAGAACCTGGACGTACATTCATACCCAACACAATGTTCCACACTCCTTTTGCAACCAAAACATGCTGCATCATGTATGCCCAAAGTGGGTAGTTGCTATCTCCATCCCAGTTTGTCTTCAGCAGACAACAGACAACATGAGAAATGCATCATTGCTGTTATCAGCCATGGCCACTGTCTGAAACTGATGCAAAAGCTACCTGTAATGAAGCAAAGACTGAACAGAAGACAACTTGTGCTATGTAGCACGGTCCACAATAGAATACGTATGCCTGTTTTGCAGAAAACTGCACTATCGAAATTTCTGCAGAAAGTGACGAAAACACATGTGCAAAACTTGAAATGCAAAAATGGAGCCTGAAACGACCTCAGATGCAACAGATGCAAATTCTGAGAACGCAAAGCCCTATGGGACTATTTGCAGAGTATAGGGACTTGCAAGCGCTCGTGAAAGCTCACCTCAATCGGAGAACGTGAGTCGGAGGGTGCTGGCGACATAGCCCTGGGAGCCGATGCCTGCTCTGATACCAATTGTTGGAATTAGGGTTACAGGAAAGCACACAAAGCTTGGAGAAGAAGAAGCAAGAATGCACATAACACAAAGTGTATTAGATTGTGTCAATGTACAAAGATAAGTTAGCCCTAGAAGGATGGGCGTATATACAAGCCGGGGGAAAAAACCTCCTAAAGAGGGAAAAAGTGCCCCGGCGGTCCTAAGTGTGTTCACACACATCACTGCCTATATATATATATAGCAACATTTTTGACATCCATCTGATTTAAAAACTAGCCTTTAGCTACAGCCACGCAATCACAACTATCTTCTAACATTTTTTGGTGGTTATATTGACTTCCACACCACCATCAAAGACTCCCATTAATATGATGGCCTTCGTGGTGATGAGACTGGTAGTAATGCATTGGATTCATCACCTTTAAAGTATTGACCCAATTTATTGAATGGAATTTTGACCACCATTGATTTGGTGTACTCATCCTCTACTTGGGTTCTTGGATCTTATGTGACTTGAGTCGGTGAAATTCCATAGTAGGGTTGAGTGGGTTTCTACATATGGTCGTAGTCCTACGTTGAGTTCTCCATTTAAAAGAGATTTTAATGCTCTAAATAGTTCGGAATCTCCACACAAGGGCGTAGTCATCGTGGTCTTTGTTTCAGAAGAAATGAACTCTAACAATTTAGGGATGTTCAAGGGAGTACCTATTGAGATATCAAGCTCAACTAGTGCTATGGTGGACATTGATGACCTGCTTGGGTGATAGCTTCCCCACTTATGTCACTAGCGTAGTTGGTGCAACTATGGTTGATATGCCACCAATGGATGACAAGCACTTTGGAGTACTAGAGTTATGGTATAGTTATAGAGCCAGCTCATATAGTCGGGTTCACACTATAGACCAACCACTTTTATATTGTAGGAGAGTACTTTCCCTTTATGTATGTACTCTTATCATTTAGTTACATGGTTGTATGTACTCTTATCATTTAGTTACATGGTTGTAGAGAAGAGAAGAAGATATAAGAAAAATCAGCCATCCATCTCTCTTTGTCTTGGACTCGTGTGTGTGTGTGTGTGTGTGTGTGTGTGTGTACTTGCATGGAACTCAAGCTCTATCTCTCCTCCTCACATTCTCTTTATGGTATCAGAGTTCCATTTCATGTGAGAGCTAAGGAGGCAAGCACAAGCAAGCAAGCAAGCAAGGAAGCGGTACATGTAAGGGCATTATCATCTCTTCTTGGTTTAGGTACAACACCCCTCGATAGCTCTAAGATTTACACATTTTCGATTGAGGAGCTGTCTTCGCGCAAGCTTGGAGGTGCCTATGTGGTACGCAGTACTTTGTACTAAATTTTTGTAGATAGAATCGTATTTTTGGGCATGTCTTGTTCTTTGTTATATGACTGCAAGGTATTTTTTACAGTTTTGGAAAGTTTTGGTTGTTGAGAACTGTCTCTAGTCAAAATCTGGTTATTGCAATGCAGCAATGCATTTTGGGAGAGCAGGCAGTGTTTGCACATGTATTGCTAGAATTGGGTGTATGTAAATGTACTTTGGTCAAATCTGGTAACCTACAGGTTGTGCGCTGAAGTACCGCTAAGTAGTCACACAGAAGATACTATTGTGCGCTGAAGTACCGCTAAGTAGTCACACAGAAGATACTATTGTGTTACAAGTTACGTACAGAAATTGTCTCTTGCAGTTTTTTGATTAATGTAGGAAAACATGCTTGATGAAATCAATCAAATTGTCAGTGAGAAGATGGACAAGAAAAACTTCCATGCCTGGAAGTTTAAAATGACCAATTTTCTTATGGGTAAAGGATTTTGAGACTACGTTGAAGGAGACAAGAGGAGCCTCCTAAGTTGTCTGAAGAGAATGCCACTCTATCAGATATAAAGGCACTGAAGGATTGGAATCAAGGTGTAAGGAAAGTCATGTATTGGATTTCAAATAGTGTGACAGCAATAGGACACTTACATGATGCCAACACTCCAGCAATTGCATGGCATAATATGGTGCAGATGTTCCAGACCAACATAAAGGCAAGGAAATTGGAGCTAAAACAAGAGCTCCATGCTATGGAAAAGAAAAGCATGTCTATCAAATGAGTATGCTTTAAAGATCAAGGGAATTTTTGAATCCCTTAGGTCTATCAATCTATCGATGGAAGCTGATGATTTGGTGAGTGTCTGTTTAAATGGGTAAGAGTACAAGCCATTCAAGACCTCCATTGTAGTCAAGGAGAATATTCCCAACTTTCGAGACTTGGTGTCTATGCTAATCATAGAAGAAAAGGTTTTAGGTGAGAAATCTTCTTCACAAAGCAAGAACACATCAGAACATGCCTTCTACTCCAATTCAGGTAGAGGTCATGGTTAAGGCCAAGGTGGTGGCTGACAAGGGAATCAAAATTCTGGACAACAGTCTAATGATTCATAGCAGCAGGTGAAAGAGGTCAATCTAGAGGCAGGGGGAGCCAAAGAGGACGAGGTGGCTGGCAAAGAATTCAAAATGCAAATAGCATAGAGTGCTATTATTGTGAAAAACCATGGCACATGGCAAAGGACAGCTACTATAAAAAGCAAAAGACATTAAAAGTGGAAAGTTGTAGCAAGGAAACTATGCATCATCTAGTATAAACAAGGAGGTGATGAAATAAGTGAGCAATTATTTGTGATGTAGCACATGCTTATTTCCATAATAGGAGATGTGTCAAGATCTCAAGATATATGGTATGTGGATTCTGGCACGTCTAACCACATGACCAGTCATGCTAAGTGGTTTAGAGACATGTAGAAAATAGAAACACAACGTTATGTAGCAACATGTGATGATACTATGGATCCCATTGTGCATGTTGGTAAAGTGCCATTGTCTATGCTGCAAGATGGAAAAATGAAGTACTTGGTAGATGTACTTCATGTTTCAAATATTACAAAGAACCTAGTTTCTATTGGACAGATGGTTAAGCAGGGTTTGCAAGTGAGGTTTAATCCTAAAGGATGTTTTGAGGAAAATAAGTGTCACGTGGTTTTTGCAAAGGGTAATAGAAATGGTAGGATGTTTACCTTGGATGTGAACATGCCTGAAGTAAAGGCAACCATGTTTGCGTATGAATGATGTGTCATTGCAGATATTGACATATGGCACAAGCACATTGGTCATGTGAATGTACATCGAATGGAGTCTATGCATGCCCAAAATATTTTTGTAGGTTTGCCAACGTTTAAGGTTGATGGTATGCACAAAGTATGTGAAGCATGCCAGCTTGATAAAAGCATGCCAAACATGCTTTCCTACATGAAAAGCATGTTAGTGCAAGTCCATTAGATGTCATGCATTCAGATGTATGGGGACCGCGACCAAGACTACAACAATTACAGGTTGCAGGTATTATGTTACATTCATTGATGACCACACTAGGAAAGTGTAAGTTTACTTCATGATGAGAAGGAGAAAAGTGAGGTGTTTTCTTACTTTTAGAGATTTAAAGCCTTGGTCAAGAAGGAAAAAGGTATGCACATAAAATGCTTGAGATTAGATGGTGGGGGAGAATATTTCTCCAATGATTTCAGTGATTTTCTAAGCAAAGAGGTAATCAAGAGATAGTTTACACGCAGGTACACTTTGCAACAAAATGCTGTTGTAGAAAGAAAAAACAGGCACATTACAGAAGTGGCACGTGCCTTGATGGGGTTGAAAAGAATATGCCACATTATTTTTGGATAGAAGCAATAGCAATTGTTGTGTAAATTATGAACAGGACACCCACTATAGCTGTTCATGTATGACACCTAAATAGAAGTTTACAGGCATAAGACCGGATGTGTCTCACTTGAAAGTGTTTGGGTGTATTGCATATGTGCATGTTCCTAATGAAATGAAAACAAGGTTGGATCCAAAGATAGAGAAATGCATCTTTATTGGTTATGTTATGGAGAAGAAAGGTTATAGATGTTATAACCCTACCATTCGTGAGATGCGAGTAAGCAGAGATGTTTTCTTTGATGAGATGAGTAGCTGGTATGCACCAACAATGAAGGCGATAGAAGATATGCAGATGTAAGAAGTGCTAATGTTGCACCACATGTATAGTAGGATTAATGTAATATTCCTACATCCAGCTTTTGAGGTGTAAAGGTGTAAGAACCTCCCCTTATGTTCTTGTAATTAATAGAATAAAGATCTTGTTTTATCCTATTTTGGCTTAGAGAGAGAAAATATCTAGAGAGAGGTAATTTAAAATTGAGATATCTTTGAATATAAAAATTCTCCTAGTGTCTAAAATGGATTCCCTTGAATTAGAAGTTCAAAATGAAATTTCCAATGTGCATTAGGAATTAATTGAAAACGGTATAAGGTACCTTAGCCTAAGGGTCTATATTTTCAGTAATTTTTGGATTATGGTCCAATTAAGGTTCCAATGGGCCAATTGGATTAATCCAAATGTTGGGATGAGATAAATCCAAAGAATAAAAGAAAATAACCAAAAATGAGTAAATGCTCACATAAGAGGAAGAGTTGACTGAGTACAAGGTTTATTAGTTAAAAAGTAAGAGATATTACTAAAAACAAATAAGATATTTTGGAGAAACGATACATTTTTGACACCTTGGTAAGGAAAGGGGGACCTTTTAGGTAGATGCCTTTTTCACATGTGTGGAAGGGTTTTTTAATTCAAAAAAATGTGATATTTTTATCTCTCCTCTCTCCTGGATCAAACCAATTCAAAAAGGGAGCCAAACTGGTCTAAATTTTGTTCAAATTGAGTCAAACTAAAGCTGAAAATTTCTAGAACCCAGTTGGACTTGGTTAGTGGCCTCCCTCACCTATAAAAAGACTCTCATTTCTTTTTATTTTCATATAGAAGCTATACCATGCCAGTATTATATTAAAATAATCATATTTTCTATTATCCCTTAAATTTTCCTCTCTCTTGTGGGAGCTTGGAGCTTCTCTCTCTCTCCAACAACTCTTGGAGTTGCTCTTCTCCTCTTGGTGGACTAATTGATTGGTCAGGGACTTCATTCTAATAGAGAATCAAGCCAAACTTGGAGGTAAATTTTATTTATATGGTTTTTTCAAATTATCTCAATGACTTTCTTCTTCTCAACCCCTCTCAAGATTGAGAAGCTTTCAAAATGCTAGTTTTTATTCAAATCAAGCTTTCCCTAAGTTTTTTAATGTTTAATTATTAAGTTAATCTTTATGCTTAATTGTAATGCTTTCTTTAAGTAAATCTCTCTCTCTAAAAGAGTAGACATCTTTATGGGTAAATCTCTTGGAAAAGGATGCTTCTCAATGTTAGTCTCTTAATTCAAAGCTAAACTCTAGGCTTGATGAGCTAGAGATTAAGAAAATGATATTTTCATGATTTTGTGCTGTTAAAATAATGGTTAATTCTTTGATATTATTTACGAGTATTTAAAAACTACTTTAATTCATTATAAATGAGAAATGGATTATCCTAACAATTTGAGAAAAGAGAAATGTTGAAATTAGCTTAATCTAGTGAGATAATCATAGTTATGTTTATAAATATGGTTAAAATTATGCTCACAGTTTGATTTTAAGCATAAAAGCGAAACTACTATCATATTTTCATTACAAGATTTTATTCTTTTAGAAAAAAATTAAGAATTATCAATAATAGCCAGCAGCCAGCGAAGCTATGGCAAAATTTTCATAAAATAATACATTTCTTATTTTTATGCATAATGCTAAAAGAGGACTTCCTACCATATTCTAGGATTAGACATCCTATGCAAAAAGAATGATTTTCATCAGATTCATGGGAATTTTTTTTTGTAATTATGCATAAATAATTAATTATGAGAAAAGAGTAATTTTTGGTAAATTTATTTTTACACAAAAAGAGGAATTCCCATGATATTCGAGATCCAAATAATTAAATGTTAAAAGAGGATTTTTTGGCATAATTCAAATTATGAGTATTTATCAAAAGTAAAATTTTGAGTATTATTATTCTTATTGGTAAATATGGGTACGATTGATTTTTGTAAATCCCATGAATCTTTTATTCGAAAAGAAGAATATTGAATATATCTTACTTGAGAAATTTGAGAAAGTGTGAAAATATCCATCCAGAAAACTTGGATAATTCTTATTCAAAAAAGGGAATCTCGAATCCCTAGGAGGATCGAGGATCTAATGAGAGTAAACGAAAGTTTAGAATTAGTTCTCATTAATGAAGCTTAAGGAATGAAATACAATATATAAATGCTCTTTCTGAGTTTTTACTATTCAATTGTGATAAGGTTTATTTTCCCTTTTTAAACCTTCAACACTCTGATACATAGATTCAATGGGATCGAGAAAAAGTACCTTTAACTAGGCCAAGCAATTGGCAGAAACTTAGAAATGTCCTATCAGTTATGAAAGTAGAAAACGGTACTAAAAGTGGATGTGATAAGATGTGAATGTGATGTGATGAGATGTGAGTGAATGTGATGAGATGTGATGAAATTGAGTAAAACTGAAGCTGGAAATTTCTAGAACCCAGGTGGACTTGGTTAGTGGCCTCCCTCACCTATAAAAAGACTCTCATTTCTTTTTATTTTCATATAGGAGCTATACCATGCCAGGATTATATTAAAATAATCATATTTTCTATTATCCCTTAAATTTTCCTCTCTCTTGGAAGCTTGGAGCTTCTCTCTCTCTCCAACAACTCTTGGAGTTGCTCTTCTCCTCTTGGTGGATCAATTGATTGGTCAGGGGCTTCACTCTAATAGAGAATCAAGCCAAACTTGGAGGTAAATTTTATTTATATGGTTTTTTCAAATTATCTCAATGACTTTCTTCTTCTCAACCCCTCTCAAGCTTGAGAAGCTTTCAAAATGCTAGTTTTTATTCAAATCAAGCTTTCCCTAAGTTTTTTAATGTTTAATTAGCATTAAGTTAATCTTTATGCTTAATTGTAATGCTTTCTTTAAGTAAATCTCTCTCTCTAAAAGAGTAGACATCTTTATGGGTAAATATCTTGGAAAAAAATGCTTCTCAATGTTAGTCTCTTAATTCAAAGCTAAACTCTAGGCTTAATGAGCTAGAGATTAAGAAAATGATATTTTCATGATTTTGTGCTGTTAAAATAATGGTTAATTCTTTGATATTATTTATGAGTATCTAAAAACTACTTTAATTCAATATAATTGAGAAATGGATTATCCTAACAATTTGGAAAAAGAGAAATATTGAAATTAGCTTAATCTAGTGGGATAATCATAGTAATGTTTATAATTATGGTTAAAATTATGCTCATAGTTGGATTTTAAGCATAAAAGAGGAACTACTATCATATTTTCATTACAAGATTTTATTTTTTTTAGAAAAAATTGAGAATTATCAGTAACAGCACCAAAACTATGGTAAAATGTTTAGAAAATAATACATATCTTTTTTTATGCATAATGTTAAAGGAGGAATTCCTACCATATTCTAGGATTAGACATCCTATGCAAAAAGAATGATTTTCATCAGATTCATGGGATTTTTTTTTGTAATTATGCATAATTAATTAATTATGAGAAAAGAGTAATTTTTTATTAAAAAAATTACGCAAAAAGAGAAATTTCCATGATATTCGAAATCCAAATAATTAAATGTTAAAAGAGAAATTTTTAGCATAATTCAAATTATGAGTATTTATCAAAAGTATAATTTTGAGTATTATTATTTTTATTAGAAAATATGGGTACAATTGATTTTTGTGAATCCCATGAATCTTTTATTTAAAAAGAAGAATATTGAGTATATCTTACTTGAGAAATTTACGAAAGAATGTGAAAATATCCATCGAGAAAACTTGGATAATTCTTATTCAAAAAAGGGAATCTCGAATCCCTGGGAGGATTGAGGATCCAATGAGTAAACGGAAGTTTAGAATTAGTTCTCATTAATGAAGCTTAAGGAATGAAAATACAATATGTAAATGCTCTTTTTGAGTTTTTACTATTCAGTTGTGGTAAGGTTTATTTTTCCTTTTTAAATCCTCAACAACACTCTGATACGTAGATTCAATGGGATCGAGAAAAAGTACCTTTAACTAGGCCAAGCAATTGGCAAAAACTTAGCAAATTCCTATCAATTTTGAAAGTAGAAAACGGTACTAAAAGTGGATGTGATAAGATGTGAATGTGATGTGATAGAATGTGAATGGGATGTGATGAGATGTGAGTGGATGTGATGAAATTGAGTCAAACTGAAGCTCAAAATTTCTGAAACCTTGTTGGACTTGGTTAGTGGCCTCCCTCACCTATAAAAAGACCCTCATTTTTTTTTATTTTCATATTGGAGCTATACCATGCCAATATTATATTAAAATAATCATATTTTCTATTATCCCTTAAATTTTGCTCTCTCTTGGGAGCGTAGAGCTTCTCTCTCTCTCCAACAACTCTTGGAGTTGCTCTTCTCCTCTTGGTGGACCAATTGATTGGTTGGAGGCTTCACTACTCCTAATAGAGAATCAAGCCAAATTTGGAGGTAAGTCTCTGAATTCAAAGCTAAACTCTAGGCTTGATGAGCTAGAGATTAAGAAAATGATATTTTCATGATTTTGTGCTGTTAAAATAATGGTTAATTCTTTGATATTATTTATGAGTATTTAAAAACTACTTTAATTCATTATAAATGAGAAATGGATTATCCTAACAATTTGGAAAAAGAGAAATGTTGAAATTAGCTTAATCTAGTGAGATAATCATAGTTATATTTATAATTATGGTTAAAATTATGCTCATAGTTGGATTTTAAGCATAAAAAAGGAACTACTATCATATTTTCATTACAAGATTTTATTCTTTTAAGAAAAATTGAGAATTATCAGTAATAGCAGCAAAGCTATGGTAAAATTTTTTAAAAATAATACATATCTTATTTTTATGCATAATGCTAAAGGAGGACTTCCTACCATATTCTAGGATTAGACATCCTATGCAAAAAGAATGAGTTTCATCATATTCATGGGAAATATTTTTTTTGTAGTTATGCATAATTAATTAATTATAAGAAAAGAGTAATTTTTTGGTAAAAAAATTTGATGCAAAAAGAGGAATTCCCATGATATTCGAGTTCCAAATAATTAAATGTTAAAAGAGGAATTTTTGGCATAATTCAAATTATGAGTATTTATCAAAAGTATGATTTTTAGTATTATTATTTTTATTGGAAAATATGGGTACAAATGATTTTTGTAAATCCCATGAATCTTTTATTCAAAAAGAAGAATATTGAATATATCTTACTTGAGAAATTTGAGAAAGAATGTGAAAATATCCATCGAGAAAACTTGGATAATTCTTATTCAGAAAAGGGAATCTCGAATCCCTGGAAGGATCAAGGATCCAATGAGTAAACAGAAGTTTAGAATTAGTTCTCATTAATGAAGCTTAAGGAATGAAAATACAATATGTAAATGCTCTTTCTGAGGTTTTACTATTCAATTCTTATAAGGTTTATTTTCCCTTTTTAAACCTTCAACAACAACACTTTGATATGTAGATTCAATGGGATCGAGAAAAAGTACCTTTAACTAGACCAAGCAATTGGCAGAAACTTAGAAAAGTTTTATGAATTTTGAAAGTAGAAAATGGTACTGAAAGTGGATGTGATAAGATGTGAATGTGATGTGATGAGATGTGAGTGGATGTGATGAAATTGAATCAACCTAAAATTGGAAATTTCTACAACCCAGTTGGACTTGGTTAGTGGCCTCCCTCACCTATAAATAGACCCTCATTTATTTTTATTTTCATATTGGAGCTATACCATGCCAGTATTTCAATTGTATCCATATTTCCCAATAAAAATAATAATACTCAAAATTACACTTTTGATAAATACTCATAATTTGAATCATGCCAAAAAAATTCTCTTTTAACATTTAATTATTTGGATCTCGAATATCATAGGAATTCCTCTTTTTACGTAAAAATAAATTTACCAAAAATTACTCTTTTCTCATAATTAATTATTTATGCATAATTACAAAAAAATCCCATGAACCTGATAAAAATCATTCTTTTTGCATAGGATGTCTAATCCTAGAATATGGTAGGAAGTCCTCCTTTAGCATTATGCATAAAAATAAGATATGTATTATTTTTAAAAAATTTTACCATAGCTTCATTGCTATTATTGATAATTCTTAATTTTTCCTAAAAGAATAAAATCTTGTAATAAAAATATGATAGTAGTTCCTCTTTTATGCTTAAAATCCAACTATGAGCATAATTTTAACCATAATTATAAATATAACTATGATTATCCCACTAGATTAAGCTAATTTCAACATTTCTCTTTTTCCAAATTGTTAGGATAATCTATTTTTTATTTATAATGAACTAAAGTAGTTTTTAAATACTCGTAAATAATATCAAAGAATTAACCATTATTTTAATGGCACAAAATCATGAAAATATCATTTTCTTAATCTCTAGCTCATCAAGCCTAGAGTTTAGCTTTGAATTAAGAGACTAACATTGAGAAGCATCCTTTTCCAAGAGATTTAGCCATAAAGATGTCTACTCTTTTAGAGAGAGAGATTTACTTAAAGAAAGCATTACAATTAAGCATAAAGATTAACTTAATGTTAAACATTAAGAAACTTAAGGAAAGCTTGATTTGAATAAAAACTAGCATTTTGAAAGCTTCTCAAGCTTGAGAGGGATTGAGAAGAAGAAAGTCACTGAGATAACTTGAAAAAACCATATAAATCAATTTTACCTCCAAGTTTGGCTTGATTCTCTATTAGCAGTGAAGCCCCCAAGAATCAATTGGTCCACCAAGAGGAGAAGAGCAACTCCAAGAGTTGTTGGAGAGAGAGAGAAGCTCTAAGCTCCCAAGAGATAGGAAAATTTAAGGAATAATAGAAAATATGATTATTTTAATATTTTATAAATCCCATGAATCTTTTATTCAAAAAGAAGAATATTGAATATATCTTACTTGAGAAATTTGAGAAAGAATGTGAAAGTATCCATCGAGAAAACTTGGATAATTCTTATTCAGAAAAGGGAATCTCGAATCCCTGGGAGGATCGAGGATCCAATGAGTAAAGAGAAGGTTAGAATTAGTTCTCATTAATGAAGCTTAACGAATGAAAATACAATATGTAAATGCTCTTTCTAAGTTTTTAATATTCAATTCTTTTTATAAGGTTTATTTTTTCTTTTTTTAAACCTTCAAGAACACTCTCATACGTAGATTCAATGGGATCAAGAAAAAGTACCTTTAACCATTAGGGGAAGGTTGAGGTCTATAGGGGCCCTTTAAGCTGCCATATTATGATTTTAATGACTTTTTGTTAAAATGTTAAGTTTCTTTGACTTTAGATACCTTCTTATTCTTCAAATGGCTAGAAGTTCGAATTTCAAAGTTTTCCGCCAAAATTGAATTTAAAATTGAGTGGGCAAAACCATATCATGTGACATATCTATGGAAAGAGCTCAGTGAGTAGATTCTGGATCTTTAATCTCCGACAAATTTTGAGCTCATATGTAGAAGTTATGGATGTCCGAAATTTCAAAAACTCCCCCCCCCCCCCCCCCCCCACTTTTTGGGAATGAAAAGTACAAAAAAGAATCTTCTAGAGAATCTTTTGACCACTTTTAATCACCCAACATTTTTGTATACATGGCATCACATGATTGGCCCTTTTAATCACTTTTAATCACCCAACATTTTTGTATACATGGCATCACATGATTGGTCCTTTTTCTTAATAACCTTTTAATCACATGGCATCTTAAAGGGCCCCTATAGACCTCAACCTTCCCCTAATGTAGGCCAAGTAATTGGCAGAAACTTAGAAAAGTCCTATCAGTATTGAAAGTAAAAAATGGTACTAAAAGTGGATGTGATAAGATGTGATGAGATGTGAGTGGATGTGATGTGATGCAAATGGATGTGGATGTGGATGTGAATGTGTAGAGACTGATAAAAAATAGAAGCAGTAGACAGCACACACAAGGGAAGCAAACCCTAATCCATATCCATCAACCATAAAGAAGGAGAGAAGCCATAGTCACCATCTCTCTCACACCCACAAAAGGGAACACAACATAGTGTTATGTCCACACTACAAAGTAAACCTAATGTAATGTCCACACCACACATGACCAGCTGGACGCGGTCATAAACACACCACACGATATCTATCTACCATACTGTCACTCTGTCAGCACCCATGTGCTATCCTCCAGCTGTATACGAGCTTGACATTTCAACACTCCCCCTCAAGCTCGACATGTCCATCTCTAGGACTCCCAATCTAGTACGGAAATACTCGAACTTATCCTTACCAAGTACTTTGGTAAAGATATCTGCAACCTGCTCATCTGTCTGCATATATGTCAAATCAACATGCCCATCTAGCACTTTCTCTCTGATGAAGTGATAGTGGACCTCAATATGTTTGGTCCTGGCATGATAAACTGGGTTGCTAGCAAGCTGAATACTACTCATGTTGTCACAATGAATGACAACTCTCATATCACTCTGTATCCTGACATCATCTAGCAACTTTTTCAACCACATAGCCTCACATGCAGCTATGGCTGCTCCACGATACTCTGCCTCTGTGGTAGATAAAGCAACTGTAGGTTGCTTTTTACTGCTCCAACTCACAGCTCCACTACCAAGGCTGAAAACATAGCCACTGGTAGACCTCCTGTCATACGCACTACCGGCCCAATCTGCATCTGTATATCCATAGACATGCATGTCTTTTCCTGCCTCATAGAAAAGACCATAATGCACGGTAGTTTTGACGTATCTCAGAATCCATCTCACAGCATCCAAGTGAGGTTTACGAGGACTCTGCATAAACTGACTCACCAAACCAACTGCATAACTGAGATCTGGCCTCGTAATGGTCATGTAGATAAGGCTACCAACCATTTGCCTGTACATGGTGATATCATCAAGCTCATCACCCAAATCAGCCCTAAGCTTCATGTTTTGCTCTAATGGCGTCAACATTGGTTTGCATGCTGTCATACCATACTTTGCCAGCATGTCAAGTGCATATTACCTTTGCACCAACCATATACCCTTGTTTGTTCTAATCACTTCAATGCCAAGAAAGAACCTCAAATCACCAAGGTCTTTCATATCAAACTCTTTGCATAGAGAGACCTTAACCTCATCAATGCCTTTCCCACAATCACCTGTGATAATCAGATCATCAACATAAATGACTATCATCACGATACCATCATGTGTCTTCTTCACATAAAGTGAAGAGTCTGCATTTCCAACCACAAATCCAATACTGACAAGATATCTGCTGATCTTGTCACTCCAAGCATGAGGTGCTTGCTTCAAACCATAGAGTGCTTTCTTTAACCTGCAAACGAAAGTAGGATATTTTGGATGTACATATCCTTCTGGCTGTTCCATGTACACCTCTTCTTGTAGTTCACCATTCAAGAAAGCATTTTTGACATCCATTTGATGTAATGCCCAACCTTTTTGTGCTGCTAGTGCAATGATAGACCTCACTGTCGCCATCTTAGCCACTGGGCTGAAAGTTTCATCATAATCAAGACCATAAGTTTGTGCATATCCTTTAGCGACCAGCCTTGCCTTATGTCTCTCTAGGCTGCCATCTGACTTGCACTTTACTTTATACACCCATTTGCATCCAATTGCATTCTTTCCTTGAGGTAACTCAGCCAATTCCCATGTATCATTTTTGTCCAAAGCATCCATCTCTTCATCCATGGCTTTCTGCCACACATGCTCTCCAATAGCCTCTGTATAGCATGTAGGTTCCACATGCTTTACCATAGATGTCATGTATGCATAGTGCATAGCAAAATCTCTATATGTCAATCTTTCCACTGGATATCTGACTCTCTGGGATCTCCGCAATGCATGCGGGTCACTCTGTACACCTGTAACTCTAGCATGTGGTGGCACATATCTGTCCTGCCTAGCACCAGGTGTGTGTACAACAGGTATCCCGAGCTCCTCATCCAAACTCTCTGAGCTAGAGGACTCATAGCCTGTGATCCCAATTCCTTCAACTTTCTTCTTGCCTTTATCCATAGCACTACTCCCAGTGCTCACACTCTCATGCCTCAATCGTCTTGACCATGGACGTACACTGCTACTACTCTCAGCTTCTGCTGCTGGCCCAGACATAGTAGTAGAGCTAGAACTTGCTTGTGATGGCAAGTTCACAGGTACATTAGCCTCAAGTGTGTCAATGACTCCCTCATCTCTTGCTTTGTACCAACTAGCAAGCTCATCAAACACCACATCACGTGAGATGACTACTTGTCTAGTTTGAGGGTTATAACATTTGTAAGCTTTTCGATCCTGTGCATATCCAACAAATACACATTTCTCTGCCTTAGGATCCAACTTCCGTCTTCTTTCATCAGGCACATGGACATAAGCTACGCATCCAAAGACTTTGAGATGTCCAATGTCTGGCCTGTAACCTGTAAGCCGCATCTCTGGCGTGCTTCCATGAATGGCTGCTGTAGGTGTTTTGTTCAGGATATACACTGCAGTAGCACATGCTTCTGCCCAATAGTAATCTGGCATGCTCTTTTCATTGAGCATTGCCCTTGCCACTTCACATATGACTCGATTCTTTCTCTCAGCCACACCATTCTGCTGAGGTGTATACCTGCATGTCAACTGTCTCCTTATCCCATGCTTTCGCAAGAAATGCTCAAAAGCTTTTGAGGTGTATTCACCACCTCCATCTGTTCTCAGACACTTAATCCAACAGCCATATTGTTTTTCTACAAGAGCTTTGAAATCCATGAATTTTTCCAGCACTTCACTCTTCTCTCTCAAAAAATATATCCATGTCATCCTGCTGAAGTCATCTATAAATGTCACATAGTATAGACTTCCTTTGATAGATGGGTTTTGTGCTGGGCCCCATACATCACTGTGCACTATCTCAAGTGGTCTATTACTCATGTTTCCTTCTCTAGGAAACCTCAACCTTGCCTGCTTTCCAAACTGACAGGCTTCACAAACATGCATATGTCCATCATATTTAAATCGAGGCAATCCACTGACAATGCCTCTTGTTTGCATGTTCTTTAATCTCTGTATATTGACATGTCCAATCCTCTTGTGCCACATGTCAATGTCCTGCACAATCCCATTGCTCTTTGAAAACATGGCTGAGCTCAATTCTAGTATGCCTGCATCCAATTTGAACAACCTTCCTTCCTTCTTGCCCTTGGCAATCAATCTACAGCCATGCTTAAAATCTTCCACAAAACAGCCTTTCTCATTGAATCTGACTTGTAGTCCCTGCTCAACCATTTGTCCTACTGATGCCAAACTCTTTGTGATGGATGGTACATATAACACTTCTGACATATTCTTCACATTTCCATCATGCATCCTCAAAGGCACACTGCCAACATGTGTTATAAGATGCTGAGTATCATCTCCTGTGACCACATAACCATTTGTATCCAATGGTTGCATCTTCTCAAACCACTGACCATGACATGTCATGTGGTTTGAGGCACCTGAATCCATATACCATGACTCATCTCCAGCATTCTGAGAATCCATTGTCCCCATAACATGCTTCATTGCAAAAAGATGATTCGAACTTCCATCATTGTTACTGGTAGATGCATAATTTCCATGTTGTGGTCTTCCATTCCTCACATCATTCTGCTTTTTGTAACAATCTTTTGCCAAATGTCCAAGTTTGCCACAATAGTAACATTCAATCCCATTCAAATTTTGTTGAGGACCTTGCCATCGTCCTCTACCACGAGCACCTGTTCCAAATCTCCCCCTATGGGATTGAAATCCACGACCTCCACGTGATCCAAATGATGACTGTGAATTCTGAAAATTCTGATTTGATTGTGGTTGAGTAGACCTGTCATTCCAACCACGTCCTCCACTGCCTCGAGGGGTAAATCTCCCCCTGCCTCGAAAGCCTCTAGATGAGTAAAAAGCCTGATTCCTTGCATGCTCATCATTGCTTGACGAAGATGCACCACCTGTAACACTCAGACCACCAAGGCCAAGCTTCAATTCTTCCACAATGAGCAATGACACAAGCTCATTAAAGTCTGGCATTCCTCCCAACCTTACTGAGATGGAAGTATCAAAAGATTTGTATTCTTTGCCTAAACCACGTAATGTGAGAGCAACCAAATCATCATCATCCATCGGGGCATGGATTGATGACAAGGAATCAGCATAACCCTTGATTTCCTGAACATACTCATGTATACTCCGATTCCTTCGTGTTACACTGTGAATCTGTTGCTTTAGTTGTATCTTCCTTGTACCAGTGTCTGTCTCATACATTCGGCACAATATACCCCATGCTTTTTTCGGTGTATCTGCATCTTGGATGTGAATAAGCAAGGCATCTGTTACACATATGGAAAAATAATGCAACACCTTCGAAGACCGCTCTACCCATTGCTTGTGAGCCAGTAACTGAGCATTATTTGGTTGAGGAGGTAGATATGGCTCCGGGTCTTCCTCAGAGACGAGACTCCATAAACCTTTGCCTTTCAAAAAACTCTTCATTCGAAACTTCCACACTTGAAAGTTAGTGCGATCAAGCTTCTCTCCAACAATCTGTATCGGACCATCTCCCATTGTTGCAAAAAAATAGAGTAGATGTACCCTTTCGATTACAATGTACGAAGTACCTGTAATGCTCCAAATCTCTCCAAATCACATCAAATGCTTGCAAATTGTGTGCATTAACATCCCACAATGATTCACCAACAATGTACACTCGATCAAAGTTGAAATCAAATGAAACTCCTTCACAAAAAATTTTCTGGTTTTTTTCTCGCCAGTAATTTCTCGCCAGTAACCAGTCAAGATTATGCTCTAAATCCTTCAAATCTTGTCCAAATTCAATGATTCAACTTGCATTAGCTTCCCAACACATTGCTCCAACATATCCTAGAAGGGTTTGATCCAATTCTTCAAGGGGAATGAGAACCACCAACTTTTGTAACCTCTGGTTTGAATTTTTCTGCATCTGTCAGGTACCACCTCTCACTAAAATTGCTCTATCTCCTTCAAATCTTCTCCAAATCCAAAACTTTTTGATTCAAAAGTTTAGCAACTCATAGGACTCTACTTGTACCAAAGGAATTAGGCCAATTTGATATAGACAAAGATTAATGCCTTGATTAAAAATGCTCTGTTTCTGGACAGAATTTCTGCAAACCTGCACACCTCTGATAAATCACTTCAATGAGCTCCAAATACATCAAATGAGCTGCAACCAAGCATCACAAGGCCTTAGCAATGTCTTTGCTAAACTCTCCAAGCTTTAAAGCATTCAATTTGGTGTCCAAATGAGGGAATTAGACCAAATTCATTGCAAACTTTCCAAGAAACTCTTCCAAAAAGCGCCGCCTGTTCTTGGAGCTCTAGGAGAGAGGGGTAATCACTAATGAGTGGATAGGTCTCTTAGCAATGACCTAATCTATCATGGGTATGAAGGGTTTGACTCAATTTTGAGTAGAATTGCCACAATTGATCCTCCACGGGGCATATATTCTCTGGTTTGCAGGAGTCAAAAAAACCAGAATTTTTCTTTCACAAATCTTCTGAAATACATCAATGTTTCATGCAATGGTTTGCTCCAGTGTTGCTAATACATGTGCCCTTTCACAATACATGAGAACCTCTGTGTTTCCTTTGTATTTGCCCCAATACATTTGACAAAATACATTCCTTCACAAGCTTTCCATGAAAGCTTCAAAACCAGAAATTTTCTGCTTGCTTTATGCACTTCAATCTTCACTGAACTTGCTCTTTGATACCTGCAATCTGCAGAGGGGGTCTTGCTACACTCACCAATGGTCCTTAGCTCTCAGATCTGATGCCGGTGTGTGCTCCACAGCTTTCTTTTGCTCCACAGCTTCAATGGCTTCCTTCACAGCTTTTTCTTCTTCTTCCCTCTTCTCTCACTCACTCACACAACACAGCTAATGAGCTCTTGGCTCTGATACCATGATAAAAAACAGAAGCAGTAGACAGCACACACAAGGGAAGCAAACCCTAATCCATATCCATCAACCATAAAGAAGGAGAGAAGCCATAGTCACCATCTCTCTCACACCCACAAAAGGGAACACAACATAGTGTTATGTCCACACTACAAAGTAAACCTAATGTAATGTCCACACCACACATGACCAGCTGGACGAGGTCATAAACACACCACACGATATCTATCTACCATACTGTCACTCTGTCAGCACCCATGTGCTATCCTCCAGCTGTATACGAGCTTGACATTTCAACAGAGACGTGATGATATGTGAATGGGTGTGATGAGATGTGAATGGGTGTGATGAGACGTGAATGAATGGATGGATGTGAATGAATGGATGAGAATGGATGTAATGATATCTGAATGGATGTGAATGTGATGTGATGAGATCTGAATGGATGTAATGATATCTGAATGGATGTGGTGAGATGTGAATGTGATGTGATGAGATGAGATGTGAATTTTGATGTGATAAGATATGAATGTGATGTGATGTGATGAGATGTGAGTGGATGTATTGAGATGTGGATGAGATGTGATATAATGTAAATGGACGAGAATGATATGTGATGCGCTAGATGTGAATGTGAATGAATGATTACATGTGGATGAATGTGATGAGCTCTGAATGGATGTGGTGTGATATGGATAGATGTGAATGTGATGTAATTAGGATGGAATGAATGTGATGTGATGTGGATAGATGTGAACGAGATATGATAAGATGTGAATAGATGTGAATGAGATATGAGAAGATGAGGATGGACGTGACTGATCTGAATGAATGTGGGATGCGAATGGGTGTGATGGATGTGAATGAATGGATGGATGTGAATGAATGGATGAGAATGGATGTAATGATATCTGAATGGATGTGCTGAGATGTGAATGTGATGTGATGAGATCTGAATGGATGTAATGATATCTGAATGGATGTGGTGAGATGTGAATGTGATGTGATAAGATGAGATGTGAATTTTGATGTGATAAGATATGAATGTGATGTGATGTGATGAGATGTGAGTGGATGTATTGAGATGTGGATGAGATGTGATATAATGTAAATGGATGAGAATGATATGTGATGCGTTAGATGTGAATGTGAATGAATGATTACATGTGGATGAATGAATGATTACATGAGAATGGGTGTGATGGATGTGAATGGGTGTGATGGACGTGAATGAATGGATGGATGTGAATGAATGGATGAGATGTGGATAGATGTGAACGAGATATGATAAGATGTGGATAGATGTGAACGAGATATGAGAAGATGAGGATGGACGTGACTGATCTGAATGAATGTGGGATGCGAATGGGTGTGATGGATGTGATGAGATGCGAATGGTTGTGAGATGAGATGTGAGTGGATGTGATGAGATGTGAATGGATGCGATGATATGTGAATGGATGTGAATGTGATGTGATGATATCTGAATGGATGTGGTAAGATGTGAATGTGATGTAATGAGATGTGAATGGATGTGATGTGATGTGGATCTGGTTAGATATGAATGTGATGTGATGATATCTGAATGGATGTGGTGAGATGTGAATGTGATGTAATGAGATGTGAATGGATATGATGTGATGTGGATCTGGTTAGATATGAATGGATGGGATATGATGTGGATAGATGAGATGTGATGTAATGTGGACCTGGGTAGATGTGAATGGATGTGAAGTGATGTAAATAGATGTGAACGTGATGTGATGATATGTGGATGTGATGTGGATTTGAATGAATGTAGATGGATGTGATATGATATGAATGGATGAATGTGATGTGGATGGATGTGACATGATGTGATGAGGATAGATGTGATGAGATTTAATATGATGTGATTGGATGAGAATGGATGAAGGACGATGGGAATACATATGACTGGATGTGGAATAAGCAATGTTAATTGATGTAGAAGAATATGGGATAACGAAAAAAGATGTGGAACAATGTAGAAAGATGAGAGTTGTTAGAAAGTGTATTTATGAAACCTATTTTTAAATAACTGTTTTATGTCAAGAATGCTAGGGAAGGATTTTGACCATCTTGTGAATGAGGTCATGGAGACCTAAGTGATAAAGTTGTAATAGCTGATGGTCATGGAGAGTCAATGGAGGACGTCTCGCGTAGCAAGGTCGGCCGAGGTCTTGACCAACCTCAGTTCAATTTAAATGGTGAGCTTCCGGTATACGATGGATAAGGGACTAAGGAAGAGGCCTATGAGTGAAGTGCTAGGTGACTTGCAAAGGAGCCTAGAGGGTGCTAACCATAGGGTGCTCGGGCTCTAGGTCGCCGAAGATACCCACGCGTGCGTCGGGGAAGAAAATGGAACAAGGAGTTAGAGTTGTTTTATGAACTCGAGCATGGATCTGGTTGATTGGCCTTGCTGGTCCTCAAACGGATGAGTCCATGGCTCTTTTATATGGATCTGTTAGTTGATCTTTACTGATCTTAAATGGAGAGTCCATCTGGATTTTCTTATGTGATTATATTTTCGGGTACTATGAGAAAGGAACTATAGAAAAAAGGCCCATGAGTGAACAGGTGGTGAGCATTCTGGTTACCAACAATGATGCCATAGGTACACCGATGAAAGAATGATTGGAAATTAGAATCAAGCTAGATATTTTAGAGGATTATGATCAGTGATACTATGGTTTCATTAAAAGATTGTTTTAAAAACAGCTGAATCTGTGAAACATGCAATTTCATGTTGGGTGTGTAAGTGGTGTGACTATCTTGAAGTTTTCTTGAAGCGCCAGCTAGGGAGCTTGGGAACTCTTTTACCTAGTACTCAGGGGTAGAACATAACCAAATTCCTAAATGGATCCTATCATTACAGTGGTTGGGTGGTTGGCTAATCCATGGGATGGGGTTAGGCTAAACTGATGGATCCCTAAAATAAGACTCAATTCTGTTATATTACGATAGTTGAAGTAAAATCCTGGATAACCCTTGTTCTATAGAAAAGAATCAACGGCTGTGCCTCTTGATGAGAAAAAAAGCGTTGGTCCCTATGATCCAAGTGCAAGTCTCTTCCTTGATCTGACCATGTAACTTACAGGTTTGGTCGGATCATTTTGGTTGGTTAAGGCTCTTGACTACGTTAGAATAAATTTTCCTAGAGAAATCGCTTGTGCTTTCTGGGCAAGGGAAGTTTTTCGGGGTTCGGTTTTGGAAAAACCGAGGGATTAGTCTCTTGTCCGGATATCCGTGGGCGAGGCCCCGAGTGAGAGGCTTTGCCTTGCTGCGCAAGAAGTGCTGTTTCCGCTGCTACCAACCTTGAATTCGTTGCGCGAAATTTTCAGGGATCTTTCAGCTCGTATTAGAGCGAATTGGCTAAAGTGGATCAATAGAGAAGCAAGAAGTGTCAAAAATTTAGGAAGTACCAGTAAAAGATTATAATTGTGTGATGAAAATCATACAAATTGATATTCAAAATGAAGATTCATAAATGGAAAATTGGGTCTTCAAATGGAAGTACTGCAAATGTGTGGAATCCCTGACTTGCTTGAGGCCTAGATATGATGGTATAGCTCCAAGGACCATGACTACCCGTATATAGCGTGGTATATCTGCAGCTCTTTACTGACAATATATACGAGTAAGTCTAAGACCTTGAAGTTTTAAGGAAAAATGTTGTCCAGATGATGAATTCGAATGCTGGTGATATGATTTTAAAATTCTGGTTGAGAATTGATGAATTGATTTGGATTCTTACTGAAAGATGATGATTTTTGAATTCTAGTTGAAAGAAGATAAGTTGAATAAAGCCACAATGAGGATGAATGGGAAGAATCCCAGTGATGATGTTAGTAACTAGAATGACGATTATGACTTTAGTAGATTACTATGAGATTAGTGGATTGTGCTGATAGATTGTTGCTGTTTGATCTTTGACCCACTGGATCCAATTAAGGAATGACAAATTGAAAACTTGCATAACTAAAATTCCCCTGAGGAATGTTCAGATGGAATTTTTGGTCTAATGGACCATTATTGTATTAAGATTATGAATGAATTATTCTCTGGTAATGAGTTCTGTATGTTCTTCTTGTAGAAGGGATCTTTATCCCAGAATTCTATAGGGGGCTGACCAAACTATAAAGAATCCCATAATCAGTTGGATCTAAAGTAGGATTTGAATTATAAACAAAGTGGTCTTTTCACCTGAGAGCATCTTGATTAATATGGAAAAAATGGACTTAAACAAGAATTTTTGTATTGATAGGATCATGGATAAAGGTTGTCATGGTAGGAATGTTAATCCCCAACTTGATGAGGAAGAGCTCGACTCGGATGTTCGTAAAACTCTTCATAGATTGCAGCCTGGACCTTTCAAGGGAGAAGGGGAAAACTTGGGCAAAGCTATGGAGAAGTGGATCGAAGCAATGGAAGAATACTTCAATGTCACTGGGTACAACGAGAAGAGTAAAATGGCTCTTGCAAGGCTGAAGATAGTAGAAACAGCCAGAGTGGCATGGAGAAACCACTGCGAGATAAACCGTATGGATCAGAACACCCAGACATGGAATGATCTCAAGATTTACCTAAGAAAAAAGGAATTTCCATGACATTTGGGATTCAAACATTTAAATGTTAAAAGAGGGATTTTTGGCATATTCCAAAATATGGATATTTGTATTATTCTATCCTCCCGGCTTTTTGGAAACCAAGATGAAGGAATGCTTAAGGTTAACCTAGGGGAGTAGAACTATTGAAGTGAATCTCGAAGCATTCGCTCTTTTCCTCAAGTACTTGCCACACTGCTGGATGAAGAACAGCTGATGGTGGCTAGGTTCATTCGGGGGACTGAACGAACCCTTGAATATCCTAGTGAAGAATGCCAAGCTAGTTTCTATGGCTGAAGCCGTACATATGGCAAAGGATTTCGCGAAGGCCTTTGTTGTCAAGGTCCCACCAAAGCCAGCACCATCATCTTTCAAAAGATTTCTAGCTCCGGAAGGTGATTCCAACTTTCCATTGCCTAAGAGACAACAAGGTCAATCTTAGGATATGGGAAGTTCCAGAATAGCAAAAAGGTCATTTTCTCAAAACTCAATCCCCTAGAATTCAACTTCAGAAGTTCCACCCTTGAACAAAGAAGTGAAATGCTATAATTTTCAAGGATTTGTACATCACAGTATGGATTGCCCAACTCCTTTTGGATCAAGGTTTTCGGGGCAAGGAAGTCAAGGACCAAGATTCCAGACTCTAGCTCTTTCCTTCCAGAGTAATGAGGTTCTTTTCCGTTAAAATCAGGGAGATCCCAGAAGAAGACCCTCTAGCCAACCCTCAATTTCAATCCATAGTAATGCAAGACCTCCACATCAAAATAAGGGAAGTCAAAGAGAGATGTTCCCAAATTGACCATCTACTTCCAAGGGAGTAACACTGGAAGTAATAGAAGAAGAAAGAGAACTAAGAGATTATCCTCCGGTTGCGAGATCAGGACATCTCGCGTTTTTTAAGTGGGGTAGGATGTAAGATTCCTTCCTCAAGCTTTTGAGGTGTAAAGGTGTAAGAACATCCCCTTCTGTTCTTGTAATTATTCCCCTCTCTGAAATAGAAGAAAGATCTTGTTTTACCTTGTTTTGGCTTAGAGAGAGAAAATGTCTAGAGAGAAAGGTAATTCAAAATTGAGATTTCTTTGGAAACAAAACTTCTCCTAGTGTCTAAAATGGATTCCCCTTAATCGGAAGATCAAAATGAACTTTCCAATGTGCATTAGGAATTAATTGAAAATGATATAAGGGACCTTAGCCTAAGGGTCTACATTTTCAAAATATTTTGGATTATGGGACTCCAATTAAGGTTCCAATGGGCCAATTGGATTAATCCAAATGTTGAGATGAGATTATTCCAAAGAAAATAAGAAAATACCCAAAAATGAGTAAATGCTCACATAAGATGAAGAGTTGACTGAGTATAAGGTTTATTAGTTAAAAATTAAGAGATATTACTAAAAAAAATGAGATATTTTGGAGAAATGATGCATTTTTGACACCTTGGTAAGGAAAGGGGGACCTTTGAGGTAGGTGCCTTTTTCACATGTGTGGAAGGGTTTTTTAATTCAAGAAAATATTATATTTTTATCTCTCCTCTCTTGTGGATCAAAACCAAATAAAAAAGGGAGCCAAACTAGTCCAAATTTTGTCCAAATTGAGACAAACTGAAGCTCAAAATTTCTAGAACCCAGTTGGACTTGGTTAGTGGCCTCCCTCACCTACTATAAGTAGACCCTCATTCCTTTGTATTTTCATATTGGAGCTATACCATGCCAGTATTATATTAAAATAATCATATTTTCTATTATCCTTTGAATTTTTCTCTCTCTTGGGAGCTTGGAGCTTCTCTCTCTCTCTCTCCAACAACTCTTGGAGTTACTCTTCTCCTCTTGGTGGACCGATTAATTGGTCGGGGGCTTTACTTTGAATATAGAGAATCAAGCCAAACTTGGAGGTAAATTTGATTTATATGGTTTTCTAAAATTATCTCAATGACTTTCTTCTTCTCAACCCCTCTCAAGCTTGAGAAGCTTTCAAAATGCTAGTTTTTATTCAAATCAATCTTTCCCTAAGTTTTGTAATGTTTAATTAGCATTAAATTAATCTTTATGCTTAATTGTAATGCTTTCTTTAAGTAAATCTCTCTCTCTCTCTAAAAGAGTATCCATCTTTATGGCTAAATCTCTCGGAAAAGGATGCTTCTCAATGTTAGTCTCTTAATTCAAAGCTAAACTCTAGGCTTGATGAGCTAGAGATTAAGAAAATGATATTTTCATGATTTTGTGCTATTAACATAATGGTTAATTCTTTTAGATTGTTTATGAGTAGTTAAAAATTTGTTTAATTGATTCTAAATGAGAAATGGATTATCCTAACAATTTGGGAAAAGAGGAATATTGAAATTAGCTTAATGTAGTGGGATAATCATAGTTATATTTATAATTATGATTTAAATTTATAGTTTGACTTTAAGCATAAAAGAGGAACTACTATCATATTTTTATTACAAGCTTTTATTCTTTTAGGAAAAATTGAGAATTATCAGTAAAAACAACGAAGCTATGGTAAAATTTTTAAAAAATAATACATATCTTATTTTTATCCATAATGCTAAAAGAGGACTTCCTAGCATATTCTAAAATTAGACATCCTATTCAAAAAGAATAATTTTCATCATATTCATGGGAAATAAGTTTTTTTATAATTATGCATAATTAATTGATTATGAAAAAAGGGTAATTTTTGATAAATTTATTTTTACACAAAAAGAGGAATTTCCATGATATTCAAGATCCAAATAATTAAATGTTAAAAGAGGAATTTTTGGCATAATTCAAATTTTGAGTATTTATCAAAAGTGGAATTTTGAGTATTATTATTTTTATTGGGAAATATGGGTAGAATTGATTTTTGTAAATCCCATGAATAATTTATTCAAAAAGAAGAATATCGAATATATCTTACTTGAGAAATTTGAGAAAGAATGTGAAAATATCCATCGAGAAAACTTGGATAATTCTTATTCAGAAAAGGGAATCTACAATCCTTGGGAGGATCGAGGATCCAATGAGTAAACAGAAGTTTAGAATCAGTTCTCATTATTTAGAATCTGATACTTTAGCTCCTTTGATCATCACATTATCTTCTAGTTGGATGGCATTTGTTGTGACTTAATCCCATGTAGTGATCCCTCTAATGACTAAACCATTATATAGACCTTGATTATTCGAATAGCATTCATGCGGAAGGCAACAAGAGTTCACATGCTTGATTATTCGAATAGCATTCATGCGGAAGGCAACAAGAGTTCACATGCTTGAGATGGCTAATGAAATCTCCAATCGATTCCTCTTCTTCCCTCTCAGGTTTGTGTAGCTGTGAAGATACACCCCATAAGACTCTTTCACATACACATTGCTTAAAGAATAATCTCCTAATAAAGAGAAATGAAGTTCAAGTTTTCCTCAACCCTCAGAGTTTTATACCAATCCCCAGCCTTACCGTCTAATGTTACACTAAAGGCATTGGTCTTGAAAGCCTCATTTTGTTCTCCTAGGGCCGCACACACTTGATCAAATCTTTTAAATGTATCCTCGGATCACCAACTCCAATGAATTTATGAGTTAGCTTGGCTGTTTGGGCACCTTTCCATGGCTATGTTGAGCACCATCTCTCACAACACGCGCTATGCTTTCCACTACTACTCTTCCTAGGGCCTGTGCAAAAGCAACTGGGTCAATGGGTAGAGCTATTGCTAGCATAACAGGCATGGATTTCATTAACGTCTTCACAATTTCGTGATCACGTTAACAAAACCTGTTGTTAACATAAAAATTCTTGTGATCACAATGTATATTCACGGGCATTTTTTATGACCTGCAAAAACCTTCTCTGCCAGTAATCCCGCCGGGAAAATGTACATTTCCCGGCGGGCCCGCCGGGAAAACCCATTTTCTCGGCGGGCAAATTAAAAAAATAAAAAAATAAAAAAATAAAAAAATCATGTTCACAGTCATTCTTACCATTTTTGGGCCTTCTGGACTCATTTATGATGTCAAAAGTTCAAAATTCTTGGCACAAAAAAAGTTTTGTATAATTTGCTGGCCTTAAGACACCAATTAAATCTAACTATACTTACATCAATTGACTCAATTGTCCATGACATCATTGCACTCAATTGAGCCCAATTGGACTCAATTACACTTGATTTACACTCAATTGATATTAATTGGGTGTCAATTGATGTCAATTGTGCCTAATTCGACGCAATTGAGCCCAATTTACACCCAATTTGCATAAATTGGGTGTAAACTAAGTATCAATTGAGTCGAATTGGACTCAATTGATAATAATTGGATGTTAATTGATATTAATTAAGCCCAATTGACTTCAATTGGGTGTTAATTTATTATAATTAATGTCAATTAAGCTCAATTGAGCTCAGTTGACATCAATTGGGTGTCAATTGATATCAATTAAGCTCAATTGAGCTCAGTTGACATCAATTGGGTGTCAATTGATATCAATTGAGCTCAATTGGGCTCAATTGCACTCAATTGACACTCAATTGGGTGTTAATTGCATCCTATTGTGCTCAATTGAGCCCAATAGGATGCAATTAACATCAATCGGGTGTCAATTGATCATAATTGATATCAATTGGGCTCAATTGCACTCAATTGTGTGATCGATTGTGTGTCAATTGATGTCAATTGAGCCTAATATGATACAATTGAGCTCAATTCACGCCCAATTGGATGTAAATTGAGTGTCAATTGAGCCGAATTAGACTCAATTGATAGCAATTGGGTGTTAATTGATATCAATTAATATCCAATTAACACAATTGAAGTCAATTAAGTCTAATTGACTTCAATTGGATAATTTGGGTGTCAATTGAGCTCAATTGGACGTAAATGACATCAATTGGGAGTCAATTAACATCAATTGAACCTTATTAACATCAATTGGGTGCCAATTAACATGAATTGGACTCAATTGACATCAGTTGGGTTTCAATTGAGCCAAATTGGATGCAACTGACATCAATTGGGTGTCAATTGATCACAACTGAGCTGAATTGGGCTCAATTGCACTCAACTGATATTAATTGGGTGTCAGTTAAACCTAATTCCATGCAATTGAGCTCAATTGACATCAATTCACATCAATTGATATTAATTGGGTGTCAATTGATGTCAATTGAGCCTAATTCGATGCAATTGAGCTCAATTCACATCAGTTCACATCAATTGGGTGTCAATTGAGTAAAATTGAGTCTAATTGGGTGTCAATTGAGTCAAATTGAGTATAATTGGGTGTCAATTGATATCAATTGAGCCAAATTGAGTCTAATTAGACTTAATTAAGCCAAATTGAGTCTAATTGGGTGTCAATTGATGTCAATTGAGTCAAATTGAGTCAAATTGGGTGTCAATGGAGCCTAATTGACATCAATTGGGTGTCAATTGATGTCAATTGAGCCCAATTGAAGCTAATTGTGTATCAATTGACACACAATTGATGTCAATTGGGCTTAATTGACATCAATTGGATTCAATTGACACACAATTGATGTCACATGGGCTCAATTGACATCAATTAACACCTAATTGATGTCAATTAATATCAATTGGGTATCAATTGATTATAATTGATGCTAAATTGAATGAATTGAGTCCAATTGACATCAATTAAGTCTAATTGGATATTAATTGATCAATTGGGCTCAATTGATATCAATTGACACCCAATTGGACTCAATTGACATCAATTGGACTCAAAAGGGTGTTAACTGATGTTAATTGAGCCCAATTGACATCAATTGGGTGTTAATTGAGCTCAATTGGACACAATTAATAATAATTGGGTATGAATTGAACTCAATTGACATCAATTAGGTGTCAATGGAGCCTAATTGCATCCAATTGAACTCAATTGACATCAATTGGGCAAATTGCATCCAATTTAATTCAATTGACATCAATTAAGCCTAATTGCATCTAATTTAACCCAATTGGACTCAATTGAATCCAATTGGACTCAATTGACATCAGTTAGGTGTCAATTGAGCCTAATTGTATCTATTTGGACTTAATTGACATCAATTGGGTGTCAATTTAATCCAATTGGAGTCAATTGATATCAATTGGGTGTTTATTGATATTAATTAAGTTTAATTGACATCAATTGGGTGTTTATTGATGTCAATCGAGTCCAATTAGATGCAATTGGACTCAATTGGGTGTGAATTAGACTCAATTAATATCAATTGGGCTCAATTGATATCAATTAGGTGTGAATTGATGTCAATTGAGCCCAATTCGATGCAATTGATATCACTTGGGTGTCAATTAGACTCAATTGGCACCCAATTGATGTCAATTGATATCAATTGAGCCCAATTGATCAATTGACACCCAATTAGACTTAATTGATATCAATTTGACTCAATTAGGTGTTAATTGATATCAATTAGACTCAATTAGATGCTAATTGATGTTAATTGAGCTCAATTAGACTCAATTGATATCAATTAGATATTAATTGAGTGTAATTGATGTCCATTAAGCCCAATTTGGCTTAATTGACATCAATTGGGTATCAATTGACTACAATTGATGTCAATTGAGCTCAATTGACATCAATTGGATGTTAATTAATGTCAATCGAGTTCAATTAATATCAATTAGGTATCAATTAAGCTAAATTGATATCAATTGGGTGTCAATTGAGCCCAATTCACATCAATTGGGTGTAAATTGAACCTAATTGGACTCAATTAACATCAATTAGGTGTGAATTGATGTCAATTGACCCCACTTGGATGCAATTGATATCAATTTGGTGTCAATTGGACTCAATTGGCACCCAATTGATGTCAATTGAGTCCACTTGGATGTCAATTGATATCAATTGAGCTCAATTGATCAATTGACATCCAATTAGACTTAATTGATATTAATTTGACTCAATTGGGTATTAATTGATGTCAATTAAACTCAATTGGATGTTAATTGATGTTAATTAAGTCTCAATTCACATCAATTGGGTGCCAATTGAGTGCAATTGATGTCAATTAAGTCCAATTTGGCTCAATTAACATCAATTGGGTGTCAATTAACTACGATTGATGTCAATTGAGCTGAATTGACATCAATTGGGTGTTAATTGATGTTAATTGAGTTTAATTGACATCAATTGGGTGTTAATTGATGTCACTTGAGTCCAATTAGATGTAATTAGACTCAATTGGATTTGAATTAGACTCAATTGATATCAATTGGGCTGAGTTAATTGGGTGTCAATTGAGCCCAATTGACATCCAATTGGGTGTGAATTGAACGTGATTGGACTCAATTGACATTAATTAGGTGTGAATTGATGTCAATTGAGCCCAATTGGATGCAATGGATATCAATTGGGTGTCACTTGGACTCAATTGGCACCCAATTGATGTCAATTGAGTCCAATTGGATGTCAATTGGTACCAATTGAGCCCAATTGATCAATTGACATCCAATTAGACTTAATTGATATCAATTTGACTCAATTAGGTATTAATTGATATCAATTAGACTTAATTAGATATTAATTGATATTAATTGAGTCTAATCGGACTCAATTGATATCAATTGGGTGCCAATTGAGTGCAATTAATATCAATTAAGCTCAATTCGGCTCAATTGGCATCAATTGGGTGTCAATTGACTACGATTGATGTCAATTGAGCTCAATTGACATCAATTGGGTGTTAATTGATGTCAATTGAGTCCAATTAACATCAATTGGATGTCAATTGAGTCGGATGTCAATTGAGTCCAATTGACATCAATTGGGTGTGAATTGAACCGGATTGGACTCAATTGACATCAATTAGGTGTGAATTGATGTCAATTAAGCCCAATTGGATGCAATTGATATCAATTGGGTGTCACTTGGACTCAATGGGCACCCAATTGATGTCAATTGAGTCCAATTGGATGTCAATTGATATCAGTTGAGTCGAATTGATTAATTGACACCCAATTATACTTAATTGATATCAATTTGACTCAATTGGGTATTAGTTGATGTCAATTGAACTCAATTGGGTGTTAATTGATGTTAATTGAGGACTCAATTGACATCAATTGGATACCAATTGAGTGCAATTGGTGTCAATTCGGCTCAATTGGCATCAATTGGATATCAATTGACTAGGATTGATGTCAATTGCGCTCAATTGACATCAATTGGGTGTTAATCGATGTCAATTGAGTCCAATTAAGCCCAGTTGTGTCCAATTGGGTGTCAATTGATTGAATCCAATTAAGTCCAATTAAGCCCAATTGAGTCCAATGGGGTGTCAATTGATGTCAATTGAGCCCAATCGATCAATTGACACCCAATTAGACTTAATTGATACCAATTGGACTCAATTGGATATTAATTGATGTCAATTAGACTCAATTGGAAGTATAATAAGATCTAATTGATGGTAATCGAGCTTAAGGTGATAAATTTAGAGATAACTTTTTTTGTACAAAGAATTTTAAACTTTTGACATCATAAATGAGTCCAGAAGGCCCAAAAATGGTAGGAATGACTGTGAACATGAATATATTTTGACCATTTTTTTTAACTTTTTTTTCCGCCGAAAAAATGGATTTTCCCGGCGGGCTTCGGCGGCAGGTTACCAGGTCACTGGTAACCTGCTATTTTGAGAACATGAAAACATGTGAACATGTGAATAACATGTTCACAAGTGTTATTAACAAAAAAAATCTTGTGATCACGTGAATATAAAATCCCTGATAACAGGAGCAATGATGATAGGAGTATGTCGAGGTGCAACACATGGCACTACATTAGATGTGCTACATAAGGTATGTGTCCTATTGGCGCCCCAATAGACGTTTTATTCATGTGGGCATTAGATGCAGCCGGTCTCAAATAGGAGTTGGTAGCACAATCACTCTAGGGAAGGGATGTTTCATGGGTGCACTAGAATGAGATGTGACCCCTCTAGGACTAGTAATATTAGATATGCCAGGTGCACAAGAGGATCCATGTGTGAAGTGGTGTTGGCTACCATGCTAACCATGGGCATGTGGCTCAAACGTAATTCTGTGTGTCTCACAGGTGCCATAGTTGGTGGTGTGGCACTTGCCACCACTGGATGAGGGAGTGTACTAATATTTGTCTTAGGTGGGGGAAGCTCTAGGATCTAAGAAGGTGAAAGCTCATGCTAGTATGCTCTTTAGTCCTTGCAGCTTGTCCTTCTGGGTCAAAAGATGTGGGTTGGTCCATGGTATAGCCGGGTGATACTACAAGATGGGCTCACAGGAGGTGTTACAATTTTGCTCATTGTGGGAATTATTGCTTTGGATGTCCCAACTTGTGCCAAAGGTCTTTGGATCCTTTCATGTTCAATGACCCTATATATGTAATTGTAGATACCCTACAATCATTCCTTCTCTGTTATGGCCCCAAATATTGATTAGACAATCCCTTCTTAACTAACACCATAAGCTTGGCCTATGGAAAAATCCACAAGAGTCTCTGTTGATGCGTCATACTCCCAATCATTTGTGAGAAGATGATCCATGATTTGCAAGCCTAGATCTTTCCCCAAGGTAGATGCATATTGCTTGCATCGAGACTATCGGGCACTACCTGCGCAATCCTGGTTTGGAACTTGTTTTGGGTATACAGGGATATTTGGGCACTGTTAATCGTTTGTTGTGCCAATTGCAAACTCTCTTCTTCCTTTGCTCTAGTAGCCTGGATCAATGCTTTTATCGCCTATAATTTTTTTTTTGTTCTATGATCAGGCAGCATAAGTACTTGTGTAGGGGGTGGTTTGATGGTCACAGTTGTAGTAGGACCTGTATGGATAGGGATATTAATGTGAACACTCCCTGCATCATGTAACGATGAGAATAAAGCAGGTGTCTCTCTGGAGTTTACCTTAACTCCTTCATCATGTGATCTGTATTAATGTAGTAGGACCTGTATGGATAGGGATATCAATGTGAACACTCCCTGCATGTAACGATGAGAATAAAGCAAGTGTCTCTCTGGAGTTTATCTTAATTCCTTCATCATGTGATTTTTATATAGCAAGATTTGGTTTAGAGGTAGCAAGGTTGAGCCCAAAACTTTGAGGTAGTGAGGTTGAGCCCAAACCTCTAAGGTAGCTAGCTACACGGTCAAAAAGACTAGTAGTTGGCTTGACGGGTGAGGCCTAGTTAGGGTTCTCACTTTTTGGGGCTGGGGATCCTTACATTGACTCAAAATCTGATGATGTATCACTGGCCCCTCCTGCAGGTCCTTGTACTATGCTAAATTGGGTTCTGAACGCTAAAGGTTCTGAGCCTAGTGTAGGTTATACGCACCTAGTTTGATAGATGTACTATCCTCTATATCGACCTCTAATACATGCCCAGATCATAGGTGCATGTAAATATGGGATGTGGGACGTTCCTACAGATGCCCTAGACAAGTTTGAGATTTTGTTTTTGTTTTTTTTTTATTTTTAATTTTTTTTGGATTGTCCAAAGCTTTTTCGATACATGTCTTTTGTGTTTCTTAACCCTTTTGTCATGAGAAATAGTGTTTTTTTTGGGTCAATCAAGCGTTACGGGCGTTGACTCCCATAGTTAAGCTTCTTAACTATGCAAAAATGCAAATTTCTATAGTGTCACAAGTTGCGTCAACATGATCGTAATAGTCTAAAACATATATTAGGAAAGTTTGTGTGTTTGACTTTTTTTTCCACGGACCTTATACCTCTTTCCTTTTCCTTTTACATTTTCTTTTTTTATGTTTTATTTTTTATTTTTTCTTTTTTATGCTTTCGGCTTACTATTTATGGTTTTAATTTTTGGTTTTACCAAAAAGGGGTTTTTCTACAATCTTTGATTTGGACCTGCACGCATTAAATGCATCTAGCCACTCAAAACAGACTTTTTGACTTTTTTTACCGGGTGACCTAAAAGCCTGCATGCATAAATGCAGCCAGCCAATCAAGATGCCCCAAATTAGAGAGAGGATTAAGCATAATTAATTCGTGTTAATTACACTTATGAAAAAATGTAAAATGTGCAGAAAATACATAAATTTCTGTGTTGTGCCCATAGTACATTAGTGAAAGGATGTAGGGAGGAAGAGAGCTTGAGCACTTGCAACACACACACTCACACAAACCCTAGAAGAGAACACACAAGATGAGAGGTTAAAAATTTGTTCTTTTTCTTTTTCAAAACAAAAATATTCTACCAAAGAGATAAGGGAAATGCAACATAAGTACTAAAGTTCTATGTACATGCGGTCCATAATGTGAACACGCTAAGTGAGTGAGCTGGCAAGATACGTATGCCATAACTCAATGGTGGACTAGTAGCTGGTGTAGTCTAGTTGTAGAATCACTTGTGAATATCTATTATGTCAACATCCTACCAAACACGCCAGTGATGTAAGTGGGGGAAACGGTCACCCAGGCATATCATAAGTGTCAGCTCTTGTTGAGCTTGACATCTCAACACTCCCCCTCAAGCTCCACTCCATTCAATTTGTGAAGCTTCTCTGCTCTCCCAATGCTTTTCTAAAGATGTCAACTACTTGCTCCTTTGTGCTAACATACACGCGATCAAAGTCTCCTAATAAGACCCTCTTTCTGATGAAGTGATAGTGGACCTCTATGTGTTTGGTCTCTGCTTGAAAAATTGGGTTCCTCATTGCCAACTATATATTGTTAATGTTGTCACAATAGATAACAACCAATCTGTCAACCTATAGGTCTAAATCACCAAGTATCTTGCACAACCAAGCTACCTCACATGTTGCCATAGCAACACCCCTATACTCTGCCTTTGTACTTGACAAGGCAATTGTTGGCTACTTCTTACTACTCCATGTCACAACACCACTCCCCAAGGAGAATATAAATCCACCCTAGTAGATCTCCTACTTGCGATACTATTAGCCCACTCGGCCGGTGTATCCATACACCTGCAACTCTGTACTAGCCTCATAAAAGATACCATAGTCTAATGTAGACTTCACATAGCACAATGTGCGCCTCACACCATCCAAGTGTGGCTTCCGTTGAGGAAATTGACTCTCCAATCCAAACGTATAGTTCAAATATAGCATGGTGATGGTCATGTAGATCAAGTTACCCACTATCTTCATGTACATAGTGGGGTTCTCCAAAATCTCACCCACAACTGCATTGAACTTGCCATTTGAATCTAATGGCATAGAAATTGGCTTACAAAACCAGCATACCATATTTAGACAGTATGTCCACTACATATTGTGAAAGATCCCTGCCCCCTCTGCGCAACAAATTTTGGAGTGCTAGCAGCGGAAGCAGCACTTCTTGCATAGGGCAACAGAGCCTCTCACTCGAGGCCTCGTCCACCACGGATATCCGGACAAGAGACTAATCCCTCGATTCTTTTAAAACTGAACCCAAAAGAACTTTCCTCACCAGCAGACAGGCGATTCCTCCAAGATATTTTATTCTAATGTAGTCAAGGTCTTCACTAACCAAGCTGATTTGACCGAACCTGTAAATCTCATGGGGGCTAGATCAAGGAAGAGACTTGCACTTGGATCATAGAGACCAACGCTTTTCTCCTCGTCAACAAGAGGCACAACCGTTGATTCTTTTCCATAGAACAAGGACTATCTAGGATTTACTTCATCTATCATAACATAATAGAATTGAGTCTCATTTTAGGGATACATCAGTCCAGCCTACCATCCAATCCCATGGGTATAGTGATAGGATCCATTTAGGAATTTGGTTATGTTTTGCCCTAGGTACCAGGGAAAAGAGTTCCGAGGCCCCCTAGCCGCCCGGTGCTTTAAGCAAACTTTAAGATAGTCACACCACTTCACAGATCTAGCTGTCTCTAAAACAATCTTTTAATGAAACCATAGTATCACTGATCATAATCCTCCAAAATATCAAGCTTGAGTTCCAATTTGCAATCATTCCTTCATCGGTGTACCTATGGCATCATTGGTAACCAGAACGCTCACCACCTATTCACTCAGGGGCCTTTTCAATAGTTCCTAGCTCATAGTACCCGAAATTATAATCACATAAGAAATGTAAGATTCATCCCTCTAACGTTTGAGGTGTAAAGGTGTAAGAAACTCCCCTTCTATTCTTGTAATTATTTCCCTCTGTGAAATAGAAGAAAGATCTTGTTTTACCCTATTTTGGCTTAGAGAGAGATAATTCAAAATTGAGATATCTTTGGATATAAAAATCCTCCTAGTATCTAAAATGGTTTCCCTTGAAACAGAAGTTCAAAATGAACTTTCTAATGTGCATTAGGAATTAATCGAAAATAGTATAAGGGACCTTAGCCTAAGGGTCTACATTAAAAAAACAGGATTATGGTCCAATTAAGGTTCCAATGGGCCAATTGGATTATGGTCCAATTAAGGTTCCAATGGTCCAATTGGATTAATCCAAGTGTTGGGATGAGATAATCTAAAGAATAAAAGAACATATCCAAAAATAAGTAAATTCTCACATAAGATGAAGAGTTGACTCTGTACAAGGTTTATTAGTTAAAAATGATGAGATATTACTAAAAAAATGAGATATTTTAGAATGATGATGCATTTTTGACACCTTGGTAAAGAAAAGGGGAATCTTGAGGTAGGCTCCTCTTTCACATGTGTGGATGGGTTTTTAATGCAAAATAATTGTGATATTTTTATCTCTCCTCTCTCCTCGATCAAACCAAATAAAAAAGGGAGCCAAATTGGTCCAAATCTTGTCCAAATTGAGTCAAACCGAACCTGGAAAATTCTAGAACCTAGTTAGACTTGGTTAGTGGCCTCCCTCACCTATAAATAGACCCTTAATCATTTGTAATTGAATATTGGAGATACACTATGCCAGTATTATATTAAAATAATCATTTTCTATTATCCTTTAAATTTCTCTCTCTTGGGAGCTTGGATCTCTCTCTCTCTCTCTCTCTCTCTCTATAACAACTCTTGGAGTTTCTCTTCTCCTCTTCGTGGACCAATTGATTGGTCGGGGGCTTCACTGCTGCTAATAGAGAATCAAGACAAACCTCGAGGTAAAATCAAATTTTATGGTTTTTTCCAATTTATCTCAATGACTTTCTTCTTCTCAACCCCTCTCAAGCTTGAGAAGCTTTCTAAATAATTGTTTTAATTCCAATCAAGCTTTCCCTTAAAGTCTTAATGCTTAAGTAAGAGAAAGTAAATCTTTTTGCTTATTTGTAATGCTTTCTTTAAGTAAATCTCTCTCTTTAAAGAATAGACATCTTTATGGCTAAATCCCTTGAAAAAGGATGCTTCTCAATGATAGTCTCTTATATTTGAGATCCAAGTAATTAAATGGTAAAAGAGGATTTTTTGGTAAAAAAAATTATGCAAAAAGAGAAATTTTTGGTTAATTTATTTTTATGCAAAAAGAGAAATTTTTGGTAAATTTTTTTTAATGCAAAAAGAGGAATTCCCATGATAATTGAGATCAAAGTAATTAAATGGTAAAAGAGGAATTTTGGCATAATTCAAATTATGAGTATTTATCAAAAGTGAAATTTTGAGCATTATTAATTTTATTGGGAAATATGGGTAGAATTGATTTTTGCAAATCCCATGAATCTTTTACTCAAAAGAAGAATATTGAATATATTTCACTTGAGAAATTTGAGAAAGAATATGAAAATATCCATCAAGAAAAATTACCTTTAACTAGGCCAAGCAATTAGCAGAAACTTAGAAAAGTCCTATCGGTAGTATCGAAAGTAGAAAATGGTACGAAATGTGAATGCAATGTGAATGTGATGTGATAAGATGTGATGAGATGTGATGTAATGTAAATGGATGTGGATGTGGATATGATGAGATGTGATGTGATGTAAATGGATGTGGATGTGGATGTGATGAGATGTGATGTGATGTAAATGGATGTGGATGTGATGAGATGTGATGTGATGTAAATGGATGTGGATATGGATGTGATGAGATGTGAATAAGATGTAATGATATGTGAAAGATGTGATTTGATGTAAATGGATGAGAATGAGATGTGATGATATGTGAAAGGATGTGATGTGATGTAAATGGATGAGAATGAGATGTCATGTGATAGATATGCATGTGAATGAATGTGGGATGTGAATGGGTGTGATGGATGTGAATGGATGTGATGAGATGTGAGTGGATGTGGATGTGATGTGATGTGGATCTTGTTAGATATGAATGGATGAGATATGATGTGGATAGATGAGATGTAATGCGATGTGGACTTGGGTAGATGTGAATGGATGTGAAGTAATGTAAATAGATGTGAATGTGATGTGATGATATGTGGATGTGATGTAGATCTGAATGAATGTAGATGGATGTGATGTGATATGAATGGATGAGATGTAGATCTGAATGAATGTAGATAGATGTGATGTAGATTTGAATGAATGTAGATGGATGTGATGTAGATCTGAATGAATGTAGATGGATGTGATGTGATATGAATGGATGAGAAGAAATGTGGATATGTTGTGATGTGATGTGATCAGGAAGATGTGGATAGATGTGATGAGATGTAATATGATGTGATTGGATGAGAATGGATGAAGGACGATGGGAATACATATGACTGGATGTGGAATAAGCAATGTGAATTGATGTAGAAGAATGTGGAATAACGAAAAATGAGGTGGAACAATGTGGAAAGATGAGAGTTTGTTAGAAACTGTATTTATGAAACCTGTTTTTAAAAGACTATTTTATGTCAAGAAATTTCAGTTTAAATGGTGAGCTTCCGGTATGGTGGATGAGGGACCAAGGAAGTGGTCTATGAGTGAAGCGCTAGGTGACGTGAAGGAGGCTAGAGGGTACTGACCATACGGTGCTCGGGCTCTAGGTCACCAAAGATACCCACGTGTGCATCGGGGAAGAATAATGGAACAAGGTGTTAGAGCTGTTTTCTGAACTTCGGCATGGATCTGGTTGATTGTCCTTGCTGGTCCTCAATAGATGACTCCATAGATCTTTTATATGGATCTGTTGGTTGATCTTGTTGATCTTCAACGAAGAGTCCATCTAGGTTCTCTTATGTGATCATATTGCTGGGTACTATGAGCTAGGAACTATTGAAAAAGCCCCCGAGTGAACAGGTGGTAAGCATTCTAGTTGCCAATGTGCCATAGGTACACCGATGAAGGAATGATTAGAAATTAGAATTCAAGTTGGATATTTTGGAGGATTATGATCAGTGATACTATGGTTTCATTAAAAGATTGTTTTAAAGACAACTAAATGTGTGAAACATGCAATTTCATATCGGGTGTGTAAGTGGTGTGACTATCTTAAAGTTTGCTTGAAGCGCTGGCTAGGGGGCATAGGAACTCTATACCCAGGGTAAAACATAACCAAATTTCTAAATGGATCCTATCACTACAGTGGTTGGGGCGGTTGGCTAACCCATGGGATTGGATGCGGTTAGGCTCGACTGATGGATCCCTAAAATGAGACTCAATTCTGTTAAGTTACGATAGGTGAAGTAAATCTCGGATAACCCTTGTTCTATGGAAAAGAATCAACGGCTGTGCCTCTTGATGAGGCAAAAAGCATTGGACTCTATGATCCAAGTGCAAGACTCTTCCTTGATCTGACCATGAGACTTACGGGTTTGGTCGGATCAGTTTGGTTAGTGATGACCTTGACTACGTTAGAATAAAATATTCTGGAGGAGTCACCTATATCTGCTCTGCTGGGGCGAGGAAAATTTTATCGGTTTTGGTTATGGAAGAATCGAGGGATTAGTCTCTTGTCCAAATATCCATGGGTGAGGCCCTCGGTGAGAGGCTGTGCCCTGCGCAAGAAGTGCTACTTCCGCTTCTGCTAGCACCCCGAAATTTGTTTCTAGAGGGGGCAAGGATCTTTCAGCTGTTGGTATTAGAGCAAATTGGCCAAAGTGGATCAATCGAGAAGCAAGAAATGTCGAAAATTTATGAAGTACCAGTAAAAGATTGTAATTGTGTGATGAAATTTATACAAATTGATATTTAAAATGAAGATTCATAAATTGGAAATTGGGTCTTCAGATGGAAGTACCGCAATTGTATGAAATCCTTGACTTGCTTGAGGCCTAAATATGATGGTATTTACCTTATAACTCCAAGGACCGTGACTACCCGTATATACCGTGGGTATAACTACAGCTCTTTACTGACAATATATACGAGTAAATCTAAGACCTTGAAGTTATAAGCAAAAATGATATCTCGAGGATGAATTCGAATGCTGATTGATATGATTTTTGAATTCTGGTTGAGAATTGATGAGTTGATTTGGATTTGATTTAGTTTCTGAATTCTGGTTGAAAGAAAATAAGTTGAACAAAGCCACAATGAGGATGAATGGGATGAATCCCAGTGATGATGTTAGTAAGTGGAATGACGATTATGACTTCAGCAAATCACTATGAGATTAGTGGATTGTGCTGACAAATTGTTGCTATTTAAACTTTGACCCAGTGGATCTAATTAAGGAATGACAAATTGAGAACCTGCATAACTGAAATCCCATGGAGGAATGTTCAGATGGAATTTCTAGTTTGATGGACCATTATTGTGATAAGAATATGAATGAATTATTCTCTAGTAATGAGTTCTATATGTTCTTCTTGAAGGGATCTGTATCCCAGGATTCTGCGGGGGGCTGACCAATCTAAAGAACCCCAGAATCAGTTGGATCTAAAGTCCAATTCTGTCGTATATTCTGTGCATACCCTACACACTACACACAGCTTAAGTAAGAAGCTATCAGCATTGGACTTCCATCCGCCAATTTCTATTGGTTTTTCTATTGCTGCTGAGCTGTTGTTTGAGTATCATCTTTTAACTTTTGGCATTGGACTTGTGCATCCGTGTGCTAGTTTTGCTTAATCAGCCATTCGGTTGCATGTGCTAGCTTTGATCGGTTAGCCATTCAAGTGAGCTTTCCAGTCAGCATTCAGCTTCAGCATTCGGCTTTAGATTTTTGCATTTAGTAATCGGCTTTCAGCGGTTTAGCTTTTCGCATTCAACAGTCGGCTTTTAGTATTTAACTTTCTGCACTCAGCTTAGCTTTCACCATTTGGTTTTCTGCATTTGGCATTTGGCACTCTGCATTCATCTTTTCGCATTTGGTATTGGCATTCGGCCTTTGGGACATTCAACATTGGGCTATAGATTTTGATCTGTTGATTTTTCATGCATGGACAATTCACATTGAGGTGCATTATCATTATGGTAGGGAGAGGCTCCATGCATGAGAGATAGCCTTGACCTACGTGCCTACATAGGACAATGCAGTAGATGGGTTTACCAAGTCTCTTTCGAGAGAAAAGTTTGAAGCTTTTCGCAAATCTTTAAACTTATTACCTATACCAAGGTAGTCTGCTACACCCTGTACACGTTCACACCACTCACCTCATAGGGTTTTGTTAGCCTTTGGCCTCTAGGAAGCCCTAGTGTAAACAGTCTTATACACGAGCACTTTTTACCCTATGTTGGCAGGGGTTTTTTCCCCATGTGAACGTACTCTAGTGTGTTGAGCGGTACGTTACCTTTTGGTGTGACTCTTGTCCATAGAAGGACGGTTGGTTTTTAGCCCCCGAATGTCTCCCACACACATAGTGGATGGTCAGATTGTGATTCGAAAAGGAAGTGCATTTTTTTGCTATGGCAAGAACAAAAAATTTTGGAACAAAGAGCACGAGGGAGTCCTTTGAGGGCAGTAGACATGAGTGTGCATGATATGTTCCTACAAATGATGCAAGAAATTGCAGATCAGGGCACCAAATTGGAAGAGCAAAAGGCACAGATCTTAGCCCTGGAAGAGCACACTTATTTTTCAGCCCCTTTTTCTTTGTCTCCTCCTCCCTCTCTTTCTGTTTCCCAAATTTTGATGGCAGATCCTCTACCGAAGGACTCTTTTGAAGGGTTACGATCGCAACTAAGTTTGACCTCGAGTTGCAAATGCAAGTAATGGAGATTCGATTGATAGAAGAATGTACAGTGACATCCCGTGCTACTGCATAAGATGACACCAGACGACTCGTGGAACATGAAAGATATCTTACGACTTTAGATGCAAGAATGACACCAAAAACTTTCTTGAGTCATTTTCTTGAGAAAATGAACTTTAGTAAGTATAATGGTAAGATCGACTCCAAAACTCTTTATTCCTAGCTACATCAATTTGAAGCTTATTTTGTTGCAATTAGAAAAAATGATACCGACAGAGTGTTCTTGGCTAGTTGCTACTTGTTTGGAAGGTGTGGCCATTCCTTGGTGGACCCAAAGTCCACACTACATTAGGTATGGATGCTTATGTCTGGGACAAGTTTATCCTCTTAATTGGCGGTTTCTACTGCCCCAATACCTTGAGTGGCTCGAACGAGTTCAAGTGGACATGTCAAAATGCACAACCAATCCTATAGTTTGCCAATAAAAATTAAAACTTATGTTTGAAATCGGGCATATCTGACAAGGACAAGAAAGGGAAGTTCCTTTATGGCCTTGACACACAAATCCAATGGGAGGTGTGTATGTTTTGGCCAACCAGCTTCAAGGATGCACTCTCACTTGTGCAGAGTGTTAAAATGAAGTATAATGATAGAAAACCTAAACCTTCCCAGCCTTCCACTCCCAAGGCAACCACCACGAGGGAAAAGGCCAAAACTAGACAGGGTCTTCCCCAGAATAGAGCACAAGAGCCTTTGGCTCCAAGAACTCGAACAATGGGCCCAAGCTTACTCCAGACCAAAAAGCTCAGGCAAGCAAGACGGGTGGGAAATTGAGTGATGAGGAGACAACTCAGTCCAAGCAGGGTAGGTGTTTATTTTGTCACACAAAAGGACACACTTCTAAGGATTGTCCAAATAAGTCTATCACTCCACAGACAACCACCCCAACCTCCATAGCTTCCGTTGGTGAGCCCAACTCCCACACAAACCCCAACGACCATCCCTAGTTCTTCAGATCCAAATGTTTTGGTTGGTGCAATCATTATTCGAGAGCTTGAAGATAAGCATAAGGGAACCCAAGACTAGGAATATGAGTGCAACAAATTTCTCAACAAGAAATTTGGCTACATAGGTGGGCAAGAGAGTTGTTGTCTTGTTTGACAACAATAGCATGGAGAATGTGGTCATGGAACAGGCCGCTCTGCGAGCCCATTTGTCCTGACTTTGACAGGCAAGAAAGTTGAGGGATTTAGCATAAGAATGACAACGAGCATCAAGTTTGAAGCTCAAGGTGTTAAATTAGTGATTTAGGGCATAAAGTTTGTGCGAGATTTTATGGTTGCCCCTCTTGGTAGGAGCGAACATAATTCTAGGAATTTTGTGGTTTCACATGTTCTAGCCAGATAGTAATTGGGATAGGGACACTACATATTATCTGAAATGTGTCGAAAGCCCCAGTGACCATTAAGTGTGAGCTAGGAATCCCAAACTTTCCTCAAATAAGCCACTTTTACAGGCTAACTGAGAAATTAGAAAAGGTGCACAATGTGTGATGGTATACATCCAGACCGTGGGCCAATGCTTCAAAGAAGTACCACGCTCTCCATGAAAAGTTCCAGAAGATTTTTCTTTGGGAAAATCTCTCTCCCTAGCCCCCCCGTCTAGACCAGAGGACCACAAGATAGACCTCCTCCTTGGTTTGCATTCCTCGAGCAAGTTTTGTTGAGATTCCTACTATGGGGTTGATCATGGTGATTAGCAACTTAGATTAAGCATAAGCTAAGGTGGGTTAAGCCACACCAAGAAATCCATGAGAGAGAGAGAGAGAGAGAGAGAGAGAGAGAGAGAGAGAGAGTAGCACACTCAGCAAAACTTTGCAAATGCTTAATGAACCATCCAATGAAGCTTCTAATATAGATAGCCATTGACCCAATCTCCTTTACATGTGGCACTCTCATTTCCACATGAGTGGCCACAACTCACACCACACAATATCTAGCACTTTTAGAGTGATTTTCCACACACACATAAACCGAGTTTACATATTTCAACACCCCCTCTTAGTGAGGATGTGTATCTCACTCACCCATCACCCATACAATTTAGCATTGCCCTCATGCAACATGTCTATCACCAATCCCCCTCAATGATAAATTGGAGTGCCATCATGTGGCTAGATGCATCTAGACCCACTCGTATGTGTCAATGTGTGTGTGTTGTATCTACCCAACATAGACACCAAGTTTGTTTTTGAGCATCACTTGCTCAGGAAAATCCACCCTTGTCCTTTTTGAATCATCGTAGTGTTCAGGAAAGGCACCAACCCATGCACACCACCACTTGTGAGAGCTGACTACTCTCACAACATCACTTGCTCAGGAAAATCCACCCTTGTTCTTTTTGAATCATCGCAGTGTTCACAGGAAAGGCACCAACCCATGCACACCACCACTTGTGAGAGCTGACTACTCTCACAACAATCTCGAAATCCATCAAAAATCACATATGCATCACTTTTGAGCTTCTAGGTGAGCTCGGGTACCATGATAAGTGAATCAAAACATTCCTCGTTTTGAGAATGCAGGCTCAGGTATGGTTACCCTCATAAGATGGGTGAAAAAATACAAAGCCTTTTGGTCAAAGCCGGGCGCAGCAGAAGCCTTTTGGTCAAAGCCGGGCGCAGTAGACCCGCATGTGTGTGTGAACATCTTCTTAAAAAATTCTAAAAATTTGGTTGTATATGAATGAACCCTTGACAACACTAAGGGTTAAAGAAAACATTAAGCACAAATTCATTTGAATTCACTTTTGTTAATTTTATTTTATTAAATATGCACCGAATTTGCTGCTATATACACCAAATCTTACAGAAGGCCAAGCTGCCAGCTCAAGTTGTTAGAGCTATAGTAAATGCATGGAATAAACTTGCATACTTTATGCCATATGGGACCCACGATTATGAAGGTGTTCGTCTTCTTCTCTTACTGAGTTATTTTATGGCAACCTTGGGTTTCTCACAGACCTGCAATTTCACCTACGCTCATGCTCACGTGTTGAGGCCATCATCGTTTCTTCCTCTAAAGTCTCTCTCTTCTTCAAGTCGTCGGCCAAGTCTACACCACGCACAGTGGCACCAACTCGAAGGGGTCAAAGATGAGCCTGAATGGCCATGAGAGGTGAGGAAAGTATGTAGCAATTTGTAGTTTATCTATACGGGCCAAGTCTATACCATGCACAGTGGCACCAACTAGAAGGGGTTGAATATGAGCCTAAATGGCTGTGGAAGGTGAGGCAAGTACGTAGCAATTTCTAGTTTACCTATATGCACCAAGTCTACACCATACACAATGGCACCAACATTACGAGACCCAAAAACGGTTGAGGATAAGCCCGAATGGATGTGGAAGGTTAGAAAAGTACATAGAAATACCATTGTTATATGCACATTATGTGTGCATATACTAGGAGGCTAACCCACATTAGGCTTGTGAGCATGGGAGCATGGGAACAAGCTCTAGAGCATGGGTTAGGACTAACCTTTAAAAGTTAAGGTTAGGGTCAGGCATCCAAGGGTCACACAAGGGAAATGGAGAGTCAAGAGTCACTTGAGGACCCTCTTATATAATAGGGGCATGGGACACACTCAAGGGAGGCTAAGGCTATGTTATCTTGAGGCTAGGAATGATATGATGTTCTGTTGTATTAATAGAGGATTATATCTACTCACCTACCATTTCACACTATAGCTACATGCTACTGGATTGGAGTTATACCTCTTGATGGTATGGGAAATCAAGGTAAAGGTATGATGTACTTTATTATAATTCATGTGTGCATCCCTTGGGCTTGGGGATGGTCGGGTGAATGAGATTATGCTTGATTTATGTATGTTTATGCATAACAATTATCTTGAGAGATCTTAGGGTTTTAATAGTGCTATCAGAGCAATATCTAGTTAATTGTTGTAGTTTTTTCTTTCTTATTGTAATTTTTGGTATTTTTTAAAGTAAATTTTAATATTTATAAAAAATATATTATTTTATTGATTTGTGTTGATGATTTTGCACGTGGATCATTCAAATGTAGTTGGAATGTGTCTTTCTTCTATTCAATGGATGAATCGACGTTATGGGAGAATTCTGTGAGTTTAATGCTATTTTTCTCTATTTTTTATGGTTTAAAATAAGCATTAATGGAAAGTTTTACCAAAATACTGTGTATTATACTATGGATATTTTTAGTAGAATGAATTCCCTAAATTTTTACAATTTTTAGGAATTTTTTCTAAATTTTTAGAGCATTTTTATGGTTTAAAATGTATTTTTTATACATTTTTTATGGGTTTTTCTGCACGGGTATGCTATCAAATTTTTATCGATTTTTGGTAAAATGCAGAGTGGGGCAGCCAATTGAAGCATGGAATGCTCTCCCGTGTGCATGGGATCCTCTTCGTCTCTCAAATCTGATTTTCTCTTCTATTTTCCTCTCGCCTGTGTGAATGCACATTCTTAAGACAGTCAAAATGCTTATCCTGCATTCTTGACATAAAACAGTCATTTACAAACAGGTCACAAATACAGTTTCTATATTGAACTCTCATCTTTCCACATTATTCCTCATCAGTCCACATTACTTATTCCACATTCCATTTCATAGATGTACTCATTCTCATCCAATCACATCATTTTCCATCTCATCAACTCAATTTCATTCACATCACATATCACAAATTTACATCCCAATTCACATGTCATCACATCTCATCTATTCACTCATATCAAGATGGCACATCATTTCACATACACATTTGCATTCATTATTCTACATACACATCCACATTCGTACATCCACATCATACATCCAATTCCACATTCACATTCATACATCCCCATCCAATCTCATTCGCACATCCACATCCACATCTCATTCGCACATCCACATCCACATTCACATTCATACATCCACATCCACATTCATACATCCACATTCACATCTCATTCGTACATCCACATCCACATTCACATTCATACATCCACATCCACATCCTCATTCGCACATCCACTTTCACATTCATACATCCACATCCACATCCATACATTCACATCCATATCTACATCCATACATCCATTTCCACATTCCATATCTACATCTATACATCCACATCCATACTCACATCCATACGTCGTTCATTTTTATCTAACTGATTCATTTCACATCCTCATATCCATTTATAGAATACAAGAGAATTCTTATTTTTGATATAAGATTTCTTTACGCATCTATTTATGCATAAATTCTATTTTAAGGAGAATAGCACTTTCGAAATAAAAATCAATCTTTTATGCATCTTCCTATGCATAAATTCATTTTAAATGAAAATGACACTTTTGAATTAAAATTCAATCTTTTATGCTTCTTCTTATGCATAAAATCAAAATTGATGAAAATAACTCTTTTGAACTAAAAATAGATTTCTTTATGTATCTCTCTATGCATAAAATCAAAATTAATGAAAATAACTCTTTTGAACTAAAAATAGATTTCTTTATGCATCTTTCTATGCATAAAATCAAAATTGTTGAGAGTAACACTTTTGGATTAAAATAAATTCTTTATGCATCTTTCCATGCATAAATACAATTAGTAGGAATTACTCTTTTAGAATAAATGAATTTCTTTTATGCATCTAATTTATGCATAAAATCATTTATGATGAAAATCACACTTTTAATATAAAAAAATATCTTTTATGCATACAAATCATTTATGATGAAAATCACTCTTTTAATATAAAAGAATTTCTTTTAGGCATCTAATTTATGCTTAAAATCATTTATGATAAAAATCAAATGAGGGAGAAGCTAGAGCTATTTAAAGGGCACTTAGAACCTCTTTATGTGGGTTGGCCTAATCAACCAGCCCACAACTGCATACTAAAGTGCACAACCTGCCCTACCTCTTGCCCACATGGTTTTTCCTGCCCATAAAGTTCCAAACTTTCCTAGAGCAACTACATCAAACCTTCTTACTGATCTTGCCTGCCCATAAAGTTCCAAACTTTCCTAGAGCAACTACATCAAACCTTCTTACTGATCTTGGCCGATGTCTAGTACCCGGCACTTTGAGGTTTGTAAAATGTCTCACATCTTATCAAGACATTAGCCAAACATACACTTTTAATATAAAAAAATATCTTTTATGCATATGTTTATGCATACAAATCATTTATGATGAAAATCACTCTTTTAATATAAAAGAATTTCTTTTATGCATCTAATTTATGCATAAAATCATTTATGATGAAAATCACACTTTTAATATGAAAAAATATCTTTTATGCATATGTTTATGCATAAAAATCATATGCATAAACATATGTTTATGCATACAAATCATTTATAATGAAAATAACTCTTTTAATATAAAAGAATTTCTTTTATGCATCCATTTGTGCATAAAAATCATTTATGATGTAAATCACACTTTTAATATAAAAAAATATCTTTTATGCATACAAATCATTTATGATGAAAGTAACACTTTTATAATTAAAAAAATATTCTTTTATGCATAGAAATCAATAATGATACAATTTTATAATAAAAAAATATTCTTTTATGCATAAAAATCAATATGATGAAAGTAACTCTTTTTGTAATAAAAATTATACTTTTATGCATTATTTTATACATAAAATGTTGCCATATATATATATAGGCAGTGATGTGTGTGAACACACTTAGGACCGTCGGGGCACTTTTTCCCTCTTTAGGAGGTTTTTTCCCCCGGCTTGTATATACGCCCATCATTCTAGGGCTAACTTATCTTTGTACATTGACACAATCTAATACACTTTGTGTTGTGTGCATTCTTGCTGCTTCTTCTCCAAGCTTTGTGTGTTTTCCTGCAACCCTAATTCCAACAATTGGTATCAGAGCAGGCATCGGCTCCCAGGGCTACACCGTCAGCACCCTCCGACTCACGTTCTCCGATTGAGGTGATTTTTCACGAGCGCTTGCAGGTCCCTATACTCTGCAAGTAAGCCCGTAGGGCTTAGCGTTCTCAGAATTTGCATCTGAGGTCGTTTCGGGCTCCGTTTTTGCATTTCAAGTTCTGCACAGGTGTTTTCGTCATTTTCTGCAGAAATTTCGACAGTGCAGTTTTCTGCAAAACAGGCATACGTACTCTATTGTGGACCGTGCTACATAGCACGAGTTGTTTTCTATTCAGTCTTTGCTTCATTACAGGCAGCTTTTGCATCAGTTTCAGTCAGTGGCCATGGCTGATAACAGCAATGATGTATTTCGCATGTTGTCTACTGAAGACAAACTGGATGGAGACAGCAACTACCCACTTTGGGCATACATGATGCAGCATGTTTTGGTTGCAAAAGGAGTGTGGAACATTGTGCAGGGTATGGATGTACGTCCAGGTTTTGTGGATGTAGGATCTGTTGAGGATGTTGCAGGTTCTAGCAGCTCTACTGTTGGTGCTGTTTTACCCACTGCTGAACAAGCTCGTTGGGATGGTAAAGATGCGCAGGCTCATGCCTTGATTGTACTTTCTGTCAAACGTAACATCACCCCACATATTCGTTCAGCTAAAACAGCAAAACAGGCTTGGGATATTCTAGCTGGTTTGTATGCAGGTCGTAACGAGGCAAAAATCGCTTACCTGCGTAAAGAGCTAGAATTGAAGATTATGCAAGAAGATGATGACATGAATGTTTTTCTTGCTGAGATTAAAGATCTCAAAGAACAGTTGATTTCTGCAGGTGAGATTATTCCTGATCATTCTCTTGTGCAGACTGTTCTTGATGCTTTACCTGAGACATATCAGACTTTTGCTTCCACGTGGAGACTTCTTAATGAGGACAGACCTGATGCTGTCAAGTATGATACTTTAGTCAACAAGCTCTTGCAAGAAGCGCAGTCCAGGCAAAACAGGGCCAGGCAACGTGCAGTTGATCAAGCATTTATTGCTGCCCAGAACAGCAGAGAAGAAGTGGTAAGGCAGCCCCTTCCACTGTTTCTTCTCCTATTAGTAGGTCTGCAACTTCTTCTCCTTCCACAGGTAGCAACAATAAGTCTGAGAAGGCTCTTGATAAAGGCAAGAAAAAGACCAGGTGCAACTATTGTAAGGCAAATGATCATGTCATTAAGAATTGCCCTAAGCTAAAGGCTAAAGAGGCAAAGAAGAAAGAGTCAAATGCAGCCACAATAGCGGATGCTTCTACAAATGCAGATTCTGCAAATGTTGTGCAGGATACAGAATGGGCGTTTAGCACGCGTGTATTGCCAGTATAACCCATCTGTACATGATGCATGTTTGGCAGTTTCTGTTGACTCTCATGTTTGGTATTTTGACAGTGGTGCTACAAAGCACATTACCTCGCATCGTGATATGTTCACTTCTCTTGAGGCTGTCCCTAATGGGAATACTGTCACATGTGCCAATAATGCTTCTTACCCAGTGAAGGGCATTGGTAAAATTATGCTTACTACTGCAAATGGCAGTGCTTTCACACTTTCAGATGCTTTGTATGTGCCAGGGATAAAGAAGAATCTATTGTCTGTCTCTGCACTTGCTAAACTTGGACTTGTAGTCAAATTTGTGGATGACAGATGTACTGTTCATGATTTGACTTCTGGTGATACGATTATTGTATCTGGCACCTTGTTTCGTGGGCTGTATAGGCTCAATTCTTATGACAAGTGTGTGGAAGATTCAGCAAATGCAGTTTCTGATGAAAAGGCAGTTTCAGATGCAAAACTATGGCATGCTCGTTTTGGTCATCTGAACTTTGCTAGTTTGCTGCGTTTGCAGAAATTTGATATGGTTGCTTCATTGCCCCCTCTTGAGGCACCATTGAAACATGTTTGTGAAGGCTGTATTTTGGGCAAAATGCAGCGTTCTGCGTTTCCAAAGGATGGTTCTGTGCGGGCCACTCGCAAATTGCAGCTTGTACATAGTGATGTATGTGGGCCTATGCAAACTCCGTCATTTGGTAAACACTTGTACTTCGTGACTTTCATTGACGATTACTCAAGGCATGCATGGGTATATCCACTGAAGGCAAAGTCCGAAGTGTTTTTGTGCTTCAAACAGTTTTTTCTTATGGTTGAAAATGTATCCAATTGTACTGTGGGCACCCTCCGTACTGATCGAGGGGGGGAGTACATGTGTAAAGAGTTTGATGCATTTCTGGCTAGTCGTGGGATAAAACACCAATGTACAGTGCCGTATACCCCTCAGCAAAATGGTGTTGCTGAGAGGAAGAACAGGTCACTTATGGAGATGGCACGATGTATGGTCAAGAGCCAAGCTTTGCCACATGCGTTTTGGCTTGAGGCTGTCATGTGTGCTGCATATGTACTCAACAGGTGTCCCACTAAGGCCTTGCAGTCTATTACTCCATATGAAGCTTGGCATGGTAGGAAACCTTCTATTGGTCACTTGCGTGTCTTTGGTTGCTTGGCCTATGCTTTAGTGCCTGTGCAACAACGCAGAAAATTGGATGATAAGGTTGTCAAATGCATTTTTGTTGGTTACAGTGCTGAAAGCAAAGGTTACAGATTGTATCATCCACAGTCAAAGCGTATCTTGATTAGTCGAGATGTTGTTTTTGTAGAAGATGCTGTGCAGCCTTTGTTATCATGTACCAAAGAGACAGGTGTGAGCTCACGGGATGTATTTGATACATTGTTGCCTCTGTTTACAGGTGGGAATTCAAATGTAAGTCCTAATGAGGCAAATATTCAGCCTATGCAGATTTCAAACGACGCAGATTTACAGGATGTAATTCATGAGGATAGGGCTGAAAATGAGCAGGCTAGAGGTATGCCTAAATGGCTGGTGCAAACCTTGCGTGATAGTAAGATTGATGCACCTATGCCTAGTCGTACTCGTTCAGGTTTTCAGCATGCCTCTTATGCATCAGATTGTTATGCTTTGGCTGTGTCTAGTATGTGTGAAGAGGAAGAACCTCTTTCATTTGATGAGGCACAAAATTCAAAAAATTGGTTGGCTGCAATGCAAAGTGAATATGATGCTATAATGAAGAATGGTACATGGTCTTTGTGTGATTTGCCTATTGGTAAAAAGGCCATTGGATGTAAGTGGGTTTTTAAGTTGAAACGAAAGCCAGATGGTAGTGTTGATCGCTATAAGGCTAGACTTGTTGCAAAGGGTTATGCTCAAGAAAAGGGCATTGATTTTGATGAGACCTTTGCTCCCACTTGTCGTATGACTACCATTCGTAGCATTTGTGCATTGGCAGCTCATAATGGTTGGAATGTACATCAGCTGGACATAAAGACTGCGTTCTTAAATGGAGATTTGCATGAGGAGGTGTATGTATCGCAGCCTCGTGGTTTTGTTCAAAGAGGGCAGGAAAACAAAGTGTGCAGGTTAAAAAAGGCTTTATATGGTTTTAGCCAGCTCCACGAGCTTGGTATGAAAAAATACATGCATATTTGACTGCACATGGGTTTCAGAATAGTCCAACAGAAAGCACTTTGTATGTTAAACGTGTGGATGGTGTACATCTAATCATTGCTCTCTATGTCGATGACATGCTGCTCACAGGACCAAATGAGAGTCATATTGCTGATTTTAAGGCTGATTTGAATGCCTCTTTTGAGATGTCAGATTTAGGGCATTTGCATCATTATTTGGGGATACAATTTAAGCAGTGTGATGGAGGTATTGCTTTGTGTCAGACAAAGTATATTGAGACATTGTTGCGGAGATTTGGCCTTGAAGACTGCAAGCCTATTGCTACTCCAATGGAGACAGGTTTGAAGTTGAGTCTTCATGATGCTGGAGATCACTTTGATGTCACACTCTATCAGACAGCTGTTGGTTGCCTCATTTATGTATGCATTACGAGGCCGGACATTCAGTTTGCAGTCTCACAGGTGAGCAGGTTTATGCATAGCCCAGGGTCTCAGCATTGGAAGGCAGTTAAACGCATCTTTCGCTACTTGAGTGGCACCATACATCTTGGGTTGTTTTATCCCAAGGGGGGATCGTTGCCGCCAGATTTACATGCTTTTTCGGACTCAGATTGGGCTGGTTGCTATGACACAAGAGTGTCCACAAGTGGTTTTTGTTTCATGCTCGGTAGCTCATGCATATCTTGGTTGAGCAAGAAGCAACCTACTGTGGCCACTTCTAGTTGTGAAGCTGAGTACAGGGCAGCTTTCACAGCTACGGTTGAGTGTGTGTGGCTCAGACGGCTTATGGCTGATTTGGGTGTTGGACAGGAGTCTGCCACCTCTATCTTCACTGACAGTCAGAGTGCATTGGCAGTTGCGAGAAACCCAGTTTTTCATGCTCGCACAAAGCACATTGAGGTGCATTATCACTATGTCAGGGAGAGACTCTCAGCAGGAGAGATCAGCTTGGCCTATGTGCCAACACAGGACAACCTCGCCGATCTTTTCACAAAGGCGCTTCCTCGTGAGAAGTTCGAAGCTTTCCGCAAAGCTTTGGGCTTGCTTCCCTTTGTGGACTGATCTACTTCGGGCATGGCACTCCCCTATACATGAGTGCCAGCTCTCGTTCACACCATCACTCCCAGGGGGGATTTGTTGCCATATATATATAGGCAGTGATGTGTGTGAACACACTTAGGACCGTCGGGGCACTTTTTCCCTCTTTAGGAGGTTTTTTCCCCCGGCTTGTATATACGCCCATCCTTCTAGGGCTAACTTATCTTTATACATTGACACAATCTAATACACTTTGTGTTGTGTGCATTCTTGCTGCTTCTTCTCCAAGCTTTGTGTGCTTTCCTGCAACCCTAATTCCAACATAAAAATCCATAATGAAGAAATTAACACTTTCATAATAAATTTTTTTATCAATAAGTATCTTTCATAGAATTTAATTCTATTGAAAATCATTCTTTTATAAAAATTAATCAATATGCATCTTTCTATGTATGAATAAAATGACACTTTTAGAATACTCTAACACGATGGGGATTACTCTTTTTGATTAATAAAAGATGAAATTGATTTCACAAACTTTTAGAAAATTTCACCATAACCTCCTTTGTATGGCTGACCATTTTTCAATTTTTAATTCACTAAAATTAATTAGAAGTTCACCAAGAGTATTTAAATCATTCTGATGTAAACATTTTCTACTTATCTAAGAGAAACATTATGAAAAACTTGATTTTATCCAATAGGATAAAGAATGGTTGGATTTACTAAAGAAGAGAGGGGAATGCCTTTTTTCAATGAGACATAACATCATTTGATTTTTTAGAGAAGACAAAAATCATAAAAAAAACCATAAAAGAAATAGAAAAGAGAAGAATCTCCAACTTACATAGATAATTTGGGATCTTTCCTTTGGCTTGATGGTTTGAGGGTTCTACTCTTGTTTGAAAACAAGAGTGGCCACCAATCTTTTAGAAGAGGGAAGGTCAAAAACTAATGAATTATGAGTAAAATTCATTGTTTTTGGCACTTGCGAGAGCCAAGGTAACAGTGCAAAAACACTATTGAGTTTCAACAAAGGGGAATGCTTCTATTTATAGGAAAACGTGAGATTCTAACCAAGCAAACTAATTCTAGAATTTTTCGGATCAGTTTGGTCAATTTTTGACCATTTTTAGGTCAATTTTGCTCACTTTTTGGATCTAGTTGAAACAGCAGAGAGGAGAGATAAAAATGTCTCATTATTTGTGAGTTTAAAACTCATTCAAGCATGTGAAATAGGTACCTCCTTCATGAGGAAAATTCCCCCATATTAAGGTGTCAAAAATGCATCTTTACTTCTAAATATCTCTCTTTTTTAACTATTTACCTTATCCTTAGTCAACTCTTCATCTTATGTGAGTTATTTACTCATTTTTGGGGGATTTTCCTTTTATTTCTTCATTTATCTCCTCCCTACATTTGGATGAATCTTATTGGTCCATAGGAACCTTAATTGAAAATTTCGAAAAAAATCTTGACCCCCCTCGGGATAATGCCTCTTGAACACAGATTATACTTAATGCACCTTCTGGAAATATTTTTGAACTTCTCTTTCACGGGAACTTATTTTAATAAGAAGAGATATTTTTCCATCCAAAAATATTTAAAAATTGAATTATCACTCTCTAGAAGATTTTCTCTCTCTAGGCCAAAACTGATAGAAATAAGATCTTTTATATTTCTGAAGAGGGATTTGACTACAGGGGAAGATATTGGACATCCTGAGAGGCTGGGGAGGAATATTACAACAAAGAAGGCAAGCACAAGAATATATTTGTTACAATTGCAATGAGAGAGGGCATGGAATGTATAAATGCCCATATCCAAGAAGAATCCGAAGTGACATTTATCCCACCACAAAGGCCCATGCAACCTCGACAACAGCTAGGTCCTCCTCAAGCTCCCTAAGTACCCAAACTTCTTTAACGACAACCACCCTCTCAATAGCTAGCTGACATTCCACCTCTACCACAAGGAGAAGAGAGATGTTAGAGCTTGGAGACTTGCTTGAAGAAGAAAAAATGATAGAAGAGATGGATGCAATGCCAATCAAAAAGGCAAGAGTTCAAGAAGAGGCCAAAGATGAAGAATCAGGCACCAAGAGGAGGGGAAGCAAGGACACCCTGAAGGAACAAGCAAGAAAGTTTGGAGACCAAGAAGGAAGATCAATATGGAGGACTTTGTACTAGGAAAAGGTTCTCTTTGATGTGAGAACTCAACATCCCAACATCACATGGCCACAACTCTTACAAATAGCACCTAATATGAGAAGGAAATGGTCAAAGATAGTTAGCACTAGAAGAAAACATACAAAATCAATCAAGTTAATTAAAGTTAATCCTGATGAAGATGTTGTTCCTCTAGTGGATGCTTGGATTAAGGGATATAAGATTCCTAAGGTGTATGTGGATGGGGGTGCTCAAATGTGTGTCATGATAGAGAAAACCATGCATGGATTAGGGCTAGAAGCCAATGCTCCATCTCCCTATAAAGCTAAACTAGCTAATAATGTATGCATCAACAAGTGCCTAGGAGTCATCAAGGGTGTAAAGGTAATTGTTTGTGGTGTTGAGGTAGAGGTAGACATGTACGTGATCCCATCAAAGGGGGAGGTCTATCCCATTATTTTAGGTAGGCCTTGGCTCATAGCTCTTGGGGTAGACCAAAAATGGGGGACATGTCTACTAGTTCTCAAGCCAGAAGGAAAGAATGGTGCCAATAGGAAAAATATCACCTGACATTAAAAAAAAAGGAAAGTGGACCTAAGGTATGACACTAGCTTGGATGAAGAAAGCTCATATGATTACTTAGAAACAGAGTCACGATCAGGTACTAGTGAGGAGGATTCCTCTCTATGGAGGTGATGGGACTCCTCTTTCAAGGGAAGGAGGCCACCACAACAAAGGGAGACCAAGAAAAGGATGGTTATTCTCTACACGTTGAGGACAAGTAAATAAAGAAGATGCTACCAAAGGATTTGACACCAGAGGAGGAAGCGGCTTACATCACCATGCTAAAGAAATACACCAACCTCTTCATCACCTACTACACCCAGGTAAGAGGAGTGGAAATCATAAAACATCATATAGAACTAAAGCCTGATGCTAAGCCTGTGGCTCAAAAATTAAGAAGGTTAGGAGTGGTCCAAAGGGAGGCTTTACTAATGGAGGTAAAGAGGCTCTTGAAAGCAGGTTTTATTTACCTAGTGGTGGAAAACTCAAATTGGGTCTCCCCTGTAGTTGTTACCCCTAAGAAAAATGGAAAATGGAGGATCTATGTAGATTACAAGCCCTTAAATGCTGCCACAAAGAGGGACCACTTCCCCCTCCCATTCCAAGATGAAATCTTGAATGAAGTAGTAGGCCATGAAAGGTACACATTATGTGATGGTTACTTCCAAACCAAGATAGTAGAGGAGGATCAACGTAAAACCACCTTCACCACTCCATGGGTATGCTTTACAAAGTAATGCCTTTTGGCCTCATAAATGCACCTCCCACCTTCCAGAGATTCATGAATTATGTTTTTTAGCCCTTCTTTGGGACCTCTATTAGGGTCTACATGGATGATTTTTGCATATATAGTAGCAAGGAATTGCATTTCCATAGAGTGGAAGAAGGGTTACAAAGGTTGTACCAATTGGGTGGACAATTGAATCCTGACAAGTGCCACATAGCTCAAAGTGAAGTGAAGCTTTTGGGACACATCATCTCAGAAAGAGGAATCGAAGCAGATTCAGCCAAGATTGAAGATCTTTTAGCTCTACCTTCACCCAAAAATGCAAGGGAGCTGGTCACATTCATTCAAAAAATGAGGTACATGTCTCGGTTCATCCATCTTCTCTCACAAATTGTTTCACCATTGCAGAAGTTAGCACATAAAGGCACCTTCACTTGGGATGAGGAGTGTGAAATTCAGTTTTAAGAAATAAAGAAGGTTCTTAGTTCATTGCCAACCCTAATGCCACTAGTATGGAATGAAGTGTTCTATGTTTCTCCAAGTGTGGGGACCAAGGCTATTGGGGTAGTCTTGATGCAAAAGGACACAAAGAACTCTTACATGAGGCCAATCTATTTTTCTAGTAGGATTATAATACAAGCAGAGAAAGGCTACAAAGAAGTAGAACAAATGGTTTCAACCCTCATGTTTACAATAAGAAAGTTCAGGTCTTATCTCTTGCCCAAGCAGCTTATAATTTTAATAGTGGATCAGACATTTCCATTTGTTGTACAACACATGACCACCTCCCCAATGATAGCGAAATGGATTTTGGAGCTTCAGGAGTATGACTACACTTTTATAGTGGAGGATCGCACTAGGGCAAGTTTGGCAGACATTCTCACCTACATTTCCCATGAAAAGAAGATCACCATCAAGCGCAACGGTGAGGAGACAAAGCCCACAATTCAAGAAGGTCTAGAAGGTTCCTTCATTATGCATTTTGATGGAGCCTATAGGAGACAAAGTGATCAAGCAGTAGTAGAATATGCCACTCTACAATTTGGGTTGGAATGGTTCTTGGAGCATGGTATTAAGAGGTTTATTTCCAAAGGATATGCCATGTGTGTGGTGAAGCAACTACAAGGAGTTTGGTCTTGCAAAAATGCTAATCTATTTACTTGGGTCAAGCAAATTAAAGGTTAGATGCAAAAATTTGAAGCTATACAAGTGCATCAAGTATCTAGGATGAAAAATAAGGAAGTTGATGCTTTAGCCAATGACCAATTTGTGGTGGTAGTAGGAGCAATCGAATTTCAGCAAACCGAAATTCTAGGGACAAGAGGAGCTCCAAGACATAACCTATTTCTCCTCCAAACAGGTGAGTGTCCCAAGCACTTATCCAAGGTTCAAAAACTTAGGCGCTGGAACAAAAAGACATATCTTATCAATTCATAGGGGAGGTCCTTTATACCATAAAAGAAAAGATTTAGTCTTGAAAAGGGTTCCATCCTCCAACGAGATAGTTCATATTTTAAAATCTTGCCATGATGAGGTATGTGGGGATCACGTTGCGTAGGAGAGATCACCAGCAAAAAAATACTTCAAGCAGGATTTGTGTGGCCTAATTTGCATAGGGATGTCTAGCATTGGTGCAAAGCTTGCAATGCATGTCAGATGGCAGGGAAAAGGAGGCTAACTTATGAGCCTAGGACCCCAATACTCTCTTTTGGCCCATTTGGGGAGTTGATGCCGTTGGGCCTCTTCCCAAGAACTCAATCAAGGAAGGAGTACATCATTATAGCAGTAGACTACATGATGAGATGGCCAGAGGCAACAAACACAAGCAAAATCACGTCTACAGATGTGGGTAAGTTCATATTTGATCACATATGTAGTAGATTTGGTGCCCCTCTTGAAATATTGTTAGATCGAGGCCTTGGATTTCGAGGAGTACTCTTACAAGATTTACTTAGAAGATTAAACATCAACCATAGGCACTCTAGCCCATACTATCCACAATGTAATGGCTTGGTGGAGAAGGTCAATGGAATGATATGTAACATCATCACAAAGCAAGTGGCTAACCGGCCAAAAGATTGGGACAAGCACTTAACTGCAGCTTTATGGGCCTACAGGACACCTTTTAAAGCCTCCACCCAATTCACCCCCTTTCACCTGGTCTATGGACAAGAAGCCCTTCTACCCATCGAGGTAGAACTAGCCATCTTGAGATTGATGGTGGATAGCAGGATAGAGCTCAGTGACAAATTGAACCAGAGGCTTTTAGACCTCCAAAGACTAGAGTTCGATAGAGAGCAAGCCGTGGATTACTACATAGCACAAACCAACAGGAAGAGGGACAAACTTAACCAGAAACTACAAAACAAGGGGTTGAAGGAGGGGATGTTGGTCCTTAGGTATGATAGTAGATTAGACAATAGACATGATGCAAAGTTTCAATAGAGATGGGAGGGCCCCTTTATCATCAAGAATAGATTTCATAATGGTAGCTACCAGCTACAAGATCTCTCAGGAGAGGAAAGATGCACAAAACTAGGGCCAATGGCCCTATTTTCAGAGGATAGAGCAAATGGTAGAGGAGGAGGAGCCGTCTACTGACTTCATCAATCTTCAGGAAAGCAGGAAGTCCATAACAAAGATCAAGGAGATTTGCCACCTCTGTCATCGCATTTTTCATCCAACCATTGGGCTATAGGTATAAATGCCTCTAGCTATGGGGAGAGGGCTATATATGAGACAGGGTAAATTGAAATCCCCCAAGCATTGATATTTTCTCATAGGGCTTGGGAAAAATGCACAAAATCTTGCCCCCCATATCCCTTCTACCTTTTCGAAATCCCTTAGGTACTATATCTATAACTACACTATAAGTATGCATATTTCTACCACCTAATATTTGCCATATTTTTTCTCTCATATATATATTTATGCCTAAGATATCTTTTTCCTAAAAGTCTCCTTTTTCACCCAACCTACTATGCCCTATCCTAGCTATGCTATGATACTACTATATATATTATTTACACCACCTTATTGTATTTATTAGAGTTCCCACCTAATAGATACAAAAGCCATGCTACACCATATATATATACATATATGCTATATAATATCACTTTTTTCTCCCTGATTATCAATCTCCACTCTCCCACCCATTTTTTCCTCGACACCACCTGGTGGGGGCAACATGGGCCAACCCATGCCCACGTGTTTACATGGACCCCACTTGTCCCACACACATGTTGGAAGCTCCCTCCTCACACCCTCATGCATAGCCTCTCCACCCGGGGCCACCTCGATCCATCCCACACACACACATGCTCGTTCAAACCCTCATCAAGCTGCTCTCCCACAACAAACCCACACATGCCACCCTCCATGTGATTGTTAGTTCCTTTCCTTTTTTTGGGATAATTTATCATGAACCTACAAAAGTCAAAACCATCTTTGGATTGTATATGTATATATATATATATTCCTAAAAGTAGCCTCACTAGTCTTAGGCCCACACTAGGCCTACCTTTTGAAAAATATGTAAGCCAATAAAGGCATGTGAGGATGCCCACTTTGCTACAGGGATACAAGGCTCCAAAAGAGATATTCAAAGGTGGTCTCCGCTTCATCAACAATTTCCAACCTTCCATTTATGGAATAAGGCATGCAGAGTCTACCTTCCCTTTTCGTAATAAAGAAACAAAATATCAAAGCTTGGTATTATCTCAAGATTTTCTTTTGTGGTGGAGAAACCCACCATCTTTAGAAACATCCATGAGGATTCACTAAGCCTCTACACCATTTACATATCCTTGGAGAGGCTCATTTTGGAGAATTACTTGGAGATATTTTAGCTCATGTAACCCCAACTCACCTTGGATATCCAAAGTATCTCCATCTATCAAAATATCCTCATCTATCCAAAATATCCCACCACATGGCAAGCTAAGAGGACACCAAACCTTGTAATACCTCATGATATGAAATATCTTTGTTCTCTTGGAGACCTATAAAATGGGTCATAGTCTTGGCACCAACATAAGAGAGAATAGAGATCCATCCATAGGAGCCATTACCCTTCATCTCTATCCATCATCCTTAGGCTATCACTCTAGTCCTCCTCTCCATCCTCAACCCTTGTAATCCTTATGCTTGTATCCCTACTTTTCATATCAATAAGATTGTATTGTGGGCTTTTCCTATCATCAAGTGCATATATTCTCTCTCTCTCTCTCTCTCTCTCTCTCTCTCTCTCTCTCTCTCTCTCTCTCTCTCTCTCTCATTTCAATGCAATATTTGTATTCCATGCTTAAAGTTTCTCTTGGGTAGAGTCTTAATAGGCCCCATGCATGTGAAGTAAGGAGAAGCAAGGAAAGGTGTGGGCTTGCCCTTACTCCCTTCTCCACTAGGCTTGGTGTGTCACTAATAGGGTTGAGGAGGAGCTCCCCTAAGAGTGCGGTCCAGGGCCTTGAGTGTTTTGATGTGAGGTTCGAGAGATGTTTCCTTTGGAGCCTTTTCCATCCCCATTAGGGAAAAAGGGAGCTCATTTTGGGGCCCTGTAAGAAATTCACTATTTCTCGATTTATTTCTCTCCTAAAAGACCTCAAAAATAATAAAATATGGAAACGTGGCTCAGAACTGTCAGTAAGGACTACCGAACTGTCAGTTCAGAAAAGAATAAGATAATCTTTTGTCTAACTAACACGATTTTGCATTAAATATCTCCTTAATTTTTTTTTGTTTCGCGAAGATTCCGCATCTCTTTTGATGACGTGTGCAGGCCTCTCATAAAGAATCCATCACTGAACTTAATGATTGTATGGATACCGCCACACTTCCATGATTCATGTTACAAAAAGACTATGAGATTGACAAGCAAACTTTGCAACCTCAGAAGCACAGATACTAGTGAGTTACAATCTCAAAAGAAGCGCGATTACACCATCTTCACATCGACTTAGAAGAACAATATGCTCCAGCACAAAAAAGACGAAAGGATACGGTGCTGAATGCTCAACAACGGGAAAATATGAGAAGAGAAGGGCTCCAACATATTGACTTATGGTGTGATGGAAGTATATATTCAAAATGTCTAGTAAAAAACTCTACACCTCCATTTGTCAACTCCTGCCTTCCACACTTCCACGTACAAAAATTATACTCCCTTGTCCTTATGCAGTCCTGATGTCTGTAGAGCAACTATTAGCAGAGCAACAAACACCTACCTCCTAATGTTGAAATCTCATGAGATTTGATTTTCTTCAAGTACAACATATGGACATACTCCACACCAAACTTTTTACCCTACTTCTCTTCCACATTGAGAAAATAGGGCTAGAATAGGGCATTCTGACTAGTTTGGATTTTCGGAACAAGACAACACCGCTAGTCCCAATCTCGTGCCTTCCACACTTCCACCTACAAAACTTATACCACAAGGATTCCACTCTGCAAACCATGTTTGCTACTATCTCTCACCTCAAGCTCCCTTCCTAGCTCTAAAACACCAATCCACACATCCCACCCACAACCCACAAGAAAACACCAAGAAAGAGATAAGAAGAAACACTAAGATTCAAGCTTGTCAGGTTGTTATATCTCTCTCTACAGATCAGGTTGGGTTGATACCTTTCTCTCTACAAAGCTGGTCGGGTTGTTACCTTTCTCTCTACAGAGCTAAACGGGTTGTTTTCTCTCTCTACATCCATTGTCTTCCCTGTCTAGGGATGGATGGTAGGTGTAGAGGGGCTAGACAACAAGTACAGAGGGCTCAACAATAGATTTAGAGGGTTGGATATAGTAGGTAGTACAAAGGGTTGAATAGTGGTCACTTTCTCTCTCTAGGATTGGGCAGCTTGTTCTCTCTCTATAGGCTCGACAATAGGTGCTTCTCTCTCAGCAAGGTTGACCAGAGGTCTACAAAGATGTTCTCTCTCTATAGGCTGGACCGCAAGTGCTTCTCTCTCAACAAGGTCGATCAGAGGTCTACGGAGAGGTCCCAGGTCATGGAGGAATAATTGTCTGGTGGTTCAGTTATGTCTTGCACTGGCCTTCAAGTTAGCATCTAGCATCATATCGACCCCACCTAGAGCATGTCAACTCAAGATCACTTCCACTTGTCCAAACGCTACTAAACTTGATGGGAGAAATCCTCTACCTCTGTTCCACTTGCACACCAAGCTCCGACTCAAATCTCCTTCAGCAAGACCTCCATCAGCAAGATGGTAGAGATGGAGATGCTTTGGACCAGATACTAACCATTCTGCTACACCTCCTCTAGACCCAAAAATGAAAAAACTCTACATATTTGTTTATTGACTTGTATAAGACCCACATAGCAAGTTTGATGCCCAACTTCAAAGGAGAAGGCCCCGATAGCTTGTAAGTCCCTGTCTGGGGTACTTGTGTAGTCCTGTTGACTATAGCACCTATCAGATAGATCCTTTTCACAATTGAAAAAACCTACGTCATGGTGTCAAAATCTCATGAGATTGGATATTCTTCAAGTACAACATATGGACATACTCCACACAAAATCTTGTACCCTAGTTCTCTTTCCAGCATTGAGAAAACAAGGCTAGAAGAGGGAACTCTGACTAGTTTGGATTTTTGGAATAAGGAAACACTGCTAGTCCCAATCTTGTGTGAAAATGGTATTTTTCCCAACCCTAAAACGGGTTTTTTATTTGATTTATTTTTGGATTTTAGTCTTGTGCTCTGTTAGCTGACAAACCCTACTCTGGGCTGACCCCCTAGCAACCATATATATATGAATCTCTTCATTGTTCTTCTGTCAGCCTACCTCTGTAGCCTGGATCTTCACCATATCTGCATTTTTATGTTGCAGCATTTCATGGGAAATCAACCCTCTCGACATTCATCACATCAATGATTTTTTGCTGCAACATAACTCGGGACAGCAACCCTCTCTGCATCCATCACATTTGCGTTTTTCTCTTGTAGCTCAGCTCGGGATAGCATCCCACACTCTGCTCATCATCCTCCTTTGACTTGGGACAATAGCCCTCTCTGCTCATCATCCCACACTCTGCTCATCATCCTTTGACATCGGGCAGCAGTCCACACTTTGCTCATCATCCTCCTTTGACTTGGGACAATAGCCCTCTCTGCTCATCATCCCACACTCTGCTCATCATCCTTTGACATCGGGCAGCAGTCCACACTCTGCTCATCATACTTGGACATAGTAGCCCTCTTTGCTCATCATCATCATTATACATTGGGACATCAGCCCTCTTTGCTCATCATCATCATTCGACATCGGGACAGCAGGCCCCGTCTTTGCTCATCATCATCCATCGACTTGGGATAGTAGCCCTCTCTGCTCATCATCATCATTATACATTGGGACATCAGCCCTCTTTGCTCATCATCATCATTATACATTGGGACATCAGCTCTCTTTGCTCATCATCATCATTATACATTGGGACATCAGCCCTCTTTGCTCATCATCATCATTCGACATCGGGACAACAGCCCTCTCTGCTCATTAGACATCGACTCGGGATAGCAACCGTCAGGTATCGCAGCACCTTTATCACCAAAGCCTGCACCCCTCAGGTACCACAACACCCTTGTCACCAGAGCCTGCACCACTACACCTTCCACTATAGACGTCTACCACCTTGGAGTGCCTCCGCATCCATCGATATGCGAGCCTTTGACACACCAACCACCTCTTGGAGTGCCTTCACCTCACATTGATATGAGCCTTAGTCATGCTTCATCTTTGACCTCGTCTTTGCTTCTTTGATGGTGGTCTACTCACATCTTAGGGCGGCCTCTTGTATAGGATTACATTCACCATCAAACATACACTAAGAGTCTCCTCACATATGAGGGCCTCTTGTATAGGATTACATTCACCATCATACGTACACTCATTCATCCATTTCAGGCTGTGCTAATTTCCTCTGATCTCTTGTACATCTGGTCCTTTCATCCCTTTCCCCTCACATGGTATCAGAGCTATCGTTGAGGAGAAAAGGGATTAAAGACCTCGAGAACACACATCATGAATCGTCTACCCATGATTCCGAGGGACCAATCTTTCTCACCAAAAGTTGATTCTCCTTACTCTAATCTAGACCACACAAGGGATGGGCTTCTTACTCTTTGTAGGGCCCCATTCAAGGTCTTACATTGGGAGAACGATCATCGTGTCTACACCTACTCACCCTCTACACCTTTGCTATCATGATCTTCCTCTCAGAACTTATCAGACTTCACTTCCAGAGGGGAACACATTCCTTCTACCAATGTGTTAGTATGGGACCCTGGTATCCCTCATCTTCTCTCATGGTCCCCTTTTGGCTTGAGGGGGTGTGTGAAAATGGTATTTTTCCTAGCTCTAAAAGGGGTTTTTTATTTGATTTATTTTTGGATTTTGGTCTTGTGTTGTTGGCCCGACAACTGTTACTCTAGGTCAACTAGCAGCCCAAACCATATATATATGAATCATTGAACATCGTTTAGCAACAACCACATCATAATTGACATCATACTCAAGATCTTTTTGATGACGCTATGGTGAGCCTACCTCTGTAGAGCATCCTAGATCCTCACCATATCTACATTTTTCTGTTGTAGCACATCTTGGGACAGGAGCTATCTCTACATTCATAACCTATTTTTCACTGTAATGTTGCCTTCTTCTTGATTGGATGCGCTCCTTTTTCAATATCTACAAAAGGCCCTATGAATGACCTCCAAAATGTCCTAATGCAACTTGGGATAGCAACCCTCTCTATGTCCATCACATCTACGTTTTTCTCCTGTAGCTCACCTCGGCACAACATCCCACACTTTGCTCATCATCCTCTTTCTAGTTGGGATAGCAGCCCTCTCTGCACTTCATCCTTCGACGTTGAGATAGCAACCCTCTCTACTCATCATCATCCATCGACTTGGTACAAAAGCCCTCTTTGCTCATCATCATTCAACATCGAGATAATAGCACTCTCTGCTTTTCATCATCATTTGACATTGGGACACCAGCCCTCTCTGCTCATTCAACATCGAGATAATAGCACTCTCTGCTTATCATCATCATTTGACATTGGGACACCAGCCCTCTCTGCTCATTCCACATTGACTCAGGATAGTAGCCCTCTCTATTCTTCACACCATCCCTCAAATATCATGTCACCTTTGTCACCAAAGCCTGTGCCCCTTAGGAATCGCAACACCCTTGTCACCAGACCCTACACCACTACACCTTTTGTGTTGTGCCCACTACAGACGTCTGCCACCTCGGAGTGCCTTCGCATTCACGAATGAGAGCCTTCATCACCAACCACCTCTCGGAGTGCCTTGGCCTCTCATCGATGCGAGCCTTTGTCATTCGACCATGATTCATCTCCAACCTTGTCTTTGCTTCTTTGATGGTCTACTAGTCAAAGTCTCCTCACATCTGAGGGCCTCTTGTATAGGATTACATTCACCATCATACATACTCATTCATCCATTTCATACTATGTTGATTTACTCTGATCTCTTGTACATCTGGTCCTTTGTCCTTTTTTCCCTCACATGGTATCAAAGCTATCATGAGTAATGGGATTGAAGACCTTAAGAGCACACAGCATGAATCATCTACCCATGATTCCAAAGGACAAACCTTTCTCACCAAAAGTAGATTCTCCTTACTTTGATCAAGACCACACAGGGGATGGGACTTCTTACTCTTTTTGGAGGGCCCATTGAAGGTCTTACATTAGGAGACGATGAGCCTATCTACACCTACTCACCCTCTACACCTTTACTATCACGATCTTCCTCTCTCATAACTTATTAGACTTTGCTTTCAGAGGGGAATACATTCCTTCTACGAGTGTGGACCAGTATGGGACCCTTGTATCCCTCATCTCCTCTCATGGTCCCCTTTTGGCTTCTTGAAAGGGAGTGTGTGGAAATGGTATTTTTCCCAGCCATAAAAGGGGTTTTTTATTTGATTTATTTTTGGATTTCGGTTTTGTGATGTTGGCTTGACAGCCCCTACTCTAGGCTAACCACTATCCCAAACCATATATATATGAATCTCTTCATCGTTCTTCATCAACAACCACATCATAATCGACATCATACTCAAGATCTTCTACTCTGCTGCCTACTGTCAACCTACCTCTGCAGCAACCTAGATCTTCACCATATCTGTGTTTTTCTAATGCAGCACATCTTGGAATAGTAGCCCTCTATGCATTCAAAATATCAACGTCTTTTTGTTATGCAGCAAAACTCAGGACAACAGTCCTCTCTGCATCCATCACATCTACATTTTTCTCTTGTAGATCACCTTGGGACAACAACCCACTCTGCTCATCATCCTCCTTTGACTTGGGATAGCAACCCTCTCTGCTCATTATCCTTTGACATCGGGACAGCAACCCTCTCTACTCATCATCATCCGATGATTCAGATGAGAATGATGATTAGTCATCCCTTTAGCTTTATTTTGTATATGGCTAAAGGCCTTATCAATATTTTGTAATCGTTTCAACTCAGTGAATATATGTTTTTGTTAATATATGTTTTGTAATATCTAGAGCTTTTGTTAATATATGTTTTTGTTAATGTTTTGTCCACTTCTTTCTACTATCTCTTTATTTTTTTAAAAAGTTGAGACAAACAACTTTTTTTAAAGCTAGGACAAATTGGGGAGTTCTTTGACAACTTCCAAGTCTACCCCTGCCTTTTTTTTTGAAGGTTTATTTTCAATGTTGAGTAACTTTATAATAGCAAAATGCTAGTAGGCAACATTATTTTGCTGCTCATCTCAGCAGAAAAATTCCACGGGTAATAATGTTGTGTTTCCACTACAATAAATATAACAGCATCTATAGCAAAACAAAATGACCAAGAGTAGTCTCGTTCTAATCATGCTTACTTTTGATCAAGCTTTTGCTGCCTTCCATTAGGTAAAGGAAAATATGGGGCTCCTTCTCATGCTAAACCTAAGAGTAAAGCACTAGCCCATTTAGATCCTTCTAAGCCCAAAAAGGAGAAATCTAAGAAAAAGAGATGTAACTATAGTTAAAATCCTGGTCATGTCATTGAGGAATGCTGGAACCAAAAACAGAGTGAGCAGAAGAAGAAGAAGCAAGGTCTTGTTGTTGGCACCACAACTCATAATGCAAAGGAAGCCAATTTTGCACATGATGGCTATGCTTTAACAGTCACATGCAGTGATCTATCTACCTCCTCTTTGTCATTATCGGATGCTAATTGATACTCTGATTCAGTTGTAAAATTTTCAACTAGTGTTGGTTCATTTGATGCAGTGGAAGAGCCTAATTGGGCTCATGATGATTGTGCCTTAGTCTCTACATGATTTCATGATGTTGAGCATTGGTATAGGTGCCGGTATAGATGTCAGTATCACCACCGGTATGGATGCCGGTAAAAACACAAGCAAAAAAATTTAAAAACAAGCCTACTCATATTTACAATCAATATTACCATATTTAGTTCTTTTAAGCTCATCTACAACATTAAAAATCTATATTTCAATGTGACAACTAAAAATATCACTATATTCTAATATTGCAGCACACGGGGAGCCCTAGATTAAACTATCAATAAAAGATGTTGTGCAAGAGCATCAACGATGAGATAAAAGTGAAACCTTGCATATGTATACTAAAATTGATGAATATTGCAAAGTCATTATAGATCATCATCTATTCTATCATTCTTGTCTAGATCCATGGCCCCAAAAAGATCAATTTCAAGGAATGCTTCTTCTTCCTCTTCAATATCACTTAAGGAATTTTGAACCAATTGGTCAATGTCTCGTTCTTCTGTAGGGTCAAGATCATCTATTTTTTCCCCTTCATCGATGTACTTGGATCTTTATCAGAACTTGATGACCTTTCTTCCATATGTTCTTGAATCTATCCCTAAGGGCTAGTATCCATAGCTACTATATTAATCACAATTAGCTCTTGGATTTCAACATCAACTCTATCATTTAGCTCTTGAGTTTTGACAATATCAACTCTATCATTATGATTCTCTAATTCTTCTTCTATCTGTTCACCTTCAAAATTTTCCTTGCTACAAGAAGAAACTTGGACTACAAACAGCCATCGTGGATCCTTGTTGTTAGCCTCCTCCTAAATTTTTTAAAAGCAATGATACGTTGTACCTTGACCTCCTCATATCTTTGAATCCATTTAACCATAGCATTTGAGTTTCAAGATGCAAAGCCTATTGATCTTCTCTCGTAAATTGTTGTTTCCTTGTGGCACTTCCCCAACTACTCTCTCATCTTCTTCATGGATCAATAGTCGAGGCATCTCTGAGTCAGATGTATTGAGAAATTATATTATATGAGCAAGAGTTTCTTGTACAAGCCATCCTTCAGCCATACTACCCTCTGAATGAGCTTGTTGTGACAAACAAACCCCTTTACAGTTTTCATGAACCTCTCTAGAAAAAACATCCAACGACTATGGATAGTCCCTGCAATTGCAACCTTGTCGACGACATGAACTAAGAGGTGCATCTGAATGGTCAAGATGCTTGCTGGTAGGAACTTTTTGACCATGCACATGGCCTCCAAGGAGTTTAGACGGGCTAAATTCAAGGTATCTATCTTGATCCATTGCACCAAGGGGCTAACCTTGTAAATGGTGGCTCTGATGTCTTCATCCCTTTATTGCAATTGGAAGAAAAAATTGTACAAATTTGTGCCAATAATGGGACTTTAAGCCACTAATCTCATCATCCCTTTAGGCAATGGTCACATCTGATGGGGGTGCAAAACTCTGCAATGGTCTTCTTTACTTGTTTTTCCTTCAACTTACTTAAGACCCGTGGTGCTTTAGGTAATACCACCTTCCCATCAAGCCGTGTTTGTGGCCATAAATCGTCTATGCATCCAACAACCTTTAGATCATCCCTTTGGCCCTTGATTTCATGTGTTGTATCTCGACGACATGCTGTGGTACTGTCCTCCTCACCACATGATCCTCTAGTCCATGGTCTGTTAATTCTGTAAATGCATCCAACATCTCATCCATCGGCTCTTCTTCAAATATGTTCTCATTGAGGTGGTTGGATGGGTTCTTGTGGAGTATTGTCCTGTATGTTTTTCCTTGTTCGGTGTCCTATCCTAAAAATCATTTTGGTAGTGTTTTGTCGGACTAGATTTCCAAGTAGTCGACAGGCTCAACAACTATACTAGGGTCCTCGTGGGAGTGAAAATATAGATTTTGTAGACGTTCCACCATATATATACCATAATACAGGCATACATTGTTGTTACAAATGCATTGTTTTCGATTGATTTGATACTTACAACGTGCACGGGCACATGTATCTCTCCTTAATATTGATAGATGTCTCTACGGGTTCCACACTAGTGTTTTGGGAATTTATAGTAGCCATGTTGTCATTGTTTCGTGGCTCCATATTGTCGTCGTTTTTAGGCACCAGTACATCAATGTTTTCTGGCTCAATCCCATCACTAATTTTTTTGGATGCCAGCATGTGAGTGTTTTGTCGCTTGTGCACACGTTTGTTGGAATGTTTTTGTTTGGGCTAATTGAGGTCTCTTATATTGGGCAAGACCAAGCCCGTCAGTCACCAATGGGAAATGGAATTTTAAATGCCGAGGGGCAGCAAATCACTTTTGAAAGGTTCAAATTCAAAACCGTATGTAAAGTGCCAGTATACGTGTTGGTATATGCTCTGGAACATATTGACGCTTATACCAACGCCCGTTAATGTGCTACTTCGCCCACACCATAGCCTCTTCCCCAAGCTTGCAAATACAAGTTTTTTTCATGTTTATCTTGCCCTTAGCCCTCTTTTACATGATTTTGACTTCCTTTTTCTAATGGATCTATGTTTGTGTGTGCATGTAATTATTTTTGCAAGCGGTTTTCTTCCTCTCTTTCTTTCTATTATAAAGGTGAAACCACAAGGGGATGGGCGCCGGTATACGCACCGGTAATCCATCATTTCCTTGTAGTGATGTGACGAATGAAATCTGCATAAAGTCTTCAATTTGCACCAATTCTTGATAAGAGCTGCACCAAAATCTACACAGCAACCTTCAATATCCTCCAAAATTGCCAAGATTCACCAAAAAGTAGGCAAATATAGAAGGGAACTAAGGTTTATGAATAGATTTGACGGCAACAAGCACTAATTGTAGCATTATATGGTAGTGATGTGTGTGAACACACTTAGGACCGCCGGGGCACTTTTTCCCTAACTAGGAGGTTTTTTCCCCTGTGCGTACGTACACTCTCTTATCTACTCATTTTGCGCTGTGTACTTATCTTTTGTATCTGGCACACATTTGTTCATTCTAATCTAGTGAGTTTCTGTGCTCTCAAGCTTCTCTATCTTGTGTGTGTGCATTGTTGCAACCCTAACCCTAATTCCAACAATTGGTATCAGAGCTAGCTTCCTTGACACTTGATCTAGTAGTCTGCCTCCCTCCTCACACGACCCTATTTTTCTGTCTCCGATTGAGATACCCTCTTAGGAGAAGAAGGTGTATACTATAGTATACTGTATACAACATTTTTGGGATCCGTGGCACTATTTGGGTGCATTTTTGGCACCACCAGACGTTTTGGAGAGGCATTATTTTGGATTGGTTCTGCTCGATTTTGGGTGTTTGGGCTGTGTAGCGGCAAAGATTTGGTGTACAGCAGTATCTACATTGTCTTTAACAACATCGACGTCCATCATACTTTTGCAACAACACTCTATTCTCTACTCTGTGTTAATTTTCATACACTTTATAGGTGATTCAGTTAGTTGGCAGCCATCATACTTTTGCCAACAACACTCTATTCTCTACTATGTGTTAATTTTCATACACTTTACAGGTGATTCAGTCAGTTGGCAGCCATCCAAGGTTGTACTTGTAGTGTGTTGAAAGATTTTGCATTTGATAGAAAGTCATGGCTGGCAATAGTGATGTATTCAACATGTTGTCTGCCCATTGTGGTCTTATATGATGAGGCATGTATTGGTTGCTAATAAAGGCCTTTAGAATGTGGTCAGTGGTAGTGAAACTTGTTCTATTTCATAACTACCAGTGCAACCAAGTGCTGCAGGTACATTTGAAGTAGAATCTGATACAGATGTGGCTCCTCCACATGCACCACCAATACCTCCTATTGTTGCTCAAAACGAGATGGGATGGAAGAGATGCACAGGCACATGCATTGCTTGCACTTTCTGTGAAGCGAAGCATTATTCCTCATATTCGGTCATGTAAGACTTCAAAGCAGGCATGGGATGCACTTGCTGCATTATATCCTATGTGCAATGAAGCACATGTTGCATATCTGTGCAAACAGTTGGAGTCTGAGCACATGAATGAGGAAGACTCAATGGACAGCTTCTTGACCAAGATCAAAGATTTAGTGTGGATGAGATATATCTTGATAGTTTATTGGTATCCACCGTTCTCAATGCATTGCCAGATTCTTATCAGATTTTTGCCTCTACCCTTAGACTCATGATGAAGGGAAATCCAAATGCCCTTACATTTGATGAGCTGGTTTCAATACTCTTGCAAGAAGAACAGTCTAGGCAAAACTTGCGTGATCGTTGACATTTATATCACTGGTGGTGGGTTTGGTAGGCACCGACATATCTTCGCCAGAGATTCTACAACTGGACTACACCGACTAGTCCAGAGCTTTCTTCACAGGAGGAGAGCTACGGGGAAACTATAATGTCCTTTGGACAAAATGTTTCGAGCGAAAACCTTGTTTCAGGTGTGCTGAAACAGGAGATGACACTACTCATCCGATTGCCAATGTTAGGGATGTGCCATTGTCTATGCAGGATGGTAAGGTAAAGTACCGTGTAGATGTACTTCATGTTTTGAACATTACAAAGAATCTGGTTTGTGTTAGCCAGATGATTGAGAAGGATTTACAGGTTCGGTTTAACCCTGATGGCTATTATGTAGAAGACTTTAAAGGATGGATCTGTGAGAGCTGTTAAGAAATTAAAGCTTATACATATTAATGTATGTGGTCCTATATGAGGACACCATCTATTGGGTGATATCTCTACTTCGTCACTTTTATTGATGATTACTCCAGATTTAGCTAGGTATATCCATTAAAGATAAACTCAGAGGTTTTTATGTGCTTTAGGCACTTTGTATCCATGGCTGAAAATGGATACAAAGTGCTTTAGGCACTTTGTATCCATGGCTGAAAATGTATGTGAATGTAAAGTTGGCACCCTTTGTTCAGATTGAGGGGGGAGTATATGTCCAAGGAATTTCATGTATATATGGCTAAAAAAGACATAAGGCATCAATGTACAGTGCCATACACACCTCAGCGAAATGGTGTGGCTGAGAGGAAGAATAGGTCTCTCATGGAGATGGCACAATGTATATGGTGAAAGCCCAAGATTTACCTCATAGTTTCTGGTTATTAGAGGCAACTATGTGTGCAAACTATGTGTTGGAACAAATGCTCTACCAAGTCCTTGTAGTCTAAAACTCATTATGAAGCTTGGCATGAGAGGAAGCCTTCTGTGGCTCATTTGCATGTTTTTGGCTGTCTTGCTTATGCTCTTGTGCCTGAGCAACAATGCAATAAGCTTGATGATAAGGTAGTTAAATGCAATAAGCTTGATGATAAGGTAGTTAAATGCATATTTGTGGGATACAGTTCAAAAAGCAAGGGACATAGACTCTACCATCTGGCCTTAAAGCGGATTTTGGTAAGTAGAGATGTTTTTGTTGAAAACTCAGTTCAGCCCATGCTTTGATGCAAAAAACAGCAGAATGTATGCTCACAAGACATGTTTTGATTCACTCCTACCTTTGTTTAATGGAGGGCAGCCATATGTAGAGCAATTGAATTCTCAACCAAGTGCTTAAATTTAGCCATGCGCAAAATCAGCTTGCAAATCAGCCTTGCCTTTGTTTAATGGAGGGTAGCCATATGTAGAGCAATTGAATTCTCAACCAAGTGCTTAAATTCAACCTTTGCATGCGCAAAATCAGCCTGCAAATCAGCCTTTTGATGAGGCAATTATTGAGGATGTACTGGATGAGGAGAGAGCAGCCATAGAAGAATCTAGGTGTATGCTAAAATGGCTTATGCAGACATTGAGGGATAGCAAGTTGGCAGGTCCTTTACCTAGCAAAACTCGTGCAGGTTCTCATCATGTAGATTATTCTCATGTGGATCATGTTCTCATTTCTACTTTATGTAATGATGAGGAGGAACCTATTTCCTTTGGGGAAGCATAGGATGATTATCATTAGATGCATGCTATGCTGGATGAGTATAACCCTATACGCAAGAAGAATGACACCTGGTATTTGACAGATCTACCTCATGGTAAGAAGGCCATTGGTACTAAGTGGGTTTACAAGTTAAAATGCAAAGCGGATGGTAGCATTGATCGCTACAAGGCCAGACTTGTTGCAAAGGGGTATGCCCAGCAAAAGGGCATTGATTATGATGAGACCTTTGTACCCACATCTCATATGACTACTATTAGGTGTCTCATTGCTTTGGCGGCACATCATGGATGGAATTTACATCAATTGGATATTAAGACTACATTCTTGAATAGTGATTTACATGAGGAGGTGTATGTATCGCAACCTCTTGGTTTTGATGTGAAAGGAGAAGAGTCTAAAGTATGCAGGTTGAAAAAGGCTCTTTATGGCCTTAAGCAGGCTCCGAGAGCATGGTATGAGAAGATTCATGCATACTTGCTTGCAAATGATTTTTGCAACAGTCCAACAGAGAGTACCCTCTATGTGAAGAGGAGTAAGGACACATTTTTTTCCATCGTTCTATACGTTGATGACATGTTACTCATGATACCAGGCTCCTAGAGCATGGTATGAGAAGATTCATGCATACTTGCTTGCAAATAATTTTTGCAACAGTCCAACAGAGAGTACCCTCTATGTGAAGAGGAGTAAGGACACATTTTTTTGTCATCGTTCTATACGTTGATAACATGTTGCTCACGAGACCCGATATAGATCAAATTTCAGCCTTTAAGGCTAATTTGCCGTCATCGTTTGAGATGTCAGATTTGGGGCCCTTGCATTATTATTTGGGGATTCAGTTTATGCAGCATAATGATGGCATCGTTATGCTACAGTCTATATATATACAGAAGCTATTGAAGAGGTTTAATCTTGAAGACTGCTGTAAATCTATGGCTACACCTATGGAGACAGGTTCTCGACTTAGTCTTCAAGATGCAAGAGACTCTTTTGATGCTAGTTTGTATCATCAGGTTGTTGGATCCCTTCTTTATTTATGCAACACGAGGCCAGATATACAGTATGCAGTCTCACAGTTGAGCAAATTTATGCATAGCCCAGGTACGAAGCATTGGCAAGTTGAAAAGTGGGTTTTTCGGTATTTGCAAGGCACTCAATATTTTGAATTGTTTTATCCAAAGGGGGGTGTGTCACAACTGCATGCTTTTAGTGATTCAGATTGGGCTAGATGTTATGACACATGGGGTTTTACTTTCGCCTTGGTGATTCATGTATATCATGGCTTAGCAAGAATCAGCCTACATTGGCCACTTCCAGCTGTGAAGCTAAGTACAAGCTTTTATAGCTACAGTTGAGTGTGTGTGGCTCAGACGTCTTATGGCTAATTTGGGTGTTGTACAGTCGTCTAGCACTATGATTTACACGGACAGCCACCAGAGTGCATTAGCAGTTGCGAGGAACCCATTGTTTCATGCTTGCACGAAGCACATTAAGGTGCATTACCACTTTGTCAAGGAAACACTCTCTGTAGAGTAGAGATCAGCTTGGTCTATGTACCTACACATGACAACATGGCAAATTTATTCATGAAGGCTCTTCCTCGTGAAAAGTTCGAAGCTTTTCGTAAAGCTTTGGACTTACTGCCTTTTTAGGATTGATCGGCCATACCCTATACATGTTCACATTATCACTCCAGGGGGGATTTGTCGCATTATATGATAGTGATGTGTGGCACTTTTTTCGTCACTAGGAGGTTTTTTCCCCTGTGCGTATGTACACCCTCTTATCTACTCATTTTGCGGTGTGTACTTATCTTTTGTATCTGGCACACATTTGTTCATTCTAATCTAGTGAGTTTCTGTTCTCTCAAGCTTCTCTATCTTGTGTGTGTGCATTGTTGCAACCCTAACCCTAATTCCAACAATTGGTATCAGAGCTGGCTTCCTTGACACTTGATCTAGTAGTCTGCCTCCCTCCTCACACGACCCTATTTTTTTTGTCTCCGATTGAGATACCCTCTTAGGAGAAAAAGGTGTATACTATAGTGTGATGTATACAATGTATACAACATTTTTCGGATCCGTGGTACTATTCACGTGCATTTTGGGCACCGCCAGACGTTTTGGAGAGGCATCATTTTAGATTGGTTCTGCTCGATTTTGGGTGTTTGGGTTGTGTAGCGGCAAAGATTTGGTGTGCAGCAGCATCTACATTGTCTTTAACAACATCGACCATCATACTTTTGCCAGTAACACTCTATTCTCTACTTTGTGTTAATTTTCATACACTTTACAGGTGATTCAGTCAGTTGTTGGCAGCCATCCAAGGTTGCATTCAACGAATACTGAGTACTTGTAGTGTGTTGAAAGATTTTGCATTTGGTAGAAATTCATGGCTGGCAATAGTGATGTATTCAACATATTGTCTGTTGTCCAAAAGTACTGAAGTATGACAAATTAGAACCTAAACTTCTCTACAAACCTCTACAAATCACTTTGTCTTCATTTAAAATTTTACAAAGAAAACCCCATCTCTCCTCCTCCATCAAAAAACTAGAATGCTCCCACGATACATGCACATGGATTCACAAAAGAATATCAAAATCTAGTTCATGATGTTGTCTATGTCTTTATATATATATATATTTCCCCCCCCCCTCTCTCTCTCTCTAATCTCATGTTGGACACACACACGTTTAAAAGTGTCATTGGCGTGTCTTTTGAAAAGACAGAACGACTTGCCTGTTTTTATTTTGACTAGTTCAATAATCATAGAGGAGGGAGAGAGAGAAAGAGAGAAAAGACAGAACGACTTGCCTGTTTTTATTTTGACTAGTTCAATAATCATAACTGGGACCTGTTTCCTGAGGTGCCAAAAATAAATGGCGGGTTTGTTCGACAACCAAGCGGGCCTGTACGCGGCAGCAAGGCCTGATTACCCTCCCGCCCTCTTCTCCTTCCTTGCCTCTCTTACCCCTCACCATGAGCGAGCTTGGGATGTTGGCGCCGGCAGCGGGCAGGCAGCAGTAGCGGTGAGTCTCTAATATGCCCTGCCTCTCTCTCCCTCTAGTCTGGCTTAGATCCTATTCGTCTTTTTTGGCAGGTCGCACAGCACTACAAGACGGTGATCGCAACCGATCTGAGCGAGGCACAGATCAAGTATGCACAGCGTAGGGAGAACCTGACGTACGTTTGTACGCCTGCTCAGATGTCGGAGGAAGAATTGGAGAGGATCGTGGGAGGCGAGGGTTCGGTGGACCTGGTGACAGTGGCGCAGGCTCTGCACTGGTTCGACCTTGACTCGTTCTATGCCCAGGCCAAGCATGTGCTTAGAAAACCCGGGGGCATCCTGGCGGCCTGGTGTTACACAGTGCCGTCCGTGAGCAGCGAGGTGGATGCTGTGTTCTCGGAATTTTATAGGGAAACGGGGTCTTTCTGTGAGCCTGCCAGGCGCACAGTGGACGACGAGTACAGGAACTTGCCCTTCCCTTTTAAGCCCGTGCTGCACGACGACGTAGATGGCACAGGGCCCGTGACCGGCTTTGAGTGCAAGAAGGAGATGCGAGTAGATGGTTTCCTGGCTTACTTGGGATCCTGGTCGGTGCTGCAGTGCGGGAGGAGCCGGGGCGTGGAGCTGCTGGATGAGAGCCGGCAGGATGCCTTCAGAGCCGCATGGGGTGAGGGAATTCGAACAGTCACCTGGCCTGTTTTTCTGCGAGTGGGAGGTCCCCCCTGAAGGAGAGAGCAAGCTTCCAGGCTTGCCTTTCATTCACGAGTAAATAAAACCTTTTAAGCAGCGTTGATTTGCTTCATAAATGATGTCACGATTAATGATACACTTTCAGTGATCAACAGTGGGGGCATGTGATTTTAGTTTAGCTTGTGTGATGCCGCCATGCTATTTTCATTGTCTTTTAATGTGGTGAATTTGACTTGCATGCTGTTTTCATGGTTTTGCCTTTTGCTACATGATCTGGCTACTTCCATGGTACCATACGGCAGGCTGGGTGTTTTCATGGTAGTGTGATGTGGAGGATGTCCCATGTTGTCATGAGAGTATCATGTGGAGGATGCCCCATGTTGTCATGATAGTATGATATGGAGGATGTTATATGCTATTTCAATTGTCTGTTATGTGGTGGATTGTGATATACTTTCATGATAATTTGATGTGGCCGATCAGACATGGAAGTATGGTGTGGTGGATTAGACGAGGCATGCGATTACCATGGTAGGATGGTATGGTGGATTAGATGAGGCATGAAATTAAACATAGATTTTGTGAATATTCTACTTAAAGGCTCCACTCCACTAAGCTTACTCATGAAAACTTGTACCTAAGTGCACAAATGGGGGAAGGGGTATCCATGGTAAGCTCTTCTACAAGTGCACAAAGGCGGTATCCAAAATCATGCTCTACAAGAGATGTGTTAGTCATTAGACTAGGAGGAGAGTATTGAGTTTGGGCACTGTGAAGAGCTTCTTAAGCTTTGTAAGTGAGGAGTTTGTTACAGTACTTAAACACATGAAGACAGAAGGGTGTGTTGCTTGGAACATCATGCTTTAGGTATGAGGTGTGTCGCTATTGGCAAATTTTGTTCTGTTAGTGTAGAACCATTGTTGTGCAATGCAACTACAAATGTGATGGCATTCATGGCAATGCTCATTTTAGCATGAAGCTAGCTAGAGTGTGCAACACATGCCCTTGACCATATACTTTAGGCCATCAAACGTCCCCAAGGAGTTAAAAAATGATGAGCTTTACTAATTTATGATCAGGAATCCGTACCAAGTTGATGCAACACATTGATGTGTCTGATTTCTTTCTTAGAGTTCTCAAGAAAGCAAGTATTACACTACATATGATCTAAAATAAGCCAGTCAACTAAAACAAGCAAATACATTGAGAGGGACATTGCTTATTACTTTTCTATGTATCATAAATTGCCATGAGTGTGCATGTTTTCCCAAGAAGCATGTGTAATTATAAATCGTAGTAGCTAGCCACAACTTTATTTGAAAATCTTGCCTTTGGTATTGTCCATGTAAGATTAAGTAAAGGGGTGGTTGATAGTTCTTTTGATAGCACGAAGGTTTATAATGTTTGAAAATCGTACTTGGTTTATAATTTTTATAGCATTTGCATAGTTGCCCAAAGGACTTGAAGATTACCAATCATGTGGTAAGGGCTATGCGAACAACTTGGATTGACTAATAGTGTACGGGGATACAATGTGTGACGTATACAAGAGAACACTCACAAGCAGTAGGATCTTTCATATAATAAAACTTTAAAACTCAAATTGCACAATAACAAAGATAGAGAAGAATATGTATATACCATAGATGGTAAAGCTTCACACTCGTGTGCTCTTGTGAAAGATGGCTTTACAATAGATGGTAAAGCCTCAGTGCACCCATGTGCTCTTATGAAAGGGAGCTTCAGTGCACCCATGTGCTCTTATGAAAGGGAGCTTCGAGGTTGGTTTGTTAATTGCTAAGATGTGTGTATGCTATTAGAAGCCACGTGGAGAAGGGGGTGGTCATGACACCATATAGGTCCACAGTCATAGTTGATGCCACTATGCATGGTGTAGACTTGGACCATATAGATGAACTAGAAATTACCACCTACTTTCCTCACCTCCCATGGCCATTCGATCTCATCTTCGGCCCTTTCCAGTCCCGTAATGTCATAACAAGCTATTTAAGAGTAAAGTCTACTTACTCTATATGTGGATCATTATAGGATAACCACTATTGAAATGTAGCCTATCTGGATATGTGCTATGGGATGCTCATCAACAACAATCTCTCACATGATACAAATTATGTAGTTTTGTACTCAGTCTATATAGATGAGAGTGCAATAGTGGAGGACTGCATTACTAAGAGGTGGTCATGGGATGGCCAGATAGTGGGAGATTGAATAATGTGAATGTTATAGATGTTAGTATGATGTGGGATTAGGTGAGGAGTTTGTGGAGGGAGGCTCTCTTGGAACATTGGGTGGCCATGATAAGGCGCTAGACCTTGTTGGGCTAGTAGCTATACTGGGGCAGGTGTGGAGGAGGTTGGTGAGGAATGTGTGGAGATTATGTCCCCACGTCCCTCTGATGCTCCCGTCGAGCATAATCACTGATGTCACCCTTGAAATATTATTGCCCTAAATCTTCGAGAGTGTGCAAAAGTGGTCGTATATTTGAACTAAAGCACACCTCGTCCCACTCCACATTGATACAATGCTTATGTAGTCCCTTGCATGCTCTAGCAAGGGTCCGAGTTCTGGCAAAGAAATCTAGGACTGTATCCCCTCAATCGGTGAATGTCCCGAGTAACCACCTACCATAGTAAAATCTTTCATTAACATATATAAATGAATGAACAATAAAAAAGACAATGAATATATAATGATTACACTAATGAATTGTAATGAATTAAGTGCTCTACTTACCTTGTGAAAGCCTTGCTACACTCAACAACATATTGAATGGGATTTTTGTTCACAACCGAACATGTATGCATGGGTTCCCCCTCATGGTTTAGGCTCTATGAAGACATCGTCATCCACCTCGAAACCTGAAAGATCGGTAGCTACCTCACCTCCCCACTTGTCATACTTTGGTTGACTGGGCGTACTCTAATGGGGGTGCGTAAAGATGGCAACGACCAAAACATTGACCTACGTGCACACACATATACATTAGGGAAATCATGGTTGTTCACTTAAAAAAAAACACTCTTTCACTCACCTCTTCTTGTCCATCTTATGACATGAGATACATGTATTGCGAGATGCACAAGAACAAAGTCCTATGTAATGTAAAGTTGCAAGTTTCTGCCTCTCGCACATCAATCCCCAAGTGCTCTGCAAGTAGAATACAAACCATAGTGCCATCAGCATGTAGAAACTCAATAGCAAGTAAAAAGGCTTACTCCACAAGCACCTCCCTAAATACATTCCATCAAGGAACCACATCCTTGATCTTGGAGAGAGCAAGATTTGTCGATAAATCTGCCCACACCAAGTGCAGGCCTCCAAGGCTATCATACATGTCCATGGTTCCCAACCTCGTCAGCAATCCCACGAATCATTGCAATAGTGCAAGATTCCTAGACCAACATAACATACAAGTGGATTGCAAACTATATAACCATGATGAGTGGAGAGAGTTCTTGCATTGTGAACCGCTTTGTGTCTAGCTACATATCAAAAAAACTTTTATGCATCAAGAGAAATTGTGTGATCTTACTCTGCATTTGGAATATGCGCTTGAGCGATCTCTGCTAGCTTGGAAGTAGTGAATTTGCTTTCCTTTTCACCCTAGCCTTGGTAAGAGATCACCTTCTTTTGAAAAACTCTTTGCCGGTTGGGGTTGGTAATTTATGCCAACTCATGTCCCCTCTTTTTAAATAGTGCCTCTGTCTCCTTCAAGACATCTTTATAATTCTTATCGAACATTTATGCATTCTGATTGTATTCTCTACTCCCTCGCTCAAGCAAGCCACTAACGTTTGCTTAGTATGTGGCATTGAACTCAGGCTACAATGTGTTTATGTTTTAGAAACATCTTTAGAAATCAAAATATGGCTTTATTATAGTCTGAGTAGTACAAGCCTTGAACACCAATTGAGAGGCAGTGCCATGGTAAGCTTCTGCCGCTTCAATTTGTTAGAGCCATGATGCCTAAGAGCTTTCTCGACCCATGCATGATCCTTGTCACTAAATTTTGACAACAACAATCGTGGATCGGCAAGGCCCACATGCTACATCATGAATATATCATGTGCCCTTGTTTTTAGCACATGAATGGTAGTCACCCTAGCGATTTTGCATGCATAATAAATTAGGTTAATAAGATGTTTGTTCATTTCAATCACAAAAAAAACAAGATACAATCCACTTACTTGATTATCATGCATAGCACCATCAGGAACCCAGCCTCCTCCTTCTGCAGGAATCAAACCACCCTCCAATTCACCTTTGGAACCTTCTCTCTTTAACCTCAAGTGGTTCTTGCCCATTCCTACCATGAAGTTGATGGTTGCCATCCCAGACAACAAACATCTTCTCAACCATTTGTTTCCATCCTTTTGTCTGCTCTAGTATCGTGTCGAACTCTTTGGACAATGATAGGTCGTGGACCAACTACACTTCAACGGTCAAATGGAAGGGGATCTTGGCCAAGGAAACTCTTAGAGACAATGAATGCTGCCATTGCCACATCTGGTATGTGCTCTCTTCCATGCTTTTAATCAACCCTTTGATCCAATCCTCATTTGTAGATGGATTGCAGGGTTTGCAAGGAGCCAACATAGAGGCACTCTAGGAAGGCGATGTTGATTATCAATCCTCCACCCAATTCATGGAGACATGTCGATCAATCACTTGACCGAAACTCTCCTTTATGGACTCCTCTTCTTTGGAAATTGTGGCACTTGTCGGGTGGCAACACAATTTTTGTTAGGCATTACAGGAGTAGGCCTCACACCCAACTGTAATTCATATGTATTGGTGACCTTGCTTGATGTCATGTGCAAGATATTGGCCGAGCTCAGAGCTACGAGCTTAGAGCTAATCCTGAGGAGAGCAACCAAGATAAAGATAGATCAAGACTAGATTTTGGACCGTGGATTTTGCTAGACTTGGCAAGAAATTGATTAGTGGTGGACAAAAGACTCCTGGCAGCTCCAAGGGAACTTGTGAGTTGCAAGACAGCAGTCGACTACATCACAACTTTGGTTTTTGTCCAAGAAGCTGGCCAACCAGTAGTCAGCCAGTTCACTAGGTCTTTTCCAACAACTTATAAAAGGCAATCATTGCTCATCATTTTACTCATTCAGCCCTAGCTTGGGGCTAGGTCTAGACATAGGCTTAGAGTAGGTGTTATACGTTTTTATGGAAGGCAGCGAAGGGATACAAGAATACTGTAACTTTTTGTACATATATGAATATACTGAATATACTCAGCTATCTCTCTCTCTCTCTCTCTCTCTCTCTCTCTCTCTTCTATATCTTCTGCATGCAGTTTGCATCAGCATGTTCCCAGATGGTGTTTAGGGCTGAAATAAGGTCACCAGAGCTTTTGCATGTAACATTAGTATCAGAGCATCAGGCTCAACAAGTCTAAACATTGATTCAGGCCGCCCAGATGAAGGTGCGTAGATCCAAGGTACATGAAAGTGCACAAGTATAAGGCCCAAGGCAAGGAACACAATACAGGGAAGAACTCCGAGGAGGTTGGTTGGTGGTGTTCCACAAAGGCCAAGGGGATGTCAGTCTTGTGAGTCGGGTGCCACTTGGGGCACACCAAGAAAGGCTTTCAGGAAACGGTTCCACGGGAGGTTGATCCTCCAAGGGGTGAAGTGAAAGTGCCAGACTCATTTCTCAAGAAAGAAGACCAAAGACAGTGTTCAGGGATAGTGCAGGAATGGAATGGAGACTAGATGGAATAGATGCATAGATCTTCATTGGAGTTAGAGTGGATTTGGAGACTGGGCCGAGTGTTTAGTGAAGGGTATTACCCCCTTAACCCCATATACTATCTTAAATGGTGTTCAAACAGTTGCAACTTTGTAAGAGGTTTGGTAAGCCCATAAAGCTGATGTGAGCTTGAATTCCCAATCATTACGTTCGTCAAGCTTTAACAATTTTTGTTAATATGGAAATGAGGACTTTGTTGGTGCTCTCAGCTTGACCATTTTCTTGTTGGGTAGTAAGGTGTGGACGTGGTGTGAGATCATGAACGTTATGGTGAGATCTTGGATTACATCATTTATAAAGTGGTTCCTTTGGTGACTTACCAGCTCAGAAGGACAACCAAAGTAGATAATGATGTTCTCACCATGGCATCCTCTTTTCGTGAAGTTTTTGCTTCTTCAGCCCATTTGGTTACATAATTTGTGGCAACAATGAAATCTAAGCCCCATTTTTCAAAAGTTTGGTTAACTCTCACAGGATGTAATGGCATCATGTCCTTCTTCTGTGGCTTTGCACAACGTTGGCACTCGTCACATCCTTCAACAAATAGTGCATAATCTTTGAAGAGCATGGGCCACCAATACCCAGATTCGAGTATTTTTCTTGCTATAATATTGTATGTGAAGTGTCCACCCACTAGCTACCCCTTGGTGTGCTTGCTCGATGATGTATAAGTATTCATCCTCCCTAGATAGCGTCTTAATATGTCATCCTTACCACGTCTATGAAGAGTTCTAGCAATTAATTTGTAAGGTTCTTCTTCTTTAAGAAACTTTTGGGCTAGATCTTTCCTTAACTTTTTTGCCTATGGAAAACCATTAGCTATTCTCTCACTCCATTCTAGAATAGCCTCAACCTTGAATAGTGTAGCATCCGGTAACTTGTCACCATCAATTGCAATTGGTGCTTTACCACCATTAGGTAGCGAGATAGAACATCCACGATAACATGTTTCTTGCTAGGCCTCACAACCACTGTAAAATAAAACTTGAACAGAATGAACAACCACCTTGTAATCCTCCACAAACCATGGAGCATGGTTTGTTTACTAGATACAACAAATTTGATGATCAACATAGAAAACAAATTTGTTAGCAAGAAGGTAATGCCGAAATTTCTTTATAGCACAAACCATTGCTAATGCTTTACACTCAGTGGTGGTGTAATTGATTTCAGCCTCATCTAATTGCCGAGTTACAAAACTAATAGGATAGTCCAATTTGTATGCCCGTGGCCATGTTAGGACACATCCAATTACAAAATTAGAGGCATCAATGTGGACATGAAAGATGGGATTCTAGTTAGGTGTTCGCAAGAATGGAGCACTGGTCAAGGCTTGCTTTAGCGCATCATAAGCTTGTTAACACTCAGTCTCCATATAATGTTTGCACAGTAGATAATTTTTTTAAATTATTCTCCCTAGTTGTCAATAAACTTGCGAGATGTATCAAATGCACCAATGTATTGCAACCATTGGTGGGTGGTAGTTTTCCGCTCTTGCAGCCTTCTATGATGATTGGCTACATAGCATTTACATCTCTGCCATCTTCGGAGATGCTCCTTGGCGTCTTGAAGAACTTCGTCTCCCTTTCTTTAGATTGGGACTCATGAGTGTCAAAGTCAAAGCTACTCCTTTTAGTTTATTTTGATATTGTTTGCTCTGTTTTGCTTGTGGGGTCACTGAGGAGCTTGTGCATTCAGTATTTGTTTCAGATTCCTCACCACTATTGGTGCTTGAGCTTAAGTCATCCCATGTGGACTCAAGTTCACTATAACCAATCCTTTCAACATCAGAAGGTAGAGCACAAATCATTCATAGTGGAACAACCTTAGGGAGCTCCTCACCATCAAGTGTAACCCATGTAGATTCTTTGGTTCCCTAGCTATCAATTGTGGCCATCATATGTATCCAAGTTAGATCATCCTCAGGCTCAATAGCTTGTTTGTCAGCATCCTTATGGGTTGGATCCTTCCTTGCATTAGTCTCTTCTCTACAAGTATAGCAGTATTGCAATGGTGTTGAATAAGTGGTGTTGTTTGAATGGTTTTCAAAAAGTTATCCAACTACCCACCATAAGATTTACATGGCCACAAGATCAACCCTAATGATGGAACCATCTAATTAGAGGTAGACATGGTTCTTAGACCAGTCATGTACCATCTTTGCCTCTCTCATGAATGGGCATCCTAAAATCATTTATATAATTTGGGTTGTTTGGAAAAGTCCATAACAATGAAGGTATGTTTAGCTTGATGTTCGAGAACCTTGATCTTTAAATTTAGTAGCATCCCAATAGGTTTGGTGACAGTTCTGTCAGCCATCTTTACACTTGATGATGTATGATACTTCTATACGTGGGTTGGCCATCTTCTCCCATCATTTCTTGGTGATTATGCTCACTCCTGCACCACCATCTAGGACTCCCATTACTTTGATGTCCTTGGTAGTGACTAGTAGTAGTGTGTTAGACTCATCATCTTGAAATTATTGCCCCAATTTGTTAAGTGGAATTTTAACCATAGATTTGGTATTTTCTTCTTCCACTGGGACTATTGATTTGGGTACAACTCGAGGTGTCTCCATAGTATATTGGGGACATGCCTTATGCATGTTAGCAAATGGCAGCAATCCGACATTGAGGTCTCCATTAAGGAGAGTTCTCATCACTTCAAACAATTCAGGATCTCCACTCAATTGGGCGATTATAGTTGTACTGGTTTGTGAGGCGATAAAGTCTAATAATTTGGGGATGTTTAGTGGTGCATTTCCATAAATAGATGTCAATAAGACTAGAAAGTCCATCTCCGAGATGATGGGCTCAGGGTTTCCATATGGTAGTTTTCCCTTGAACCAATCAGGGATCAAACTATGAGAGGTGGAGGCCTCAGTCTCATCCCATGATGATACTCGGCACATCTAGAGGTTTGTGAATCTCAATAGTAGACATTAAGGTTCTAGGGTGTATAGTATCTAAGAATCTCACTTGCTTGGGTTTTGGTTCAAGCTCATCTTGTGTTTTTGTTGTCATAACTAAATCACTAAATTCTTAGAGTCGCTCATCAATATCCTTCCTGAGGATCAAGATAAGAGCCAAGTTTTGTCATGTGTGATCTAATTTTAGGAATTACAGGTTCCCATGGGATCTTCTTCCCCATGCTCTTGGTTTTCTAACCTGTGAACAATCAACCCTTGTGTCCAAGGAGTCCGAGTCCTCATCTAGGTCCCTAATGAAGACTAGCTCTTGAGGCATCCCAAGATTAATCTTTTTGGTTTTCTTTATTTTTCCATTCTTAACCGACTTTGTTCTCCTATTTTTCTTCTTCTTATTAGATTCAACTACTAAGGCCAGAGATCATAGCTCAAGAACATGTTGATTTTAGGCTTTTAGCCAAGTGATAACATTCAAAGGTGCGTGATCTATATTTTTTAGGATTTACCTTTGAGTTTAATTACTTACCCCAATCATGTTTAGGGGTGTGATGATGGGTCCCATTTGTGGGCTTCTCACCACAATCTTGTTGGGGTAGTCCTTAATCCAATGATCTATGCTGCAACACTGACAAGTAGCCGGTGGTGGCATGTTTGAGGGTGTACCGCTTGGTTGAGTTGAGGAAACTTTAGAGGGCATTTCAAAACTCAATGGGGACCTTGAAAATGGTAACATTAAAGAGGCATTCTTCTAGTTGTGGCATTAATGTCTTGGCCCTTTCACATCGCAGAGCAACAACTTGGTAAATTGGCTTGTCTCCTTCTCTCCCATTCACTACATGGTAGTCAATATGAAGCTCTATGGGGTCCTCAAAGAGGTGGGGTTTGGGTTTAACGTCTACCTCATATTCTTGGTAATCAATAGGCTCCTAGAAGCTTACTTGATTAATAGGTGTCACCCTTGGTGGAGGTGGTTGTGGTCCTAAAACTAGTGGAGGTAATGGCACATTGGGTGCATGGTGCATGCCCTTTGATAGTTGTTACGCGTGATGTTCCACCATTGCTTGATTTGTTATAGGACTGAGGGCTAACATTTGTTGTGGTGTTAACAATGCTAGTTGTGGTCTCGTTGTATTGGCAATGGCCTGTAGGCATGTTCGAAAATCTTAGGCTTTGTGACCATAGTGCCCACAAAAGCTACAGCTACCATTGTATCGAGCTATTGGACATTCTCTAGTGGTATGTCTATGACAGCAAATGGAACACCAATGTATCTCTCTCCTTGGGTATATGTGTGCACTGTTCGAAGCTTTAAATAGCCTTCATTCCCTCTTGGAGAGCTTTTGAGAAGTTAGTCCAAGTCATTTTTGCTAAAGTATTACCTATAGGTTTTGTAGTGGTGGTGCTACGATCGGTGGTTGCTAACATAACAAACTTAGAATTTGAAGCTCTTACTCTTTGTATCATCAAGCTATCCTCAAGTAGGATGGCATTAGAGCCGTGACGTCCTCCCCGGTGGTGATACCTCTAATGACCAAACCATTATTGATATGTTCATGTTTAAGCCCATGTATAAATCGATTAAGCATTGATTATTGTGGAAAAGCACTCATGTAGAGCATAGCATGAATTCAAATGCTTAAAACAAGTAATAAAATCTCTCCAATGACTCATCTTTTTCTCTCTCAGCTTTGTGCAACTGTCAAGCCTCACTCTACAAAGCTTCGTCATGCACAAACTGCTTTAGCAATAACCTTTGAAGCCTAGTAAAGTTTAGACATTCTTTAACTCTTAGAGTCTGATACCAATCACTAGCCTTGCCATCTAGTATAAGGCTAAATGTGTTGGTCTTTGCATGCTTATTCCTCTCACCTAAGGTCTCGCAAACTTGATCAAAGGCCTCGAGGTGTCTTCTAAGATCTCCCCCTCCATTGAACTTGTGCGTAAGCTTCGTGATTTGTGTAGCCTTTCCAGAGCCACTCTATCCGTTATCTCTTATGATGACAGGTCCTATACTTTCAGCCATAGCTCTCTCCAATTCTTATTAAAGGCTACTGGATCATTTGGAAGGGTTGTTGCTGGACGTATTGGTACACTAGGAACAAAATGTGGTATGAAGGGTGCTACATGCAGGCATAATGGCATGTATCTTAGAGGAGTAACGTGAGTCCGATAGGTGGGGGGTCGTACAGGAATTTCCATAGGTACCAATGGATTTTGAGCCAAGGGCACCACTGGTCTAGTCATTTGTGTGAGGATTTCCCCCTTGCTCTAGGGTGCATTAGCAAAGTAGAGGAAGATGCAAGGACTCGAGGATCTTGGGTGAAGGTTCCTCCTTCTACGGCCGTAGCTGATGTGTAAGATTCCTCCTCAATGTGAATAATGAATAGGCTCTACTTCAATCCCCTATAATCATTCCCTATTTTTGAATACAACAAAATATTATTTTTCCTTGTTTTTTGCCTAGAGAGATGAAAAATTCTAGAGAGTGATAATTCAATATTGAGATATTTTTGGATAAACAAATTCTCCTAATATCAAAAATATGTTTTCCTAAAATGGAAAATCAAAATAAATTTTCCAAGGTGCATTAGGAATCAATTAAAAATGATTTAAAAGACCTTAGCCTAAGGGTCAAGATTTTCTGAAATTTTTGGATTATGGTCCAATTAAGGTTCCTATGGGCCAATAAGATTAATCCAAGTGTTGGGATGAGATAAATCCAATGAATAAAAGAAAATGCCCAAAAATGAGTAAATGCCCACATAAGATGAAGAGTTGATTGAGTACAAGATTTATTAGTTAAAAACTATGAGATATTACTAAAAAATTATGATCTTTTAGAGTAATCATACAATTTTGACACCTTGGTAAGGAAAGGGGGAGACTTCAAGGAGGCGCCTATTTCACACATGTGAATGAGTTTTAAATTCAAAAATATTAAGATACTTTTATCTCTCCTGGATTAAACTAGATAAATATTAAGATACTTTTATCTCTCCTGGATTAAACTAGATAAAAAAGAGAGCCAAATGGGTCAATATTAAGATACTTTTATCTCTCCTGGATTAAACTAGATAAATATTAAGATACTTTTATCTCTCTTGGATTAAACTAGATAAATATTAAGATACTTTTATCTCTCGTGGATTAAATTCAAAAATATTAAGATACTTTTATCTCTCCTGGATTAAACTAGATAAAAAAGAGAGCCAAATGGGTCCAAATCTTTTATCTCTCCTGGATAAAAAAGAGAGCCAAACGGGTCCAAATCTTGTCCAAATTCAACCAAACTGAAGCTGGCAAACTGAAGCTGGAAAATTTTAGAATTTAGTTGAACTCAGTTAGTGGCCTCCCTCACCTATAAATAGACACTCATTCTTTTGTATTCTCATCTGTGAGAACTAGACCATGCCAATATTACATTAGAATAAGCGTAATTTCTATTATCCCCTAAAAATCCTCCACATTTTGAAGAGATTGGAGCTTCTCTCTCTCTTCAACCTTCCTTGGATCTTTCCTCTCAACATACTAACCAATTGATTGGTTGGGGGCTTCTTCTAAGAATAGAGAAGCAAGCAAAACAAGAGGTAAGGTATGTGACTTTATGGTTTTTTCTTTAATCTTCTAAATGTTTTTCACTTCTCAACCCCTCTCAAGCTTGAGAAGTATTCAAATGAATGGTTTTTTAATGCAAATGAAGCTCTCCAAAGAATTTTAATGATTAATCACAAAAAGTTTACATTTATGCTTAATTAGAATGTTTTTTAAGTATATCTCTCTCTCCCCCAAAGAATGGTCATTCCTATGACCAATTCTCTATTCAAATGATGCTTCTCATGAAGAAATTTCTAATTCTAAAATCAAACTCTATGCTAGTCAAGCTAGAGGCTAAAGAAATGGCTTCTTAATGCTTTTATGTTACATAAATTATGATAAAATTATGATTTAGATCTATGAATTGGATTTAAATCTATTGATAGTTAATCTATCATAAGTGTATTACTACGTCTTATGCTTTTCAAAATTATTGAAAATTATCAGTAATAGCAAACGGAGCTATGGAAAAAAATTTAGAGATTAACACATAAATCATTTTTATGCATAATGTGAAAAGAGGACTTCCTACCATATTCTAGGATTAGTCATCCTATGTTAAATGAATAATTCTCGTCATATTCATGGAAAATTAATTTTTAATATTTATGAATAAATAGTTAATCAAAGAAAAAGATAAATTTTTAGTAATTTCATTTTTATGATAAAAGAGGGATTCCCATGATAATGGAGATCCATGTATTCCAATGGAGAAAGAGAAAAATTGGAATATTGAAATAATGGATATTTTATTTAAAATTAAAGAAGAATTTTAGATAAATTATTTTATGCATGAATAAATTTAAATGATAAAAGAGAAATTTCCATCATATTTGGAATTCAATCATTTAAATGAGAAAAGTTGAATTCTTAGTATAATAGATATTTTTATTTAATTTTTAAGAGAAAATTTAGTTAAATTTATTTTTATGCATGAATAAATTTAAATGATGAAAGAGGAATTTCCATCATATTTGGAATTAAATCATCTAAATGAGAAAAGTGGAATTCTCAGTATAATGGAGTTAATGGATAGTTTTATTTAATTTTAAGAGAAATTTTAGTTAAAAATTTAAATGATAAAAGAGGAATTCCCATCATATTTGGAATTCAATAGTAAAAGTGGAATTCTTGGTATATTTGGAATATTGAATATTTTTATTTAATTTAAAGAGAAATTTTAGATAGATTTAATTTATGATAAAGGAGGAATTCCCATGACATTCGGATTGTACTCATTAAATGAGAAAAAGAGGGATTTTAAGCTTAATATTCAAAAAAAATAGATATTGGTATTTAGTTAAAAGAAAATTTTTATGATATTTAAGTAAAGAAAGAATTGAAATTAATTTTTGGTGTCAAAAGATGAATTTTCACCATAATTCTACCTAGAGAATTAAGGTTGAGAAATGAAATGGTAAATATCTTTAGATATTTTATATGGTTAAATCACTGAATTGGTATTTACCCAAAAATAGATGTTTATCTGAAGAAAATCCTTGTAATAACTAAACCGAATGATTTTGGTTAGACTACGAGAGGGACGGATATTAGACCTACTTGTCCATCTCTCGATCTGAATCAAGCAAAAACTTCGTGACCAATTCCAGTTCCTAAATACAAAGAATAGACTACCGTTGAATTAAACTAGTTTTCCTTTGACCTCAATCACAAAGAGTCTAGTTGGAGAATTAGTCAAATGATGGGTAGATTACCCTGATGAGAGATCAAGAATTCTCATTATGAAATTGGGAATTAAGAAAAAAGGGTTTTTGTGGAACCAATCTCAAACTGGGAAATTTACTTGCATAGAACCTTTGTTTTTCATTTAAAGGACTGTTTTAAGCCAGAATGCTGGAGGAAGCATTTCGCATGTGTTTTACTAAGAGGAGGTTCCTTGCAACAACTGGCGGGGAGTCGTCGAGGGACGTCGCTCGTGACAAAGCCTGTCGAGGTCTTGACCAGCCTCGGTTACAAGTAAAATGGTGCGCTTTTGGTACGATGGGCGAGGACCGACGAAGTGGTCCCTGAGTGAAGTGCTAGGACACCTAAGGAGGATCCTAGAGGGTTCTAACCAGGTGATGCAACACGGGCTCGCCGGTGGTTGCTAGGATACCCATGCATGCATCGAGGAAGATTCGGATGGACTAAAAAAGAAAGATTTATGTGAATCAAATTTTGATATTGGATCCTAGAGGGTTCTAACAACCAGGTGATGCACGGGCTCGCGGCGGTTGCTAGGACACCCATGCGTGCATCGAGGAAGATTCGGATGGACTAAAAAGAAAGATTTATGTGAATCAAATTTTGATATTGGATCTCGTTGGTTGGCCAGCTGGTCTTCAACGGAGAGTCCAGATGATGTATTTTGTAACACAATGGAGTCAGATTTTGGAGGATGATGATCAGTAATATTATGATTTCTATTGAAGGATTGTTTTAAAGATAACCGAATCTGTTGGCAATTTCATATTGGGTGTGTATGTGGAATGCCTACCTTAATTTTTGCATGAAACGCCGGCTAGGGGGCCTCGGAACTCTTTTCCTCGGTACCCGGGAAAAACACAACCAAATCTGTATAAAATCCTAAACTAAGGTGGGCTATTCCTAAGTATACACATAATGATGAGAAACTGACTAATTAAGATTTAGACTAAAGTTTATAGTCAAGTTCAATCAGGTTATAAGATTCAAACTTGTACTTATAGAAAGAGTTGAGAGCTTTCTTCATTTCTCATTGCTTGAAAATGAACCCTTTTATATGAGGTGGTACATGGGTTGTCTTGAGATAACTTTATGGGATAATTCTAGCTTTCTCATGTGGCTTGTTTTGCTAGGTTTGATACATGTTTGGGCCTACTCATACTCACTCCTTACCATTCTTATGCTCAGTGGCACCACATTTCTCAACATCCCCCTTTGTGTCATATTCTTAGGCTACTACAAGGTGGTTGGATGTGAGTCTTATAAATACTTCACCCCCCTTAATATGGGTGGTAGATGGATTGACATTCGCACTTGGACATGGGACATCTCCCCCCTCAGTGCTTGACTAGCTATGCTCAGGTGGTTAGGAGTGTTTACATTTGCATCACTTCCCCTAGGTGCCCTTTGGCTACTCTTAGGTGGTAGAGGGTGCTTATACAAACACATTGACTTGCCTACTCATTTGGTGGCTTACAACATATGGATTTATTAGGTTAGGGTAGTGGTTGGTACCATCGTTGTTGTTAGTACTACTACTTGCTTAAGATCTCCTTGCTTTAGCTTGATTTGGTTAGGGTAGGGGTTTGGTAGCATCGTTTTCTTGATTAGGTTAGGGTAGGGGTTTGGTAGCATCTTTTTTGATTAGTGTGTTGCTACCTACTTAAGATATTTGTGTTGACCCTGAGGATTTGACCCTTCCCCAATGAACCTCTCAATATGACTTGTTGTGTGATGTTCGATGCCATTGGGAAGGTCTTACCTGAGATGTTCTCAAGTAGTGTCTAGTCCCGTACAAGTGATAGTGCAATGATAGATTCAAGCTTAGTGCAGAAAAACCAAACTAATGAAAAATAAGGTGCTTATTAATGAACTTAAAAAAAATGAAAAACATGCAGTGGAAGAGGTGATAGTGATTCTGGATCCAAATTATGAATGTTTCCCAAGATTACTTACTACCCCAATTAGATATTTGCACAATTAATTATGACCAATTTTTTCTAATTAAGGCTTAATTGTATTGATTTAGACTCAATAATAGTGATTAGCAAGTTGCAAATTTGGAGGCTTCAATTGAACGCAATGGTGAGGATTTGGATGGGGCTTTTGTGCTAGAGTTGATGCCCTTGATATAAAGACCTTTGGATAGAGCCCTTACACTAGCTCAAATCTTCATGAATTAGGCATAAAGATGCAAATTTGGAGGCTTCAATTGAGCTCAATCGTGAGGATTCTAATGGGGCTTTTGTGCTAGGGTTGATTTGCACAATTAATTATGACCAATTTTTTTCTAATTAAGGCTTAATTATACTGATTTAGACTAAATAATAGTGATTAGCAAGTTGCAAATTTGGAGGCTTCAATTGAACGCAATGGTGAGGATTTGGATGGGGCTTTTGTGCTAGAGTTGATGCCCTTGATATAAAGACCTTTGGATAGAGCCCTTACACTAGCTCAAATCTTCATGAATTAGGCATAAAAATGCAAATTTGGAGGCTTCAATTGAGCTCAATCGTGAGGATTCTAATGGGGATTTTGTGCTAGGGTTGATGCATGCTCTTGATGAAGACCTTTGGATAGAGCCCTTACACCAACTCAAATCTCCATGAATCAAGCGCAAAAATACAGATGAGGCAGACTAATTTTTCACTTTGTTTTCACCACCTAAAGCCCCAATAGCCAAGCCCTTCAATAGGTAGGCTCCTTAGATAGGGTATGAGCCTCCACTATAAGGGTTTGGCCTCCCCTATCAAGGTATGAGCCTCCCCTATAAGGGTTTTTCCCACCTTCAACCAATTGAGGGGAAAGGTGACTTCTTTTATGTTCTAGTTTTCTATAGGTCACCGGTGATTTTTCCCGAATTAGTATGAGATACTTTCCACAGAGGGTCACCTACCAGAGGTGAAAAGGCTTGCCCTAATGTAACTTAACTAATGGTGAAGAGGGTAGGGAAAAGGAATCTCAACAATTTTGAGCCACAAGGGAAGTGAAGGGATAATGTTAGATTAAGCTGAGTTTAGTATTCTTAATGAAGTGATGTTGATAAAATTGAAATAGATGAGCTAAGCTTGAAATGGAGGGGCTAAGGAGAGGGCATGCTCTAATACCATGTTGCAAAACGATAGCACATCAAGCTATGGCTATCGAGCCATGGGCTAAAGAGGTGAAGAAAAACCCCAAACTAAGGTGGGTGCTTCTTAAGAACACACACCTAATGATGAGAAACTAAGGTGGGTGCTTCTTAAGAACACACATAATGATGAGAAACTAAAATAGTTAAGCTTTTAGACTCAAGTTTAGTTAGGTTACAAGATGGAGACTTGTACTCATAGAAAGACTTAAAAGCTTGCTTCATTTCTCATTGCTTGAAAATTACCCCCTTTTTTTATATGAGGTGATACATGGGTTCATGGGATAATTCTTGCTTTATCATGTGGATTCTGGATAGAATTAATACATGTTTGAGCTTACTCATACTCACTCCCTACTTTTCTTGTGCTAATCAGTTGCACCACATTTCTTAACAATTTCCACCCCCACCTTCCACACCATCTTATCTTGCATCAACATAGCGTGGCAACCCACCCTCCCATCTTGTTCTTCTTTGATCAAATCATCTCCTTTTGGGCACTATAGTACTATATTGCATGGAATCCCATCCTGAAAGATCCCTGCCCCCTCCACGCAATGAATTTGGGGGTGCTAGTAATGAAAGTAGCACTTCTTGCACAGGGTAGAGCCACTCACTCGGGGCCTCACCCACGGATGTTTGCATAAGAGACTAATCCCTCCGTTCTTCCAAAACCGAACCCTAAAAAACTTCCCTCGCCAAGAAAGCATGGGTGATTCCTCCAAGATATTTTTATTCTAACGTAGTCAAGGTCATCACTAACCAAACTGATCTGACCGAACCCATAAGTCACATGGTCAGATCAAGGAAAAGACTTGCACTTGGATCATAGAGACCAACGCTTTTTTCCACATCGAGAGGCACAAGAATTAATTCTTTTCCATAGAACAAGGACTATCCAGGATTTACTTCATCTATCAAACCATAATAGAATTGAGTCTCATTTTAGAGATCCATCAGTCCAGCCTAACCCCATCCACTCCCATGAGTTAGCCAACTGCCCAACCACTGTTAGTGATGGGATCCAATTAGGAATTTAGTTAGGTTTTTTCCCGGGTACTAGGGAAAAGAGTTCCTAGGCCCCCTAGCGACGCTTCATGCAAACTTCAAGATAGTCACACCACTTACACACCCAATATGAAATTGCATGTTTCACAGATTCAGCTGTCTTTAAAACAATCTTTTAATGAAACCATAGTATCACTGATCATAATCCTCCAAAATATCTGGTTGAATTCTAATTTCCAATCATGGCATCATTGGTGTACCTATCGCATCATTGGTGTACCTATGGCATCATTGGCAACTAGAACGCTCACCACCTGTCCACTCAGGGGCCTTTTCAATAGTTCCTAGCTCATAGTACCCGGAAATATATTCACTTATAAAAATCCAAAAGGACTCTCCATTGCCAAGATCAACCAAACAGATCCATATAAAAGAGCCATGGACTCATCCATTGAGGACCACAATCAACCAGATCCATGCCCGAGTTCAGAAAACAACTTTAACACCTTGTTCCATTTTCTTCCTCGACGCATGCATGGGTATCTTTGGCAACCCAGAGCCCGAGCACTGTATGGTCAGCACTCTCTAGGATCCTTCGCATGTCACTTAGCGCTTCACTCATAGGCCGCTTCCTTGGTCCCCCATCCACCATACCGGAAGCTCACCATTTAAATCAATCCGAGGCTGGTCAAGACCTCAGCTGACCTTGCTATGTGAGATGTCCTCCATTGACTCTCCGTCAGCTGTTACAGCTTTATCACTTAGGTCTCTACAACCTCATTCACAAGATGGTAAAAATGCTTACCCAACATTCTTGACATAAAACAGTCATTTAAAAACATGTCATAAATAGAGTTTCTAACGAACTCACATCTTTTCACATCGGTCCACATCACTTCCCGTTATTCCACATTATTCTAAATCAATTTACTTTACTCAATACACATCCAATCATATGTATTCTCGTCGTCCTTCATCCATTCACATCCAATCACATCCAATCACATCCAATCACATCATATTACATCGTCCTTCATCCATATATATTCTCATCGTCCTTCATCCAATCACATCCAATCACATCATATTACATCTCATCTAATCTTATCATATTACATCTCATCAAATCTATCCACTGTGACATCCATCCTCATCACATCTTATCCATTCTCATCTACCCATATCCACATCATATCACATTACATCCATTCACATCTACCCCAATCCACATCACATCACATCCCATCCATTCACATCACATCTCATCTATCCCGCTTCACATCACATCTCATCACATCTACATCACATCTCACCCGTTCACATCTATCCCGATTCACATCATATCTCACCCATTCCCATCTATCCTGATTCGCATCACATCACATCACATCCATTTCACATCACATCACATCCATTCACATCACATCTCATCTATTCACATCTATCCCGCTTCACATCACATCCACTCACATCACATCTCATCCATTCACATCTATCCCGATTCACATCACATCTTATCCACTCACATCACATCTCATCCATTCACATCTATCCCAATTCACGTCATATCTCATTCACTCACACACCATTCGGATCACATCACATCACATCATTCGGATCACATCACATCACATCACATCCATTCACATCTATGCCAATTCACATGACATCCATTCACATCCACTCACATCTCATCACATCTATTCACATCCATCACATTCATTGCATTTCCATCCCATCACATACATTCTATCCACATTACATCACATCCACATCTATCCACATCATATCTCATTCATTCCATCCACATTACATCACATCCAGATCCACCCATATCTCATCACATCCATACACATTCCTTCTCATTCATCCACATACATCCAAACATTCACATTTACGTCTATTCACATCCATCCATTCATTCACATTCACATCCACATATATTCACATCACATCACATTTCATCCACATCTCATCGCATTCACATCCTCATCCCTTTACACCACATCACATCTCATCCACATCCACATCCACGTCCATTTACATCGCATCACATCCACATCCATTTACATCACATCACATCCTTTCACATAACCTCACATCTCATTCTCATCTCATCATTCACATCCACGTTCATTTACATCACATTCTTTCACATCCACATCCACATCCATTTACTTTACATCTCATCCTTTCACATAACCTCACATCTCATTCTTATCTTATCATTCACATCCACATCCATTTACTTCACATCTCATCCACATACATTTACTTTACATCTAATCCTTTCACATAACCTCACATCTCATTCTCATTTAAAAGCTTTTTCTACTTCGATATTGACGATGGGACTTTTTCTAGATTTCTCCCAATTGCTTGGCCTAGGTAAAGGTTCTTTTTCTCAAGGTGACTATTTTCATATTCTTTCTCAAATTTCTCAAGTGAAATATGTTCAATATTTTCCTTTTTAATAAAAGAATTCATGGGATTTACAAAAATCAATTCTACCCATATTTCTCAATAATGCTCAAAATTTCACTTTTGATAAATATTCATAAATTGAATTATATCAAAAATTTCTCTTTTTTTCCATTTAATTTCTTGGATCTCAAATATCATGGGAATTTCTCTTTTTACATTTAATTTATTGAATTCTAAATGTCATGGGAATTCCTCTTTTATCATCAAATAAATTTATCTAAAATTCCTCTTTTCTTTAAAAAAAATATCCATTAATTCAATATACCAAGAATTTCACTTTTCCCATTTAAATGATTGAATTCCAAATGTCATGGAAATTCCTCTTTTATCATTTAAATATTTCTCATGCATAAAATAAATTTTTCTAAAATTTCTCTTTGAATTTTAATAAAAATATCCATTAATTCAATATGCTAAGAATTTCACTTTTTCCATTTAAATGATTGAATTCCAAATGTCATGGGAATTTATCTTTTGTCATTTAAATAAAATTACCATAATTTTCTCTTTTCTTATTTATTTAATTATGCATAAATCTTAAAAATTAGTTTTCTATTGAATGTGATGAAAATCATTCTTTTAACCTAGGATATTCAATCCTAGAATATGGTAGGAAGTCCTCTTTTCATGTTATGCATAAGAATGAATTATGTATCAATTTCTTAAAATTTTACGATCGCTCTGTTGTTACTGATAATTTTTAATATTTTTGAAAAGAATAAACTTAGTAATACAATTATCATAATATAACTATCTTCTAAATTTAAATCCAATTTATGGATTTAAATCATAAGATTATCATAATTTTAGAAGCATAAAAGTATAAAAACCACTTTCTTAAACTCTAGCTTCACAAGCCTAGAGTTTGAAATCTTTGTGAATTGACAATTTATTAATGAGAAGCATCATTTGAATAGAGAATTGGTCATAGGAATGACCATTCTTTTGGGGAGAGAGAGAGATAAAAATAAAAAGCATCCTAATTAAGCATAAATGTAAACTTTTCTTAATTATTCATTACAACTCTTAAGAAAAGCTTAACTTGCATTATAAACACTTAATTTAGAAACTTCTCAAGCTTGAGAGGGGTTGAGAAGTGAAAACTTTGAGAATAGTAGAGAAAAACCAGAAAATTACACTTTACCTCTCTTGTTTTTGCTTGCTTCTCTATCTTAGAAGAAGCCCCCAACCAATCAATTGGTTAGTGTGTTGAAAGGAAAGCTCCAAGGATGGTTGAAGAGAGAGAAAAGCTCCAATCCCTCCAAAATGTAGAGGATTTTTAAAGGATAATAGAAAATATCATTATTTTAATGTAATACTAGCATCGTATAGTTCACAGATTTTTTTACAAAAGACTAAGGATCTATTTATAGGTGTGGGAGGCCTCTAACCAAGTCCAACTAGGTTCTAGAATTTTCTAGGTTTAGTTTGGCTCAATTTGGACAAGATTTGGATCTAGTTTGGCTCCCTTTTGATTTGGTTTGATCCAAGAGAGAGGAGAGATAAAAATATCACAATTTTATTGAATTAAAAACTCCACCACATGTCTGAACTTGGAAAATTCTATCTAACCCAGTTGGACTTGGTTAGTGGCCTCCCTCACCTATAAATAGATCCTTAGTCTTTTGTAAAACAATCTATGAACTATACCATGCCAGTATTACATTAAAATAATGATATTTCTTATTATCCCTTAAACATCCTCTACTTTTGGAGAAGTCTTCAACAGATGAGTCCATGGCTCTTTTATATGGATCTATTGGTTGATCTTGCTGATCGGAGAGTCCATCTGGATTTTCATAAGTGAATATATTTTCGGGTACTATGAGAAACTATTGAAAAGGCCCCTGAGTGGATAGGTGGTGAGCATTCTGGTTGCCAATGATGCCATAGGTACACCGATGAAGGAATGATTGGAAATTGGAACTCAAGCTAGATATTTTGGAGGATTATGATCAGTGATACTATGGTTTCATTAAAAGGTTGCTTTAAAGATAGCTGAATTTGTGAAACAGGCAATTTCATATTGGGTGTGTAAGTGGTGTGACTATCTTGAAGTTTGCTTGAAGCGCTAGCTAGGGGGCTTGGGAACTCTTTTCCCTGGTACCTGGGGCAAAACATAACCAAATTTCTAAATGGATCCTATCACTATAATGGTTGGCGGTTGGCTAACCCATGGGACTGGATGGGGTTAGGCTAGACTAATGGATCCCTAAAATGAGACTCAATTCTATTATGGTACGATAGATGAAGTAAATCCTAGATAGTCTTTGTTCTATGGAAAAGAATCAACGGCTGTGCCTCTCGATGAGAAAAAAAGTGTTGGTCTCTATGATCCAAGTGCAAGTCTCTTCCTTGATCTAACCATGTGACTTACGGGTTTGGTCGGATCAATTTGGTTAGTTAAGACTCTTGACTACGTTAGAATAAAAATATCCTAGAGGAATCGCCCATGCTTTGTGGGTGAAAGTTTTTTCGGGTTCGGTTTGTTGAGATATCGAGCTCGTCTAGTGAGGCGGTGGACACTGATGACCCGCCTGGGGGATAGGCCCCACACTCACACCACTCGCATGGTTGGTGAGATCTTGGGTGATATGCGGCCAGTGGGATGATAGGCTGTGTGACAGCCATTCTAGAGACTGGCATAGTTATAGCACCAGCTCATTTAGTTGGGTTCACACTATAGAGAACCCATGTATGTATTGGTTGAGTATCTTTCATATTGTGCGTACTCTTATCTTTGTATATGGTGTGTTGAGTGTTGTGTGAAGAAGAAGAAGATTTCAGCCTCTCACCTTGTGTGTTCTCTATTAGGGTTTTGTGAGTGTGTGTGTGCTTGCAAGAGCTCAGCTCTCTTCCTCCCTGCATCTTTTCATGGTATCAGAGCCTGGTTCATGCTAAGGGCTGAGCTGCAAGCAAGAGAACCTCAGGAAGCGACATGAGGGTAAGAGCTACAACTACTCTTCCCTATTTGTGTTGGTGACTACACCCTTGTCGGGAGCTCTACGGGAGGCACCGGCAACGATCTCTGATTGAGGAGCTTTCTTTGCGGGAGTAAAGCTATAGGGAAACTATAATGTCCTATCAGACAAAATTTTCTGGGCCGAAAACGCATTTCGGGCGCGTCTGGACCTCCATGTTTCAGAAAGCAGGCGATTTCGAGCACTGCGGGTAAGTCACTGATTCTCTGCAGAACTCTTTTTCAAGAACTGTTGGAAGACAGATTGAATGTGCAGACACTGTGGGTGCTGCAAAGAGGTCAACAGTTGCCATTGGGTGTATGTATGCACATTGAAGTCACTTCTTGTGACATTTGAGAGTACTACAGTACCGCTAGCAGTTTGTGCAGGACAAACCAAAGTGTTGTTTCTGGTTAAATTTTGTGTTTGGCAAGATGTCAAATGATGGGATAACCCAGATTGTGGCTGAGAAGCTTGATAAGAATAACTTCCATGCTTGGAGGTTCAGGTTGACGAATTTCCTGATGGGAAAGGGCTATTGGGACTATATAGAAGGTGAGCATGAAGAGGCACCGGAGATACCGGACATAAATCCGACTGCTGCAGATGTGAAAGAGTTTAAAGATTGGAACTAGGGAGCCAGGAAAGTTATGTATTGGCTCTCCATTAGTATACAGGACACCATGATTGGGCACATTCAGGATGCCAAGTCCCCCAGGCGTGGGACACCTTGGTAAAGCTTTATGAAACAAATACCAAGGCACGTAAGATACAGTTGAAGAATGAACTTCATACTATGGAGAAAAAGAGCATGTCTATGAATGACTATGCGTTGAAGATAAAGGGTATTGTGGAATCCCTTGCATCTATTGGTGTGTCAGAAGATGATGATGATAAGGGGGAGGTCTGTCTACGTGGTCTTGGGCCACAATACAAGGCTTTCAAGACGTCCATTCAGACTCGGGAAAACATTCCCAACTTTACAGATTTGGTGTCTATGCTGATTATCGAAGAGAAGAGCTTGGGTGAAGACCAACAGTCTTCACAAAGCAAAAACAGTTCAGAGCAACAGGCCTTCTACATGAGTTCAGGAAGAGGATGAGGTAGAGGAGGCCATGGACGCGGTCAAGGAGGTGGCCGAACAGGTAATCAGAATTATGGACAGCAGCAGCAACAACAACAGTCCCAGAATCAACAACAACAACAACACGCAGGTGGAAGAGGCAAATTTAGAGGCAGGGGGAGTCAAAGAGGCCGTGAAAATTGGCAAAGGCAATATAATGATGCACGTGAATGCTATTATTGTGATAAGCCTGGACATGTGCAGGCAGAATTTTATAAGAAGCAAGCTGACATGCAAAATGGGAAAGTGCTGCAAAACAACTATGTATCCTCCTCAAGCAAAAATAATGAGGATAATGAAAGGTTGTTTGTTATGCAGCATGTTGTGAATGCCATGTCTGAAAATGTTGATGCAGCACAATAAGATGATGTATGGTATGTGGATTCAGGTGCTTCGAACCACATGACAAGTCATGGGGAGTGATTCAAGGAGATAAAAAACCCGAAAAGACCAGGTTTTGTGGAAACAGGGGATGACACTGCTCATCCAATTGCCCATGTTGGAGATGTGCCATTATCTATGCAGGATGGCAAAGTGAAGTACCTTGCAGATGTACTTCACATTCCAAACATAACAAAGAATCTGGTTTCAGTTAGCCAGATGATTGAACAAGGTTTGCAGGTTAGGTGTAATCCTGATGGTTATAATGTTGAAGATTTTAAAGACAAGTGCAGGTTGGTTTACAAAAGGCAACAGAGTGGGCAGAATGTTTACATTGAATGTAGACATGCCTGAAATGAGTGCTGCTGCGATGTTTGCAAACGGTTCAGGAATTGTTGCAGACACAGACATTTGGCATAAAAGAATTGGACATGTGAATGTGCAGAGATTGAAGTCTATGCAGACTAAAGGAATTGTGACAGGGCTGCCAAAATTTAAAGTGGAAGGTATGCAGAAAATATGTGAAGCATGCCAATTTGGGAAGCAAACAAAGCATGTGTTTCCACGTAACAGATATGTGAGCAGAAAAGCACTAGATGTTGTGAATTTAGATGTATGGGGTCCTACGAAGACCATATCTATGGGAGGCTATAGGTATTATGTGACTTTCATTGATGACCACACAAGGAAAGTGTGGGTATATTTCATGAAGGAGAAGAGTGAGGTGTTCACTCACTTTCAGAATTTCAGAGTTTTGGTTGAAAAGCAAACAAGGAAATATGTAAAGTGCTTAAGGTCAGATGGAGGGGGAGAGTACTTCTCCAATGAGTTCTCTGAATTTTTGAAGAAGAATGGTATTCGGAGATAGTTTACATGCAGATACACTCCGCAGCAAAATGGAGTTGCTGAGCGAAAAAACAAGCACATTGCTGAGATTGCGCGAGCATTGATGGAAGAGAAAAATATGCCGCATAGCTATTGGGCTGAGGCTGTTTCTACAGTAGTATACATCATGAACAGGACTCCAACTGCAGCCATACATGATGTAACTCCAGAGGAGAGGTTTACTGGTAGAAAACCAGATTTGTCTCATCTGTCTTTGGATGCATTGCATATGTGCATGTGCCAGATGAGCTGAGAACTAAGCTGGATCCGAAAGCTGAAAAATGTGTGTTTATTGGATATTCCCTTGAGTAAAAGGGATACAGGTGTTATGACCCTGCTACACGTGAGTTGAGGGTAAGCAAGGATGTTGTCTTTGATGAGATGAGCAGCTGGTATGCTGCTGAAAAAGAAGCTATTTTGGGGCTGATGTGAGTGGAAGTGTGGTTGCACAGAATGCAGGTCAGCAATCACAGTCTTTGAGTGGACCAGGAAAGTCCTCATCTAGTGGGTCTGTTGATAGACCATGGAGTGGCAGGCTGCGTCATAATACCAGTCCTGCAAATGTGATTAGTACATCACGTAAAGGAAAAGAGAAAGTGGTTGAGCCCCTTGGTATGCTGACATTTATGCAGGGCATTCTCATGTTGATGAAGAGTCTAGTGGCTCAGATATGAGCCTTGATGAGGAGCTTGGGATCCCAGCTATGAGAACACCTGGTGTAAAGAAGGCTATGGAAGCCATGAATGAAAAGCTGCGAAGATTTGGGAGAGTGAAAAATCATGTGCAGAGATTTACCTATGATGGTTATGTGGCACATCACTATGCATATATGGCAAAGGTTGTGCAGGTTATTGAGCCCACATGCATTGATGATGAGGCTGTTGGAAATGTGTATTGGGAGAAAGCTATGGATGAGGAGATGGATGCACTATATGGAAATGAAACTTGGGATTTAGTGCAATTGCCTGAAGGCAAGAAAGCCATTGGATGCAAGGGGGTGTACAAAGTAAAACATAATAGTGATGGAAGCATAAACAGGTATAAGACTAGATTGGTAGCCAAAGGGTATGCACAGACATATGGCATTGATTATGAGGAAACTTTCAGCCCAGTTGCCAAGATGGCAACAGTGAGAGTTGTGATAGCAGTGGCTGCATCAAAGCAATGGTCTTTACATCAGATGGATGTAAAGAATGCATTCTTGCATGGGGATTTGCAAGAAGAGAGGTCTATATGTTGCAGCCACCTGGTTATGAGGATGTGAGTCACCCCGAGCATGTTTGCAGGTTGAAGAAAGCCTTGTATGGCTTAAAACAAGCACCAAGAGCATGGTCTGACAAGATTTCTGAATATCTTGTCACTATTGGATTTCATGTAGCCAATGTAGATTTCTCGTTGTATGTGAGACATGGTGATAGAGGGGTTGTGCTTGTTGTCATCTATGTAGATGACTTGATCATTACGGGGGACCATGATGCAGAGATCTTTGATGTAAAGATCTTGCTTAGACAGAAGTTTGAGATGAAGGATCTAGGGGAGCTCAGATATTTCTTGGGCCTTGAGGTGATTAGGTCACCATATGGTATTGGATTACTGCAGAGATAGTATGGCTTGGACATTTTGTCCAAGTATGGTATGACAGGCTGTAAGCCTATTTCTGTGCCATTGGATAAGAATGGCAAGTTGAGTGCAGATTCAGGAGAGATCTTGGAGGATCCTACTATGTATAGGCGCATAGTAGGAAGCTTGATCTATATGATGATCACCAGACCAAATTTGAGCTATGCTGTTGGGTTGGTGAGTCAGTTTATGCAGGTTCCACAGAGACCACATTTGGATGCAGTGAGATGCATACTGAGGTATGTGAGGTCTACTTTGCATTATGGACTATTCTATGAGACTGGGACGACAGAGATATGTGTACATGGGTACATAGATGCTGATAGAAGATCTACCAGTGGATTCATGTTTTCTTTGGGGAGTGCTGCTGTGACTTGGAGCAGTAAGAAGCAGCCTACGGTTGCTCTATCGAGTACAGAGGCCGAGTACAGAGGAGCTCCTATGGCAGCATGTGAGGTAGCTTGGTTGAGGAAGCTACTTGCAGATTTGGGTCTATCAGTGGTGGATAGACAAGTTGTCATTTTCTGTGACAACATTAGCAGTATACAATTAGCCAGGAACCCAATCTTTCATGCTCGTACGAAGCACATAGAGGTTCACTACCATTTCGTTAGAGAGAAGGTCTTGGCAGGAGACCTTGACCTTGTTTATGTCAGCACAGAGGATCAGGTAGCTGACATCTTCACCAACGCATTGGGTACAGAGAAGCTCCGCAGATTCAGGGCTTCACTTGGTGTACATGAGATGGATTTGAGCTCGAGGGGGAGTGTTGAGATATCGAGCTCGTCTAGTGAGGCGGTGGACATTGATGACCTGCCTGGGGGATAGGCCCCACACTTACACCACTGGCATGGTTGGTGAGATCTTGGGTGATATGCGGCCAGTGGGATGACAGGCTGTGTGACAGCCATTCTAGAGACTGGCATAGTTATAGCGCTAGCTCATTTAGTTGGGTTCACACTATAGAGAACCCGTGTATGTATTGGTTGAGTACCTTTCATATTGTGCATACTCTTATCTTTGTATATGGTGTGTTGAGTGTTGTGTGAAGAAGAAGAAGATTTCAGCCTCTCACCTTGTGTGTTCTCTATTAGGGTTTTGTGAGTGTGTGTGTGTGCTTGCAAGAGCTCAAGCTCTCTTCCTCCCTGCATCTTTTCACGGTTTTGGAAGAATCGAGGAATTAGTATCTTGTCTGGATATCCATGGGCGAGGCCCCGACGAGTGAGAGACTCTGCCCTGCGCAAGAAGTGCTACTTCTGCTTCTAGCACCCTAGAATTTGTTGCGTGGAGGGCACAGGGACCTCTCAGGTCTCACATGTTTGTAAATTCCACACTCTTTAGCAAGGAAGATAATTTCCTCAACCTCATGGTACCACCCGGTCTCAACTACCCCATTCATGAAGACTCACTTCACTCAACATAACCATGAAAATTCTTGTTCAACATCTCAGCTAGATCTATCTCCCAAAGACATTATTTTACTAGTATCCTAAAGCTAGGCACTAAATATTCCAAAGGCATCACTGTCTCAATCCCATAGGTGAGCCAAAAAGGAGTTTGTCCTATAGCTAGCTTATAGAAATTCCTATAGGCCCACATTGCTACTATTAGCTTATGCTCCCACGACTAGCTTCTACATTCTTGGTTTACATACCACAAATAACTTTATTACTTAGTACTTTTTCTGCCTGCCCATTAGCTTGAGGGCAGTATGGTGATGACTTTTGATGCACCACTATAAATCTAGTCAGTAGATGTTCAATGACCTCATTGATAAAATGGGAACCCTTAACGCTATAGGGGGACACCCAAACCTTGATATAATATGCTCGTATAAGAGTTTAGCAGTTATACAAGTATTTGTCTTTTCTGTGGCTTTCACTTCTATCCACTTCCTGAAATAGTAATGAAAATAGCAACAATTATATATTGGGCTGTGTTTGTCATGCAACTAGGCTAATGGGTCCAACGAAGTCTATTCCCCATTTCTCAAAAGTTTGTTGCACAATGAGTGGAACCAAAAGAATTCTATCTTGTCCATGAGGAATGTTAAAGCGTTGGTATTTTTCACAGTGTGGTTGACAAATTCCATGGCATCACCAAACATAGTCAATCACTGTAACCTTGCTTGCAAGATTTTTCGAGCAGTTAGCTCACCTACAAAATGTCCACCACTAGTTATTCCACTATGGGCTTCCTCCAAAATAGTCAAGAATTCATTATCCCTAACACACCATCTAGATCTTTGTCTATCTTATATTATTGACCAGCTATTAATTGTTGGTAAGGAGTTTCCAGCTTAATAAGTCGTCACATCTTATCCTTGTTTAATGGCTTGTCTACTGGTGGGAATCCATAGACAAGATACTTGGAGATTTCTTCACTCCATTTCGATACCATATCTAATTTGAGTAGAGAAACATTTGGTAATTCATCATTCAACACCAATGGGGCACATTCTCCATTAGGTATTCTTGACATATCATCCCAATACATGTTGTGAACCTTTCCGTGTATTGTGCCAATAAAGTCAAAATCCATCAATAGAAACAAACAATGGGTAATTCACCCCATCATGCAAGGTTTGTTGTGTGCTCACTTGATTCTTTTGCAAGTTTGTTACATTGGCCTTGTGAGGGAATTCAACCACCACATGGTAAGATCCTTGGCAGTGATAGCATTATATTGGGATGGGGATCTCCTTGTTGTGGCATTAATATCCTTTCCCTTCCACTGCACTGCAGCCTGGAACATTAGAATTAGAGTGTTCTCTTGCATCAGAAAATACTTCAGGGTTCCCTCCAAAATGTCATCTACTCCTCCATGGTTTACTGAGGTTTGCATGCATATTCTCCTTCTTGTAGCACCTCTTCAATTGATTAATTGGCATTATGAGAAGTGCTAGTGGTTGTTGTGATGGTAGGATAGGTGGCGGTATAGGTGCATCAAGTACCCTAGTTTTTCTCATTTCATAGATTTGCTCCTCCTAGTGCATGCCCTTGCTGCTGGTAAAGCTAACTGTTGCCTTGTAGAAGGCACTTAAGTTACTTATCGTTGTATGTGATATGGGTACCTACATATACTCATATCATGGTTCCCAAGTCACATATAATGCACACAATACATCAACGTGCGAAACTGAGGACACTCGGTGCTCATGTGATTTTGTCAACATATTAAGCATCACAGCAACTCTCATTGGGGATATAGATGTTGGTTTGTTGGTACTTCCCTCACCTCTTTTAGCTTTATCTTATCAAAGAGTGTGGTACTTAGCTCATCTAAAGTCATATCCTTTATTCATCTCTCCAAGGTTGTCACACTTATTCGGCCCGATGGATGTGATGGAGCTATTGTAGTGACATATTTGGTGTCATCAAGTTGTGGTAGCTTAGGCATGTTATCCTTGAAGTTGATGGCTAACTTGTAACAATCATCAAGTGATGTGGGCTTAGCTATTAGAAAATAGTCAGGTATCCACGTATCCCTTACTCCATTGTAGACGCATGTCAATAATTGCTCATCTACTAACCTCTCCCTAGAATTACACCTTGAGTTTAGGCTTTCCAGAAGTGAGTTGTAATCTCTCATAGGCTCATGCTCCTCTTTCTTGATGTATAATTGAGCCACCTTCTCCACTTATCTCTACTTTGTGGCAAAACTAGGTACAAACACACTCTTAAGTCGAACTGATTAGACCACAAGTTTTGCACACCAATTCCAATATCTCTAGGTGTTATATGACATTGCCATCACCTGAGAATTTTGACGACATGGTTAAGCTTGAGACGAATGTTTCTATTTATGGTGCTGGTGTGTGCTGCCTAACTCCCAAGCCCCTTCCTATTTCTTCGGTCATACTTAATAGGTCCGCAACAACTGTTACAACTCCCGAGAGAGAGAGAGAGAGAGAGAGAGAGAGAGAGAGAGAGAGAGAGAGAGAGAGAGAGAGAGAGAGAGAGAGAGAGAGAGAGAGAGAGGGGGGGGAGGGAGGGAGTTAAATGTGTGTGTGTGTGTGTGTGTGAGAGAGAGAGAGAGAGAGAGAGAGAGAGAGAGAGAGAGAGAGAGAGAGAGAGAGAGAGAGAGAGAGAGGAGGGAGGGAGTTAAATGTGTGTGTGTGTGTGTGAGAGAGAGAGAGAGAGAGAGAGAGAGAGGGGGAGGGAGGGAGGGAGGGAGAGGCCCCATTGACGTGGCACTGTCACGTGAATTTCCCGTGTGTAGGCCACACACGTGGCAGTGCCATGACCATGCCATGTGTATTCCCCCACGTTCAGGCAATATATGTGGCATGCCATGTGTGTTGTGCATGCAACACAAGTGGTGTTGCGAGGTGTGTTTCCCATGCGTGTGTTGCATAGCAACACGTGTGGTAGGCACCACGTGTTGCATACGTAACATGCATGTGTGTGTTGTGCATATAACACATATGCAACATGTGGTGCCTACCATCACTAATATGTAGAAGTATTGGAATACACATATGCAACATGTGGTGCCTACCATCACTAATATGTAGAAGTATTGGAATACATTGGAATATATTGGAAGTTTCATCTTTGTATGCTATCCTTTAAAAAAACATGTTATTGAATCATAGTAAATTGAGAGAATCTTGGAAGAGAGAGAGCAAAACATTAGAGAGAGAAAGAGTAAGAGTAAAGAGAGAAACCTCTTGCCTAAAAAACAAAAACACTCGCCAAATAAATATACCTAGATAGGATAAGTCAAAGATCATGACGTGATCAAGAATACGACATGTGATTTTGTAGACTACAGAATCGGTAGGTTTTGAACAAAAATCACTGATATGGGGGTGCAAATCTTAATTTTTCTAGTTCAAAATTTGTAAATTATTCCTTTGTAACATGAATATTCAAATGATATCAAGCAATAGAATCAATGACACTTAATTTTTTTATTTTTTTAAAGATTTTTTTTAAAATGTAGCAAATGGGTGTTCTCTACATAATCACGGCATGACTAAGGAGCCCGACTACATAAGTTTTATTGCAAATTCTTGTTTTGCTACTTTTCTAACACTTAAATAATGCAAATAACAATTTCAAATGCTAAAACAATAAAAAATTATCCATTTTTATCTTTTTTTCTCTTTTCTTACAACCTTTTCCATAACTTATTCTCTTCTCTACCAATGGCACGATTTCAAAGAGCCATATTAAGGGAAAATAGACTTCAAGAAGATGACAGGGAGTGTAAATAGAGTAGAAAGAGACCACCCTGACGGTGCCAAAAAATGTTACAAGCTACACTATCCCTCACCCAATGCAATGGGCGATGCTTACCTTAACATGTCATGATGGGAAATTTTTTGACATCCAAGATCGTATCTCTAAAAAATCCAAGCTATGCTAGTGGTAGCTAGCTCCACTCCTTTGCCTCCTCTCCTCAAGCTGTCACCATAAGGTTTCCTTTCTTTATACAAGGAAACTCACTCCTCTCTACTCTCACACTCCTGAGCACAAGCATAAGAGGATCATACACCCAAGAATGGAGCTCTCTCTCCTCTCAACTCTCTCTCTCACACACACATACCATAAGGTTTCCTTTCTTTATACAAGGAAACTCACTCCTCTCTACTCTCACACTCCTGAGCACAAGCATAAGAGGATCATACACCCAAGAATGGAGCTCTCTCTCCTCTCAACTCTCTCTCTCACACACACATACCATAGACACAAGAGAGCAAGCGGATAAGGTCATAATCAATTGACACAAAGGGGGATTGTGTCTTGTATTATGAGAATGTTGTTATTTATACAACTGGCCCTTTTTCACACTTGGGCATCCAAAACTTAATGAAAGATGAACTAAATGATTACAAGATATATAGATTTGTGACATGCCAACCATTCTCATAATTACAACATTATAGCATTGTTTCATGACACTTATTTATGTAACGGTGATAGAGAGATGCTAGGTTAACCTCGAAATGGGGTAAACATATGGGTACTCAAAATTTAAGTTTTTGAGTGTGTTTAGATACATCAAACCATCTAATTATAGCAGTTACTCCATCAACTTTCATAGTTTTTTTCTCTCTTTTCCTCATTGCATAGAAGAGGAAAGAGCAATAAACCTAACCATAATTAATCTTAGATTAGTCAATTGAGGAAACCTTAAATCATGCACATGGTATAGCAATCAAATAAGTAATCTAATAATGATCTTAGTTGTGTTAATTAATTCATAACTAAAGATTAATTTGAGTACAATAATTAGCACAAAGGGAAAAACTTATCAAGGGAGTTAATCTTTGATTAATTATTAAGCATGATTTGTCAAAACTCATTAGAGTTAATTTAAGGGAGATTAGTTGGTTTGAATCTTCCTTCTTTTGGAATGCATTCAAGGCATGTGTAAGAGGGTCCTTCAATGCATGTGTAAGGGGTAAAGGCCAAAAAAGGGGGGAATGTGTCATAAGCTTTAAAGAGGAAAGAGGAATAAATAAAACCATAATCAATCCCTTAGATTAGTGAGTTGATGACACCTTAAACCATGCACATGGTTTAGCAATCACAAGAAATATGGTCTATACAATCTTGGATGGTGGTGCTAGTGTTAGCATAATCACCCGAGGATTAGGAGGCTTAGGGAAGCCTGCCATGCAAACACCAGTCTTGTGGGATCAATCTTGTTGATGGGAATACATTAAAAAGACATTGAGTGCATTTCTTTCAAGATGTGAAAGTCAAGAATTTGGTCTACTATTCCACCACTTGTTGTTGGCGATGAATTTCCAAAGAGAAGAGGGCCATATACATGAGAGATAAAAGTTTAGTTCACGATTGGGAAACCAATCACATTTAGACAAACAAAGGTGTCCAGTCCTTGAAAAAATACATGAGAACATGGAAGACTCATTCATCCCCCATGGGTTGAGTCACTTGCCAAAATGAGTCACATACAGCTGTCTGAACCAGTTTGTGGATCATTAACATCTATACAACGTTGCAAGAAATTGTTGGATAGTGAAGATGAAAACCTAGATTATGTACCTCTTCCAAAGCATGATGACTTTTAGGATTACTTTAAGGATTGGATTCATATCTTGGCAACCATGGACACTCTTCCACATAATCTTGAAACAGCTTGAACAAGGTTTTCAAGAGTGGATGGTATAAAAATAACCCCTCTATTCATTCTTTATGTAGTATCCCTTTTATATCTAATAGTGGCGTTAAACTAGGGTAGGCTAATGATTCATCTAGTCCTTTGCAAAAAGAGGAAGATAAAAACACATAGGAAGCCTAAGAAGTAAGTTATCCCCATGGAGAGGAATCTTCATAGATTTGTTAATACATTGAGGTCCTTGATTCACATGAGACCACACTAGACAGTGGTGGTAAGTTAAGATAAATAAGGTTAACCTCCTATCCAAGACATTGGTCAATAATAAAGGTGACAAGGAGCCCATGACGCAAGGTTCCCCATCTATGAATTTATGGAAGACAATATCTTAAGAGAAATAATTATTCAACTCAAGCTATTGCTACAATTTCTACGGCTAAGGGTAATTCCAATCAGCCAAAGAAGGTGACTTGTTAGTATTGCAAAAATCCTAACCATACAATTGAAAATTGCATCAAACTTCAAAATAAGGAGAAAAAGAAAAAGGAATCCAACAAAGATTCCAACAATTCTACCTCTGACAATCGGAGTTCCAAGAAAGAGGACTTTGCTAATGTTGTTGTCCACCATCAAGTCTACTAATAGCTACTTATAGTTATAACCTTGAACATGATGCATGTCTTAGTGCAATTATCGCATTGTCTTTGACAGTTGGTTTATTGATAGTGATGCTTGTTGCCATATATATAGGCAGTGATGTGTGTGAACACACTTAGGACCACCGAGGCACTTTTTCCATCTTTAGGAGGTTTTTTCCCTCGGCTTGTATATACGCCCATCCTTTCTAGGGCTAACTTATCTTTGTACATTCACACAATCTAATACACTGTGTGTAGTGTGCATTCTTGCTTCTTCTTCTCCAAGATTTGTGTGCTTTCCTGAAACCCTAATTCCAATAATTGGTATCAGAGCAGGCATCGGCTCCCAGGGCTACGCTGCTAGTAACCTCCGACTCATGTTCTGCGATTGAGGTGAGCTTTCACGAGCGCTTGTAGGTCCCTATACTCTAGAGACTAGCCCATAGGGCTTTGGGTTCTCAGAAATTACATCTGAGGTCATTTCGGGCTTCGTTTTTGCATTACAAGTTCTGTACAGGTGTTTTCGTCATTTTGTGCAGAAATTTTGACAGTGCAGTTTTCTGCAAAAAACAAGCATACGTATTCTATTGTGGGCCGTGCTACATAGCATGAGTTATTTTTTGTTCAGTCTTTTTTTCATTACAGGTAGCTTTTGCATCAGTTTCAGTCAGTGGCCATGGCAGCAAATGATGTATTTCGCATGTTGTCTGCTAATGACAAATTGGATGGAGACAGCAACTACCCACTTTGGGCATACATGATGCAACATGTTTTGGTTGCAAAAGGAGTGTGGAACATTGTGTAGGGTATGGATGTATGTCCAGGTTCTGTGGATGTAGGATCTGTTAAGGATGTTGCAGGTTCTAGTAGCTCTACTGTTGCTGCTGTTTTACTCACTACTACTGAGAACAAGCTCCTTGGGATAGTAAAGATGTGCAAGCTCATGCCTTGATTGCACTTTCTGTCAAACGTAACATTACTCCACATATTCATTCAGCTAAAACAGCAAAACAAGCTTGGGATATTCTAGCTGGTGTGTATGCATGTCGTAATGAGGCAAAAATCTCTTACTTGCGTAAAGAGCTAGAATCAAAGATTATGCAGGAAGATGATAACGTGAATGTTTTTCTTGCTGAGATTAAAGATCTCAAGGAATAGTTGATTTCTGCAGGTGAGATTGTTCCTGATCATTCTCTTGTGCAGACTGTTCTTGATGCTTTACCTGAGTAATATCAGACTTTTGCTTCCATGTGGAGACTTGTTGTTGTCAAGTATGATACTTTAGTCAACAAGCTCTTGCAAGAAGCGTAGTCCAAGCAAAACAGGGCTAGGCAGGTGTAGTTGATGAGGCATTTGTTGTTGCCCAGCAGAGAAGAAGTGGTAAGGTAGTCCCTTCAACTGTTTCTTCTCCTATTAGTAGGTCTGCAACTTCTTCTCCTTCCACAGGTAGCACAACAATGGGTCTGAGAAGGCTCTTGATAAAGGTAAGAAAAAGATCAGGTGCAACTATTGTAAGGCAACTGATCATGTCATTAAGAATTGCCCTAAGCTAAAGGCTAAAGAGGCAAAGAAGAAAGAGTCAAATGCAGCCACAATAGCGGATGCTTCTACAAATGCAGATTTTGCAAATGTTGTGCAGGATACAGAATGGGCGTTTAGCGTGTATTGCCAGTATGACCCATCTGTACATAATGCATGTTTGGCAGTTTTTGTTGACTCTGATGTATGGTATTTTTACAGTGGTGCTACAAAGCACATTACCTCGCATCGTGATATGTTCACTTGTCTCTTGAGGCTGTTGCTAATAGGAATACTATCACATATGTCAATAATGCTTCTTACCCAGTGAAGGGCATTGGTAAAATTATGCTTACTGCTGCAAATGGCAGCGCTTTCACACTTTCAAGTGCTTTGTATGTGCCAGGGATAAAGAAGAATCTATTGTCTATCTCTGCGCTTGCTAGACTTGGACTTGTAGTCAAATTTGTGGATGACAGATATACTGTTCATGATTTGACTTCTGGTGATACGATTATTGCATCTGGCACCTTGTTTCATGGGCTGTATAGGCTCAATTCTTATGACAAGTGTGTGGAAGATTCAGCAAATGCAGTTTCAGATGCAAAACTATGGCATGCTCGTTTTGGTCATCTGAACTTTGCTAGTTTGCTGCGTTTGCAGAAATTTGATATGGTTGCTTCATTGCCCCTCTTGAGGGCACCATTGAAACATGTTTGTGAAGGCTGTATTTTGGGGCAAAATGCAGCGTTTTGCATTTCCAAAGGATGGTTCACTGCGGGCCACTCGCAAATTGTAACTTGTACATAGTGATGTATGTGGGCCTATGCAAACTCGGTCATTTGGTAAACACTTGTACTTCATAAATTTCATTGATGATTACTCAAGGCATGCATGGGTATATCCACTAAAGGCAAAGTCCAAAGTGTTTTTGTACTTCAAACGTTTTTTGCTTATGGTTGAAAATGTATCCAATAGTATTGTGGCCACCCTTCATTCTGATTGGGGGAGGGAGTACATGTCTAAAGAGTTTGATGCATTTCTGGCTAGTCGTGGGATAAAACACCAATGTACAGTGTCATATACCCCTCAACAAAATGGTGTTGCTGGGAGGAAAAATAGGTCACTTATGGAGATGGCGCGATGTATGGTCAAGAGAGCCAAGCTTTGCCACATGCGTTTTGGCTTGAGGCTATCATGTGTGCTGCATATGTACTCAACAGGTGTCCCACTAAGGCCTTGCAGTCTGTTACTCCATACAAAGCTTGGCATGGCAGGAAGCCTTCTATTGGTCACTTGCATGTCTTTGTTTGCTTGGCCTATGCTTTAGTGCCTATGCAACAACGTAAAAAATTGGATGATAAGGCTATCAAATGCATTTTTGTTGTGGTTATAGTGCTGAGAGCAAGGGTTACATATTGTATCATCCATAGTCAAAGCGTATCTTGATTAGTTGAGATGTTGTTTTTGTGGAAGATGTTGTGCAGCCTTTGTTATCATGTACCAAAGAGATAGGTGTGAGCTCACGGGATGTATTTGATATGTTGTTGCCTCTGTTTACAGGTGGGAATTCAAATGTAAGTCCTAATGAGGCAAATATTCAGCCTATGCAAATTTCAAACGACATCATAGATCAGCTTATTTCTTATGCAGATTTACAGGATGTAATTTATGAGGATAGGGCTGAAAATGAGCAGGCTAGAGGTATGCCTAAATGGCTGGTGCAAACCTTGCGTGATAGTAAAATTGATGCACCTGTTTCTAGTCATACTCGTTTAGGTTTTCAGCATGCCTCTTATGCATCAGATTGTTATGCTTTGGCCGTGTCTAGTATGTGTAAAGAGGAAGAACCTCTTTCATTTGATGATTTGCCTATCTATTGGCAAAAAGGTCATTAGATGTAAGTGGGTTTTTAAGTTGAAATGAAAGCCAGATGGCAGTGTTGTCGCTATAAGGCTAGACTTGTTGCAAAGGGTTATGCTCAAGAAAAGGGCATTGATTTTGATGAGACCTTTGCTCCCACTTGTCATATGACTACCATTCATAGCATTTGTGCACATTAGTAGCTCATAATGGTTGGAATGTACATCAGTTGGACTTAAAGACTACGTTCTTGAATGGAGATTTGCATGAGGAGGTGTATGTATCGCAGCCTTGTGGTTTTGTTCAAAGAGGGTAGGAAAACAAAGTGTGCAGGTTGAAAAAGGCTTTGTATGGTTTAAAGCAAGCTCCACGAGCTTGGTATGAAAAGATACATGCATATTTGACTGCACATGGTTTTCAAAATAGTTTAACAGAAAGCACTTTGTATGTTAAAAGTGTGGATGATGTACATCTAATCATTGCTCTCTATGTCGATGACATACTGCTCACTGGACCAAATGAGAGTCATATTGCTGATTTTAAGGCTGATTTGAATGCCTCTTTTGAGATGTCAGATTTGGGGCATTTTCATCATTATTTGGGGATACAATTTAAGCAGTGTGATGGAGGTATTTCTTTGTGTCAGACAAAGTATATTGAGACATTGTTCCGGAGATTTGGCCTTGAAGACTGCAAGCCTTTTGCTACTCCAATGGAGACAGGTTTGAAGTTGAGTCTTCATGATGCTGGAGGTCACTTTGATGTCACACTCTATCAGCCAGACAGTTATTGGTTGCCTCATTTATGTATGCATTACAAGGCCGGACATTCAGTTTGCAGCCTCACAGGTGAGCACGTATATGCATAGCCCAGGGTCTCAGCATGGGAAGGTAGTTAAACGTGTCTTTCGCTACTTAAGTGGCACCATACATCTTGGGTTGTTTTATCCCAAGGGGGGATCGTTGCTGCCATATTTACATGCTTTTTCAGACTCAGATTGGGCTGGTTGCTATGACACAAGAGTGTCCACAAGTGGTTTTTGTTTCATGCTGCTCGGTAGCTCATGCATATCTTGGTTGAGCAAGAAGCAACCTACTGTGGCCACTTCTAGTTGTGAAGCTTAGTACAAGGTAGCCTTTACAGCTACGGTTGAGTGTGTGTGGCTCAGACGGCTTATGGCTGTGACTTGGGTGTTGGACAAGAGTTTGCCACCTCTATTTACACTGACAGTCAGAGCGCATTGGCAGTTGCGAGAAACCTAATTTTTCATGCTCACACAAAGCACATTGAGGTGCATTATCACTATGTTAGGGAGAGACTCTCAGCAAGAGAGATCAGCTTGGCCTATGTGCCAACAGAGGACAACCTCGCCGATCTTTTTACAAAGGCACTTCCTCGTGAGAAGTTTGAAGCTTTCCGCAAAGCTTTGGGCTTGCTCCCCTTTGTGGACTGTTCTACTTTGGGCATGGCACTTCCTTATACAGCTCTCGTTCACACCATCACTCCCAGGGGAGATTTGTTGCCATATATATAGGTAGTGATGTGTGAACACACTTAGGACCGTCGGGGCACTTTTTCCCTCTTTAGGAGGTTTTTTCCCTCGGCTTGTATATACGCCCATCCTTTCTAGGGCTAACTTATCTTTGTACATTCACACAATCTAATACACTGTGTGTAGTGTGCATTCTTGCTTCTTCTTCTCTCCAAGCTTTGTGTGCTTTCTTGCAACCCTAGATGCCTCTTACTTACCTTGTTAAAGGTATTAGTAGTGAGAACTATCTCACTAGTGGTTAGTGGTGAGGATCTTTATCTTCAAAATGTACTTTTTGTTCTAGGAATTTGTATGAATTTAATTTCTATGCCCACTCTAGTGAGGGGGTTTTATTTTGAATTTGTAAATGATAATTGCATTATCCACCACCACCATGACAAAGAGAACAAGATAAACAGATTGTTCATACTAAATCTTTAACTACTAGAGGTTTGTACAAATTGAAAGTGTATGATAAGTGTCATGTTTCTTGTCTACGAGATAATTCTAATGCAATGAAAAATGCCAAATTATGGCACGCTAGGTTTAGCCACACTTCTATTGGTGGTTTGATGTCTTTGTAGAAACATAAGATGTTAGAGGATCTTCCTCAACTTGATCCACCACCAAGATATGTTTGTGAAGGATGCATCCTCGTGGAAAACTTTCTCACTAAACTTTCCCCAAAGAATGCATTAGACGATGCTGGTCACAAATTGTGTCTCATACACAGTGATGTGTGTGTGGTCTAATGATGACTACTTCTTTGGGAGGAAACTTATACTTTGTTACATTTATTGAAGATTACAACAAGTATGGCTAGTCTTACCTTATGGAAAACAAAATCAGAGGTATTTTCTCATTTTCATCTTTGGTTAAAAATGACACTGGCTTAACAATTCAAACTTTCCATTGAGACAAAGGGGAAAAATATATTTCTAATACATTCAAAGATTTTTTGGCACAGAAAGGCATTAAGCATCAGTGTAAAATTCCTTATACACCACAACAAAATAGTGTTTCTAAGAGAAGAAACATGATTCTCATGGAAATGGTTAATAAATGGTTAAAGGTTAGCAACTTCCACACAAGTTTTAGATAGTAGTTCTCCCACTAAAGCTTTGAAGACTACCACTCCTTATTAAGAGGGAATGGTTCAATTGAAAACCTAAGGTTGAACATATACGTGTTTTTGGTAATTCGGCATATTCTCATATGCTAGCATACAATAGAACTAAGCTTGATGATGACAAGGTAGTGTAACGTATTTTTATTAGTTATAGTGTTGAAAGGAAAGGTTCTCATCTGTAAAAGCCTTGCACATTTAAGAAGATTATTGTTAGAAGGGATGTCATTTTTGCATAGGATTTTGTCTATCTAATGAAATTAAGAAATCCATACCTATGCCAACTCTATGGACATGTTTGATGGGTTATTACATGTGCCAAGTGCTATGTATTGATTCTCAGTAAACTTTGCTTACTGATGTATTTGGTGCTAACTTCTAGTGAGGTCACTGCTATTATGCTAGGGCAAGGGGATGATTTTGATCTTGGTTTTCAAGATATTCAAATACTTTCTTGTAATGGAGTGGTGAAAAAAATAAGTAACTTGCGTCAATCATATATGCCACTCAGGTATGTTCTCCTATTTCCAAAAGGAGAGGATGGGTGGCATGGACATATTCCATGTGCTAATGTGCGTACACATGCAACAACTGGGTCTCATAAATGTTTCACTCAGAGGTAACAGCTCAACACATACCAATCGATCATAGTGAGCTATGTCACGTGGCTTGAATTCATATTCCAGAATCAGCATAAGGCTTCAAGGGCCTGGGGACCCCACACATGTAATCTAGCATGCATCGGGGCCCTTCAGGCATATGCCAACCGAAGGCTGGTGAGGATGGCCCTAAATTCTGAGACCCCACACATGTAATCTAGCATGCATCGGGGCCCTCCAGGCATGCCAGCCGAAGGCTGGACAGGATGGCCCTAAATTTGTAGAATTTAGGGCCATCTTCTCCAGTCAAGCATGCCAGCCGAAGACTGGAGAGGATGGCCCTAAATTCTACAAATTTAGGGCCATCCTCTCCAGCCTTCAGCTGTTGGCATGCCTGGAGAGCCCCGATGCATGCTAGATTACATGTGTGGGGTCCCCAAGCCCCTCTGAGGCCCCACACCAAAATTTTCAACAAGATTAATAAAAAGCATTTTATGTACCTTCTCAGCCTCATTATTCAGTTTCATTCCCAGTGCATCTAGGTCTACCCCAGGAATCGCTCTATCACCATGTACAGCATCCCCAGAGGTCATTACATGGTCAAGGTTACGTGGTTAAGGTCCAAAGAGCTGCTCTTGCAACCTCTCTAATTCTGCATCTGAGAGATATCATACTCAAGCGTACCTTCTGCAGCACTTCTTTGGATGTGGATGATTGCAGAGACATCATCCATGCTCGTATCGGCCAATCTGAGTTACTTGTGGAGGGACATCCACAGTGTCAAAGTCAATGAGGTCTTCATCAACATCCCGGACAAGGTGGCAGTAGAGCTCTTCCTCCCTCAAATCCAAGACCTCAAGGACATCCTGCATAAGCAAGTACTCAACACCATCTGATGGCACTCAATGATGCAAGTTTTGAATTCTCATCAGTAGGATGGTGGGCTGCCTCTTGGTGGATAGTCAACAAGTCCTCTTCTTCTTGCTTGTCCAGGAATGTCTCCTCTGGCTCCTTCTCTTTATAGGTGAGAAGAGGCACCACCACTAGCTCCTCATCATTCTCCTCTTCAAAATTAGAGCATAATATATAAATAGCAAAGGCAAAGGCAAGATCCTGCTCGATGAGATCGATCGGGTTTGCCTCCTCAAAAGTGAGGGGCACAGAGGTAGATCAGAAAAGGGGGGGGAACATGTGCAAGTGCTCTTTGCACAACCTTTCTATGGTTGTCACCACTCTTCATGGAGAAGAGGAACTGTAGGGGTATCCACCGAGCAGTGGAGTCAGGGATAAAAAAATGTGATATCATCACATCCCGCGCAAAAAAATGCAAGCACTGAGCTATCGGGCTCTAGAGTCCTAAATATATTCTCTAGCTCAACACTCTGACAAAACCTAGGGTGGTCCCACATCTGATCGTACGAGTTTCGCTCATCCACTGTACGAACACATCGTGATGAGAAGCCATGGTGAAGGTGTAAAGGGAGCAACAAGCAAGGTGGATATATAAAGTGAGAGATAGAGAATGCAATAGAAGTGAATGAAAATAACCCCTACTTATAAATATAAGTTTATATATTATTTTATTAAAACTCTAATAAAGTAATATATATTTTATTAAAATTTTAATAGAGTAATATTTATTTCATAAAAACTCACGAGGAGGTGATGGCACTCAATGAAGCTAGTGGTGGGTCATGACTTTGGATTTTGTGGGGTTTTTCAATGTTTTGAGAGCATCTAGATGCATCAAAACACCTAATCACATCAGTTTTTTTATCAATTGGAGAAATTTGACTCTCTTTGCTTAATTTTACCTTAAAAAGGAGACTATAATTAAGAGTCTAATTAATCCCCTAATTTAGATCAATCTATACAATTTTTGATGCATATAGATTAGTTTTTTCTTGCTCTATCTAATGGTGTGCTCAATTGTGTGAATTAATTAGAGATTAGTGGTTAATTAGATTCTTTGATTAGTGTAAAAGAGAAAGATTAGTGAAAGGATTAATCTCGAGATAATCCTTAATCAACTTTTTACATAACTCATTAAGGCTAATGAGGGTTTAATGAGAAGATGCTTATAAGTTGTCAATTTGACCATTTTGGGGGTCATTTATGAAGGGTGTAAGGTGTGTCATTAAAGGGTTGACTTTTTTTATTCCACTTACCTTTTTTGGGAAAATGGCCATATCCCTTTCATTCTAAATTCAAAAAAAATTCCCCACCAAAAGGAAAATTTGTATTTCCCACTAGACTCAAAAAATAAATAATTTAATTTAATTTTCACGTGAAGTTTGGTTAACGCATGAAGAGTGTTTCACGGCATGAAAATCTAGTTTACATAAAATTCAAAATAATAAAAATAAAAATCCCACGTGAACGGAAATCTCACGCGAACGGAATTCTCACATGAACGGAAATATGACGTGAACAAAAATCGCACGTGAACGAAAAAATGACATGAACGGAAATCTCACGTGAATGGAAATATGATGTGAACGGAAATCTCACGTGAACGAAAAAATGACGTGACCGAAAAAATGACAAATGGAAATCTCACATCGTGAACGGAAAGGCCCAACGAACCCATGATGGGAAAGCTGGGAACATCTTATGATGGTCAAAGCCAAGGTCAAGAAGATCAACCTGGCAGGCCCTAAGGAAGATTTGGGGCCCATCTACATTGGGAAAGATCTCTCTATGATGGGAGAAGAGAAAGGCCTTACTGATTCGACTACTCAAATGATCAATTTAGACCCCAATTAACACATTTTCTAAAATTTTAGCCTCTTGATCAAGATTAATCACCCTTAATGACAAAAACCAATCCATTAAGAGAAATTAGTCAAATTCAAGGGTTTTTTGATGGTTTTAAGAAATCTTTTGATGGATTAAGCTAATCCTAATGCTTGCTAACACTCTAATTCAAACAATTTAAACAAAAAACACACAATTAAACTAAAATTAATGATCTTAGATCTATGTTTAAACTAAAGAGAGCTAACATTCACTAAGAAATGCATTCTCTTGCATTGTTTGATGTAATAGATGCAAACTAAGCCTAATACAAACTATGTGCAAGCCCTAAGAACATGAAAAACTACAAAAACAACAACAAAAATAACAAACTAATCTAAAAATTAAGCAAAAAACATTCTTTTCAAAAACAAAAAAGAGAGCTATTCTACACCAAATCTCACACAAATCACCATCAAAATCCACTTCTTTTTTTATGGGGAACCACTAATCAAGATAATGGGCAATGGGTTATGCATAGATTAGAGACAAAATGATGGAAAAAGCCAAGGGATGGCTCCCTGACAGTGGCGCCAAAAATGTTAAGGCTCACCCTAGCCATCCTTGAAACACATCCAAAAAAGAGCTTACCTCGTGAACCACAGTTGTCGTGAGGATCTTTCCAATGTTAAGGCTCACCCTAACCCTCCTTGAAACACATCCAAAAAAGAGCTTACCTTGTGAACCACAGTTGTCGTCGTGAGGATCTTTCCAATAGCCCAACTCATAATCCTCAAGGTCTCCAATCTCTACAACTCCTTGAGAAGCTATTCCACTGCGTCTCCCGCGCAAGCAGTTTCACACCGCCGCATTGCACTACGGGTCCTCGTTCCTCCTCTCACCTCATTTCACTCACACACACTCACTAGCATGCATTAGGAGAGAGATTAGCAAGAGTATTAGCAGGAGCAAAACTCAATTGCACAATGGGAGAGTTGTTGAAATTTGAGCAAAATGATGAGCTATGGTGGATCAAACACTAGAATCAACATGATTAACAAAGTGATTAAGAAATAATTAAGACGTAATTAGAATAATTAGCAAATAGATTAATGTAGGCATGGATACTCAAAAACCAGCAAATTCTCATTAGGGCTATGCCTCAATTTATAGAGTTTACATCAAGCATCAAATCCCATTGATTTCTCCATGATTCACTCCCAAAATATCTCCACCTTTTGCCTAATTCTATCCACCTCTTCTCTTTTCCCTGAATATCTCCCAGAATATCTCCACACTCCTAAATTCCCTCATGCTACCCATTGTTCTCTCCCAGTAGATTCCTCTAACCTTTTCACAGGTTCTTTCACAATTACATCTCCTCTTTTACAGCCTCTATCCAAGAGCTTGTTCCCACACACACCCTATTCACTTGTATATTTCAACACCTCCCCTCAAGTGAATAATCCTAGTACACCTAGACCCTATACCAAGTTGGAAGTCCGCGACCAGTGTCTACTCCTCCCCTTACTTGGAAGTCCGCGACCAGTGTCTACTCCTCCCCTCAAGTTATCTTAGCACACCTGGACCCTGTATCAAGTTTCTTTCTTACTTGACAGTCCGCGACCAGTGCCTCAAGTCCCTAAACTCCATAGTCCTTGACACTCTCTCTCTCTATGTGTCCAAGGCTACTATAAGTGCCCGTGACCTTGACTAAAGTGCTCACACATACATCTACCACGTGGCCTACATCATCGGTGGCTCAGAGGTGGTTTTACTTTATTGGGGCAGGTTACATTGGGTTGTGGGGTCTCTCTCTCTCTCTCTCTCAGAGATTTTCACATGGCTCCTCACTCTTTGGAGCCTCACATCTTCTCTTTTCTTCAGTCTTCTTCTCGTGGCAGCATCTCTCCACGCGTTCGTCTCTTCTTCCAGTCTTCTCGGGGCATCTTCTCTTCTTGTGGCAGCTTCTCTTCTCGTGTCCATGTCTTCCTTCAGCTTTTCTTCTTGGTGTGGATCCTCTTCTTGGGAAGAGATATTCTTCTTCTTTCATGGTTGGGGCCATGAGCTCGTCCGTCAGGTCTTTTTGCTCCATGTGAGCAACATGTTTCAATGTTTTGCTGACAGTTCCTTTGGGCTTTTTATGTTTATTTTGTATCATTATGCAATGCAAACCCAAATTTATGCGGGAGGTCTTACCTCTTGCCTTAATCTGGACAAGGGCAGTGTCTGTTCCCATTTTTACACTGATAAAATGTGCCCAATACATAATGCGTATAGCATTCATTCTCATGCACATTCCAAATGCAACTCTGGCTGTGAATAATCTTGAATTTGAGTGAGATTTACAGGCATTAACCTGCAAAATGATGATTTTCACAAATTTATCAGCACAATTTTACCAGAAATTACATTAAATCAAGGGTAACCAATTTGTACGGGATGGTTGGAGTATCAAACCAACTCCGATTTGCAATCTGAAGTTATAGGGATCTGTATCAGATACCTAATGGTTAATTTGAACCCTCAATTGCACCAAAATACAGTGATTAGTACTGATTAATCACTGATTAGCAAATTAATGCTCTGGTTTGTGTGTAGAAAACAGAGTATGCGGGGAGCCCAGATCTGGTGCCTTCCACTTCAAATGAGCTCAAATGCTTTCAAAGGCATCAATAGCAATGAGTCTAGTAGAGGATTAAGCCAAGAAACACAAGATTTGACCAAATAATGAAAGCTTAATCTCTGTTCTACCAAAGTCACCTACAGATTTGATGAAGAGCTTGAATCTCACTGTAGACTTGATGAAATTGATTTCTGTCTTCACCAGCTTGTAGAGCATGCTTGATTACCCCTTGAGCTAAGAGGAATTAGCTCAATTTGATTTGATGAGCTCAAGATCTGCAAGCTACTCCCAGAATCAGGCGCCTGCGAAAATGACGAATTCTCCCAAACGCGCTGGAGGTTTGCTGCATTTTTTGCATAGGCTTGAAGAGCTTAGGGTTGGCTATTATGTGCTAGAAGGGCTTGCCCTAATTTTGAGTGTGCTAGATGCTAAAGACCCTCCACTGGCTGGGGGTGAAGGGGAAGATAAAAAACTCACTAAAAACTGATTTTTTTGCTAATTACCTACTAATCTTAATTAATTCACTAATGGGCTCATAAATCTGGTTGATTCTAGTCATGGCTCTGATACCATGTTGAAATTTGAGCAAAATGATGAGCTATGGTGGATCAAACACTAGAATCAACATGATTAACAAAGTGATTAAGAAATAATTAAGACGTAATTAGTGAATAATTAGCAAATAGATTAATGTAGGCATGGATACTCAAAAACCAGCAAATTCTCATTAGGGCTATGCCTCAATTTATAGAGTTTATATCAAGCATCAAATCCCATTGATTTCTCCATGATTCACTCCCAGAATATCTCCACCTTTTGCCTGATTCTCTCTACCTCTTCTCTTTTCCCTGAATATCTCCCAGAATATCTCCACACTCCTAAATTCCCTCATGCTACCCATTATTCTCTCCTAGTAGATTCCTCTAACCTTTTCACAGGTTCTTTCACAATTACATCTTCTCTTTTACAGCCTCTATCCAAGAGCTTGTTCCCACACACACCCTATTCACTTGTATATTTCAACAAGAGTGTGTTGTATTATGAGAGAAATTCACTTATATACATGGCCATAAGTGTTCACACTCACTTAAACTTTGGCCGACCGGGCACTTTAGGCTCATAAGAGACCTAATGCTATTACAATGAATACTCTCATAATATATCCATGAAGTACATCACTTAGGACTTCATCCTGACTTGCTACCACACGCTCTTGAAGTTTAAATCGCCATAAATACTCCGTCACACCATTACGGGTGCCCATCCAAGTTGTAGCTTTGGACACTACTACTTTATATCATGAATGTATGACCCTTTGGTGTATCTACCGTGACTCCTTGATAATGGCAGTAGCTCTTGTTAATCCTAGAATTGAGGTTATTATGACATTGAAGAATATAAATAAAAAAGAAATGTCGACATCAACATTTGGAATACAAAATTCAAGCATGTTAGCCTTTCCAAAACAAGTGAGTTTTCAAAGTGCACTATATGTAGTGGAATAAAGGATCAGTTGGGAGCCACAAAGTGCTTAGATGAATGTAATAGATTGATGCATCAAATAAAGGCCCACATGTTGCAACAACTTAGTTGTAGAAATCTCTACTATGCTTGGATATTGACCTCACAATTATTCAAAATGTCCACGTGCTTGTAGACATCTAGAATAACTAGTTGGGTTTCCCTAGAACCATCCGGCATGGTCCTGCTCCTTTGAGGCATCTTCTAAGAATTGTTTTGTATAAATTCTTGAATTATTTCCCTTCCTAGTTTAGTGTGATCCCGTTCCTTTCTTATAATCCCCTTGTTGCCATATGCATTGACCTTCGTATACCATTCTCAAACTAACCCCTGTATCTGTAAAATATTGTAGTTGGAATACCATGCATCTCATACCATGCCCTTGAACATACTTCCATACCATTGAATGTGAAGCTATACTATCTTGTCCCCACTTTGTCCACATGGCATTCCATTTCCATGGATCAGCGTGAGACTGCAAGCAACACCCCCAAAAATCTTTGTGGAGTTGTACCATTGCGCATCACGATCAGCAACTTGGCAACATTTTCTTCTATAACAATCAATACATGGGAAACAACATCTAGTGTTGTCCTCTTTGAATTCCTTGTTTTATCAGTTCCCAACACTTTGGGCTGCCTCTTCACTATGTAGTATCTCTTTTTCTTAGTTGGAGCATCAACACATTCATCAATGAACTGGTCATCCATATCATTGTAATCCTCTTCAATGAGCATTGAACCATCCTCAAATGCAAGTCTTTCAATAGGCCACCTAATGAGATTAACACTATTATTTAAAGAAGGTACTGGTGACTGAACTTGTTGGATGGCTTGATCAACCACCACACCCACATCATCTCCACCTAAAACTTCAAAACCAATAGCCTCATATGGAAAGACCAACAATATGACCCCTTTCCCAACACATTCTTATTTGCCCTCTAACCATAATAACATAGTTTTTTCTCTCCAACTCTCACGGATTGAAATTCCATCATATGGCACTACTCTTTCATCATGTCCACCATCCATAGTTGAGCCCACAACTTCTTGAATGTTAGGTGCTACACCCAAGATCTCTAGAGAATTCTTACACCACATGCTGTCGACACTGCATCGACTAATTTGTTTGCATATAAAGTTGGGAATGGTAGTGCAATGTCATGGTTGAAGCATTTATCAATGCTCACAGAGATGTGGTCTTTCCCAAGTTCTTCTCCATGGCACATATCTTCCTCATGGGCTGCATGTATCTTGCCTATTGCCACCATCACATTATTGATGATCAACTTGACACATTCTCCATGAGAAAATTCAGATAACATTTTCCCTACACTTAAAAAATACATAGATTCAGTTCTCCAAATTAGATCAAGTGTCCAAATTCAGTTAGTAGAATATATATTATAATCTATCATCATTAGTATCATCTTCTTTCACACTTACCGCTTGTTGATAGAATTGACCTATTTTCCAAATCTATATACAAATGAATATTTTTGAGGTCACCAAGTGGCAAAATCCTTTAACTCCATCGAATACATGGACTACTTTTTTTTGGGATTATTACCCAAATATTTATACATATCCCAGTCCTGCTTACATCTCAGTACACCTCAACCCTATTCAAGACCTTACCTAAGGCCAACCCTTAATACGAATTTGTCTAATGCTCTTCTCGTTGGATTTATCCAACGATATAGATTTAGACAAATCTATACACATACATACACCACTCCTATTGGGGACCTAATGCTCCTCTTACTAGAACCATTAAGTATAGATTTGAATAGTTGTCCAAATCTATATACAATGCATAGCTCACTCATATTAGTAACTAATGCTCTTCTCACAAGGTTTGGATAACCATTTCATATACAGATTTGGACAATTGTCCAAATCTATCTATAATTGATACCTCACTTCTAATGAGGGTTTGGCCAACCACTCAATGTAGATTTGGACAATTTCCCAAATCTATATTTAACTCATAGTTCACTCATATTAGGGACTTTCCTATAACTAATTCTCCTCTCACCACATTTGGCTAACCCATTGAATGTAAATTTGATCAACCAATCAAATGTAGATTTGGCCAACCATGGAATATAGATTTGGATAATTGTCTTAATCTATCTACAATCCATACCTCAACCCTATTGGGGACTTCCATAATTCTCCTCTTAGTAGACCTCAACCCTATTGGGGACTTCCATAATTCTCCTCTTAGTAGACCTCAACCCTATTAAAGACCTTGGGTATGGCTAACCCTTTATATAAATTTGTCTAATGCTCTTGTCGTTGGATTTAGCCAATCATTCATTTATATAGATTTGTACAAATCTATACATGCATATACCACTCCTATTGGGGATTTGCCTAATGCTCCTCTAACTAGAACCATTAAGGATAGATTCGAATAGTTGTCCAAATCTATATACAATGCATAGCTCACTCATATTACTAACTAATGCTCTTCTCACAAGATTTGGACAGCCATTCAATATGTTAAGATGTCAAGCTCAACATAAGCTGACACTCACGAGGCGCTTGCATGACCATTCGTTATTTAAATCACTGGCGGGTTTGGTAGCTGGCACCGACATATCTTCGCCAGAAATTCTACAGCTGGACTACACTGACTAGTCCACATCTAATATCCACTCCTCTTAGCGTGTTCACATTATGGACCGCTTGTATATAATCTATTATGTGTGTTAGCCTACTTTATCTTCTTTGTATACCTCTTTTGTTGTGAAAAGAAGAAGAAGAATTTTCAGCCTCTCACCTTATGTGCTCTCTTCTAGGGTTGTGTGAGTGTGTATATGCTTGTAAGAGCTCAATCTCTCTTCTCCCTTGCACATTTTCATTGTATTAGATCCTGGTTCATGCTAAGGACTTAGGGGCAAGTAAGAGAAACACACGAAGTGGTACGAGGGTAAGAGCTTTATCTACTCTTCCCCCTTTTTGTGTTGGCTATTACACCCTTGTCCGGAGCTCTTTGGGAGGCACCGGCAAAGAAAATCCAATTGAGGAGCTTTCTTCACAGGACAAAAGCTACAAGGCAACAATACTCTGCCTGGACAACAAATTTTCAGGCCAAAAACGCGTTTCGAGTGCATCTGGACCTTTGTTTTTCAGTTCACAGGCGTTCACCAGCACTACGGTGGGTAAGTTTTGATTCAGTTAAAGAATGACCTTCATACTCTGGAACTACAAGAAGGGAGATTGGTTGTACAGACATTGTGTGTGCTCCAAATAGGTCTCAAAGTTGCCATTGGGTGTATGTATGCAAAGTAAGGTCACTGGTTGTGACAATTTGGGTGCGCTGCAAAGAATACAATAGTTTGTGTAGGTCAAGTAAGAGTGTTGTTGCTGGTAAATTTGTGTTGCAGAAAAGATGTCAAATGATGGAATAAACTAGATTGTTGTAGAGAAGCTTGACAAGAACAACTTCCATGCTTGGAGGTTTATATTGACAAATTTCCTTATGGGAAAAGGTTACTGGGACTACATTGAAGGTGAACATGAGGAGGCACCGGAGATACCAGAGATTAATCCAACATATATAAAAGAGTTCAAAGATTGGAATCAAGGAGCAAGGAAAGTCATGTATTAGCTTTCTATTAGCATACATGATACTATGATTGGGCATATACAGGATGCCAAGTCACCTTAAGGAGGCATGGGACACCTTGGTGAAGCTGTATAAAACCAACACCAAGGCATGAAAGATTCAGTTAAAGAATGAGCTTCATACTCTGGAAAAGAAGAATGTATGTGAATGATTATGCTTTGAAGATCAAGGGCATTGTGTGGAATCCATTTCATCAATTGGTGTTTTTGTTAATGATGATGATAAGGTGAAAGTGTGTCCGTGGTCTCGAGCCACAATACAAGGCATTTAAGACGTCTATTCAGACTCGGGAGAGCATTCCCAACTTCACAGATTTGGTGTCAATGCTGATCATTGAAGAGAAGAACATGGGTGAGGATCAACAGTCTTCACAAAACAGAAACAGTTCAGAGCAGCAGGCCTTCTACACAAGTGCAGTTCAGAGCAGCAGGCCTTCTACACAAGTGCAGGTAAAGGATGAGGTAGAGGTCGTGGGACGTGGTGGCCAAGGTGGTGGCCAAATAGGTAATCAAAATTATGGTCAAGAAGCAGCAACACTCCTAGGATTCACAACAACAACATACAAGTGAAGAGGCTAGTTTAGAGGCAAGGAGAGTCAATGAGGTTGTGGTAACTGGCATAAGGCTATTTTTACTATGGTAAGCCTGGGCATGTGCAGGCAGATTGCTATAAGAAGCAGAGTGACATGCAAAATGGAAAAGTGCAGCAAAACAACTATGCATCCTCTAGCAAAAATAAGGAGGATAATGAGAGGTTGTTTGTTGTGCAACATGTGGTTAATGTTGTGTCTGGAAATGATGTAGCAGCATATAAGGATGATGTATGGTATGTTGATTCAGGTGCTTCAAACCACATGAAAAGTCATGGTGAGTGGTTCAAGGAAATGAAGAGTCTTGAAAGACCTGGTTTTGTTGAAATAGGGGATGACACTACTCATCCGATTGCCCATATTGGGGATGTGCCATTGTCTATACAGGATGGTAAGGTGAAGTACCTTTGTAGATGTACTTCATGTTTCAAACATTACAAAGAATCCGGTTTCTTTTGGCCAGATGATTGAGAAAGGTTTGCAGGTTCGATTTAACGCTGATTTGGCTGTTATGTAGAAGACTTTAAAGATAAGTGCAGGTTGGTTGCTAAAGGTAACAAAGTGGGCAGAATGTTTACATTGAATGTAAATATACCTGAAGTGAGTGCTGCAATATTTGCAAATGGTTCAGGATTTGTTGCAAATATAGACATTTGGCATAAGATAATTGGGCATGTAAATGTGCAAAGAAGGAAGTCTATGTAGACTAAACAAATTGTGATAGGGCTGCCTAAGTTGAAAGTTGAAGGTATGCAAAAAGTTTGTGAAGCATGTCAATTTGGAGAGCAAACAAAACATGTATTTCCACATGACAGAAATGTAAGCAAGAATGTACTAGATGTTGTGCATTCAGATGTATGGAGTCCTGTGAAGACTATGTTTATGGGTGGCTATAGGTACTACATAACATTCATTGATGACCACACGAGGAAAGTGTGGGTGTACTTCATAAAGGAGAAGAGTGAAGTGTTCACTCATTTTTTAGAATTTTAGAGTTATGGCGGCTGAAAAACAAAAAGAAAAGCATGTGAAGTGCCTAGAGTCAAATGGAGGGGGAGAATACTTCTCCAATGAGTTCTCTGAATTCTTGCAAAAGAATGGCATTCAGAGATACACTCCGCATCAAAATGGAGTTGCTGAGCAAAAAAATAGGCACATTGCAGAGATAGCACGAGCATTGATTTGAGAAGAATATGCCACACAGCTACTGGGCTAAGGCTGTGTCTACAACAGTTTATATCATGGACAGGACTCCTACTGCAACCATACATGATGTAACGCCAGAGGAGAAGTTTACTAGCAAGAAACCTGATTTGTCTTACTTGAAAGTTTTTGGATGTATTGCATATGTGTATGTGCCAGATGAGTTGTAAGATCCCTGACCCCACTGCGCAACGAATTATGGGGTGCTAGCGGAAGTAGCACTTCTTGCGCGGGGTAGGGTTCCACACTCGGGGCCTTGCCCATGGATGTCCGGACAAGAGACTAATTCGTCAGTTTTTCCAAAACCAAACCCGAAAAAACTTCCTTTGCCCGGAAAGCACAGGCGATTCCACCAGGGTAACTTTTCCCTAACGTAGTCAAAAGCCTTAACTAACTGAACTGATCTGACCAAACTCGTAAGTTCCATAGTCAGATCAAGGGACAGATGCACTTGGATCATAGAGACCAACGCTTTTTTCCTCATCGAGAGGCACAACTATTGATTCTTTTTCCATAGAACAATTTTTGTTCGGGATTTACTTCATCTATCGAACTAAAGAGAAATTGAGTCTCGATTTACGGATCCATAAGTCCACAACCTAACCCCATCTAGTCCCATGGGTTAGCCAACTGCCCAACCACTGTAGTGATGGGATCCAATTAGGAATTTGGTTAGGTTTTGTCTCGGGTACCAGGGAAAAGAGTTCCTAGTCCCCCTAGTCGGATGTTTATGCAAACATAAAACTAGTCACACCACTTACACACCCAATATGAAATTGCCTTTTTCTCAGCATCAGCTATCTTTAAAACAATCCTTTAATGAAACCATTGTGTCACTGATCACAATCCTCAAAATCTCTGGTTGAATCCTTATTTCTAATCATTCCTTCATTGGTGTACTTATGGTATCATTGGCAACTAGAACGCTCACCACCTGTTCACTCAGGGGTCTTTTCAAAATAGTTCCTAGCTCATAGTACCCGACAATATAATCACTTATAAAAATCAAGATGGAATCTTCGTTGAAGATCAGCAAGATCAACCAACAGATCCATATAAAAGAGCCATGGACTCATCCGTTGTTGAGGACCAGCAAGGTCAATCAACCAGATCCATGCCCGGTTTCAGAAAATAACTCTTACTCCTTGTTCTAAATATCTTCCTCGACGCACGTGTGGGTGTCTTCGACGACCCAGAGCCCTAGCACCGTATGGTCAACACCCTCTAGGATCCTTCGAGCGCTTCACTCATAGGCTGCTTCCTTGGTCCCTCATCCACTGTACCGGAAGCTCACCATTTCAATCGAACCGAGGCTGGTCAAGACCTCGGCCGACCTTGCTACGCGAGACGTCCTCCGTTGACTCTCTGTCAGCTGTTGCAACTTTATCAGGTAGGTCTCCACGACCACATTCTTAAGACAGTCAAAATGCTTCCCCAGCATTCTTGACATACAAACAGGTCACAAATATAGTTTCTATATTGAACTCTCGTCTTTCCACATTATCCCTCATCAGTCCACATTACTTATTCCACATTCCATTTCATATATGTACTCATTCTCATCCAATCACATCATTTTCCATCTCATCATTTCATATATGTACTCATTCTCATCCAATCACATCATTTTCCATCTCATCAACCCAATTTCATTCACATCACATATCATAAATTCACATCCCAATTCACATGTCATCACATCTCATCCATTCACTCATATCGACGACACATCATTTCACATACACATTCGCATTGATTATTCTACATACACATCCACATTCTACATCCACATCATACATCCAATTCTACATTCACATTCATACATCCACATCCACATCTCATTCGCACACCACATCCACTTTCATACATTCACATCCACATCTCATTCGCACATCCACATCCACATCCACATTCATACATCCACATCCACATCCACATCCACATCCACATCCACATCTCATTCGTACATCCACATCCACATTCATACATCCACATCCACATCCTCATTCACATCTCATTCGTACATGCACATCCACATTTACATTCATATATCCACATCCACATCCACATCTCATTCATACATCCACATCCATATTCACATTCATACATCCACATCCACATCCTCATTCGCACATCTACTTCCATATTCACATTCATACATCCATTTTCACATCCACATCCACATCCATACATTCACATCCATATCTACATCCATACATCCATTTCCACATTCCATATCTACATCTATACATCCACATCCATACATCCACATTCACATTCACATCCATACATCCATATCCACATTCCACATTCATACATCCATATCCACATTCCACATTCATACATCCACATCCACATTCACATTCATACATCCATTTTCACATCCTCATTCGTACATCCACATCCACATTCACATTCATACATCCACATCCACATCCTCATTCGCACATCCACATCCACATTCACTTTCATACATCCATTTCCACATCCACATCCACATCCACATCCATACATTCACATCCATACTTTGTTCATTTTCATCTAACTAATTCATTTCACATCCTCATATCCATTTTTATAGAATACAAGAGAATTCTTATTTTTGATATAAGATGTCTTTACGCGCCTATTTATGCATAAATTCCATTTCCATTTTAAGGAGAATAACACTTTCGAAATAAAAATCAATCTTTTATGCATCTTCTTATGCATAAATTTATTTTAAATAAAAACGACACTTTTGAATTAAAATTCAATCTTTTATGCTTCTTCTTATGCAAAAAATCAAAATTGATGAAAATAACTCTTTTAAACTAAAAATAGATTTCTTTATTTATCTTTCTATGCATAAAATCAAAATTTATGAGAGTAACACTTTTGGATTAAAATAAATTCTTTATGCATCTTTCTATGCATAAATCCAATTTAGTAGGAGTTACGCTTTTAGAATAAATGAATTTCTTTTATGCATCTAATTTATGCATAAAATCATTTATGATGAAAATCACACTTTTAATATAAAAAAAATATTTTTTTATGTATATGTTTATGCATACAAATCATTTATGATGAAAATCGCTCTTTTAATATAAAAGAATTTCTTTTATGCATAAAATCAATTATGATGAAAATCACACTTTTATTATAAAAAAATATCTTTTATGTATATGTTTATGCATACAAATCATTTATGATCAAAATCACTCTTTTAATATAAAAGAATTTCTTTTATGCATCTAATTTATGCATAAAATCATTTATGATGAAAATCACACTTTTAATATAAAAATACATCTTTTATGCTGCATATGTTTATGCATACAAATCATTTATGATGAAAATCACACTTTTAATATAAAAAATATCTTTTATGCATATAAATCATTTATGAAGAAAATCACACTTTTAATATAAAAAAATATCTTTTATGCATATGTTTATGCATACAAATCATTTATGATAAAAGTAACACTTTTATAATAAAAAAATATTCTTTTATGCATAGAAATCAATAATGATAAAAGTAACACTTTTATAATAAAAAAAATTCTTTTATGCATAGAAATCAATAATGATAAAAGTAACACTTTTATAATAAATAAATATTCTTTTATGCATAGAAATCAATAATGATAAAAGTAACACTTTTATAATAAAAAATATTCTTTTATGCATACTTTTATGCATAAAAATCAATAATGATAAAAGTAACTCTTTTGTATTAAAAAAATACTTTTATGCATTATTTTATGCATAAAAATCCATAATTAACACTTTCATAAAAAATTTTTAATCAATAAGTATCTTTCATAGAATTTAATTCTATTGAAAATCATTCTTTTATAAAAATTAATCAATATGCATCTTTCTATGCATGAATGAAAATGACACTTTTAGAATACTCTAATGATGGGGATTACTCTTTTTGCTTAATAAAAGATGAAATTTATTTCACAATTTTTCAAAAAATTTTGCCATAACCTCCTTTGTATGGCTGACCATTTCTCAATTTTTAACTTACTAAAATTAATTAGAAGTTCACCAAGAGTATTTAAATCATTCTAAAGTAAACATTTTCTACTTATTTAAGAGAAACATTATAAAAAACTTGATTTTATCCAATAATCAATCATCTAGGATAAAGAATGGTTGGATTTACTAAAGAAGAGAGGGGAATTCCTTTTTTTAATGAGGCATAACATCCATTCAATTTAGAGAAGACAAAAATCATAAAAACCATTTAAAAAAACCATAAAAGGAATGGAAAAGAGAAGAATCTCGAACTTACATAGATAATTTGAGAGCTTTCCTCTGGCCTGATGGTTTGAGGGTTCTACTCTTGTTTGAAAACAAGAGTGGCCACCAATCTTTTCAAAGAGGGAAGGTAAAAAACTAATGAATTATGAGTAAAATTCATTGTTTTTGGCACTTGGGAGAGGCAGGGTAACAGTGCAAAAACACTATTGAGCTTCAACAAAGAGGAAGGCTTCTATTTATAGGAAAAAGTGAGCCTCTAACCAAGCAAATTGATTCTAGAATTTTCCAGATTAGTTTGGTCAATTTTTGACCATTTTTAGGTCAGTTTTGCTCACTTTTTGGATCTAGTTGAAACAGGAGAGAGGAGAGATAAAAATATGTCATTATTTGGGAGTTTAAAACTCATTCAAGCATGTGAAATAGGCGCCTCTTTCATGAGGGAAATTCCCCCATATTGAGGTGTCAAAAATGAAAAGATGCAGGGGGGAAGAGAGCTTGAGCTCTTGCAAGCACACACACACACTCACAAAACCCTAATAGAGAACACACAAGGTGAGAGGCTGAAAATCTTCTTCTTCTCTACTCAACACTCAACACACCATATACAAGATAAGAGTACACACAATATGAAAGGTACTCAACCAAATACATACACGGGTTCTCTATAGTGTGAACCCGACTAAATGAGCTGGCGCTATAACTATGCCAGTCTCTAGAGTGGCTGTCACACAGCCTGTCATCCCACTGGCCGCATATCACCCAAGATCTCACCAACCATGCCAGTGGTGTAAGTGCGGGGCCTATCCCCCAGGCGGGTCATCAGTGTCCACCGCCTCACTAGAGCTCGATATCTCAACACTCCCCCTCGAGCTCAACTCCATCTCATGTACACCAAGCGAAGCCCTGAATCTGCGGAGCTTCTCTGTACCCAATGCTTTGGTGAAGATGTCAGCTACCTGATCCTCAGTGCTGACATAAACAAGGTCAAGGTCTCCTGCCAAGACCTTCTCTCTGACAAAGTGGTAGTGGACCTCTATGTGCTTCGTATGAGCATGAAAGACTGGGTTTCTGGCCAACTGTATACTACTAATGTTGTCACAGAAAATGACAACTTGTCTATCCACTGATAGAACCAAATCTGCAAGTAGCTTTCTCAACCAAGCTACCTCACATGCTGCCATAGCAGCTCCTCTGTACTCGGCCTCCGTACTCGATAGAGCAACCGTAGGCTGCTTCTTGCTGCTCCAAGTCACAGCAGCACTCCCCAAAGAAAACATGAATCCACTGGTAGATCTTCTGTCTGAGATACTACCAGCCCAATCAGCATCTGTGTACCCATGTACACATATCTCTGTCCCAGTCTCATAGAATAGTCCACAATGCAAAGTAGACCTCACATACCTCAGTATGCGTCTCACTGCATCCAAATGCGGTTTCCGTGGAACCTGCATAAACTGACTCACCAACCCAACAGCATAGCTCAAATCTGGTCTGGTGATCGTCATGTAGATCAAACTTCCTACTATGCGTCTGTACATAGTAGGATCCTCCAAGATCTCTCCTGAATCTGCACTCAATTTGCCATTCTGATCCAATGGCACAGAAATAGGCTTACAGCCTGTCATACCATACTTGGACAACATGTCCAAGCCATACTGTCGCTGCAGTAATCCAATACCATGTGGTGACCTAATCACCTCAATGCCCAAGAAATATCTGAGCTCCCCCAGATCCTTCATCTCGAACTTCTATCTAAGCAAGATCTTTACATCAAAGATCTCTGCATCATGGTCCCCCGTAATGATCAAGTCATCTACATAGATGACAACAAGCACAACTCCTCTATCACCATGTCTCACATACAGCGAGAAATCTGCATTGGCTACATGAAAGCCAATAGTGACAAGATATTCAGAAATCTTGTCAGACCATGCTCTTGGTGCTTGCTTTAAGCCATACAAGGCTTTCTTCAACCTGCAAACATGCTCGGGGTGACCCACATCCTCATAACCAGGTGGCTGCAACATATAGACCTCTTCTTGCAAATCCCCATGCAAGAATGCATTCTTTACATCCATCTGATGTAAAGACCATTGCTTTGACGCAGCCACTGCTATCACAACTCTCACCGTTGCCATTTTGGCAACTGGACTGAAAGTTTCCTCATAATCAATCCCATATGTCTGCGCATATCCTTTGGCTACCAATCTAGCCTTGTACCTGTTTATGCTTCCATCACTATTATGTTTAACTTTGTGCACCCACTTGCATCCAATGGCTTTCTTGCCTTCAGGCAATTGCACTAAATCCCAAGTTTCATTTCCATATAGTGCATCCATCTCCTCATCCATAGCTTTCTCCCAACACACATTTCCAACAGCCTCATCAATGCATGTGGGCTCAACAACCTGCACAACCTTTGCCATATATGCATAGTGATGTGCCACATAACCATCATAGGTAAATCTCTGCACAGGATTTCTCACTCTCCCAGATCTTCGCAGCTTCTCATTCATGGCTTCCATAGCCTTCTTTACACCAGGTGTTCTCATAGCTGGGATCCCAAGCTCCTCATCAAGGCTCATATCTGAGCCACTAGACTCTCCATCAACATGAGAATGCCCTGTAGAAATGTCAGGCATACCAAGGGGCTCAACCACTTTCTCTTTTCCTTTGCGTGATGTAGTAATCACATTTGCAGGGCTGGTATTATGACGCAGCCTGCCACTCCATGGTCTATCAACAGACCCACTAGATGAGGACTCTCCTGGTCCACTCAAAGACTGTGATTGCTGACCTGCATTCTGTGCAACCACACTTCCACTCAAATCAGCCCCAACAGCTTCTTTTTCAGCAGCATACCAGCTGCTCATCTCATCAAATACAACATCCCTGCTTACCCTCAACTCACGTGTAGCAGGGTTATAACACCTGTATCCCTTTTGCTCAAGGGAATATCCAATAAACACACATTTTTCAGCTTTCGGATCCAGCTTAGTTCTCAGCTCATCTGGCACATGCACATATGCAATGCATCCAAAGACTTTCAGATGAGATAAATCTGGTTTTCTGCCAGTAAACCTCTCCTCTGGAGTTACATCATGTATGGCTGCAGTTGGAGTCCTGTTCATGATGTATACTGCTGTAGAAACAGCCTCAGCCCAATAGCAATGCGGCATATTCTTCTCTTCCATCAATGCTCGCGCAATCTCAGCAATGTGCCTGTTTTTCCGCTCAGCAACTCCATTTTGCTGCGGAGTGTATCTGCATGTGAACTGTCTCCGAATACCATTCTTCTTCAAAAATTCAGAGAACTCATTGGAGAAGTATTCTCCCCCTCCATCTGACCTTAGGCACTTGACATATTTTCCTGTTTGCTTTTCAACCAAAACTTTGAAATTCTGAAAGTGAGTGAACACCTCACTCTTCTCCTTCATGAAATATACCCACACTTTTCTTGTGTGGTCATCAATGAAAGTGACATAGTACCTGCAGCCTCCCATAGACACGGTCTTCGTAGGACCCCATACATCTGAATGCACAACATCTAGTGCATTTCTGCTCACATATCTGTTACGTGGAAACACATGCTTTGTTTGCTTCCCAAATTGGCATGCTTCACATATTTTCTGCATACCTTCCACTTTAAATTTTGGCAGCCCTGTCACAATTCCTTTTGTCTGCATAGACTTCAATCTCTGCACATTCACATGACCAATCCTTTTATGCCAAATGTCTGTGTCTGCAACAACTCCTGAACCATTTGCAAACATCGCAGCACTCATTTCAGGCATGTCTACATCCAACGTAAACATTCTGCCCACTCTGTTGCCTTTTGCAACCAACCTGCACTTGTCTTTAAAGTCTTCGACATAACACCCATCAGGGTTAAACCTAACCTGCAAACCCTACTCAATCATCTGGCCAACTGAAACCAGATTCTTTGTTATGTTCGGTACATGAAGTACATCTGCAAGGTACTTCACTTTGCCATCCTGCATAGACAATGGCACATCTCCAACGTGGGCAATTGGATGAGCAGTGTCATCCCCTGTTTCCACAAAACCTGGTCTTTTCGGGTTTTTCATCTCCTTGAACCACTCCCCATGACTCGTCATGTGGTTCAAAGCGCCTGAATCCACATACCATACATTATCTTTTTGTGCTGCATCAAAATTTTCAGACATGGCATTCATGACATGCTGCATAACAAACAACCTCTCATTATCCTCATTATTTCTGCTTGAGGATGCATAGTTGTTTTGCTGCACTTTCCCATTTTGCATGTCAGCTTGCTTTTTATAACATTCTGCCTGCACATGTCCAGGCTTACCACAATAATAGCATTCACGTGCATCATTGTATTGCCTTTGCCAATTTCCACGGCCTCTTTGACTCCCCCTGCCTCTGAATTTGCCTCTTCCACCTGCGTGTTGTTGTTGTTGTTGATTCTGGTGGGACTGTTGTTGTTGCTGATGCTGCTGGCCATAATTCTGATTACCTGTTCGGCCACCTCCTTGACTGCGTCCACGGCCTCCTCTACCTCGTCCTCTTCCTGAACTCGTGTAGAAGGCCTGTTGCTCTGAACTATTTTTGCTTTGTGAAGACTGTTGGTCTTCACCCAAGTTCTTCTCTTCGATAATCAGCATAGACACCAAATCTGTAAAGTTGGGAATGTTTTCTCGAGTCTGAATAGACGTCTTAAACGCCTTGTATTGTGGCCCGAGACCACGTAGACAGACTTCTACCTTGTCATCATCATCTACTGACACACCAATAGATGCAAGGGATTCCACAATGCCCTTTATCTTAAACGCATAGTCATTCACAGACATGCTCTTTTTCTCCACAGTATGAAGTTCATTCTTCAACTGTATCTTACGTGCCTTGGTATTTGTTTCATAGAGCTTTACCAAGGTGTCCCACGCCTCCTTGGGGGACTTGGCATCCTGAATGTGCCCAATCATGGTGTCCTGTATACTAATGGAAAGCCAATACATAACCTTCCTGGCTCCCTGGTTCCAGTCTTTAAACTCTTTCACATCTGCAGCAGTCGGCAGATTTATATCCGGTATCTCCGGTGCCTCTTCATGCTCACCTTCTATGTAGTCCCAATAGCCTTTTCCCATCAGGAAATTCGTCAACCTGAACCTCCAAGCATGGAAGTTATTCTTATCTAGCTTCTCAGCCACAATCTGTGTTATGCCATCATTAGACATCTTGCCAAACACACAATTTTACCAGAAACTGCACTCTGGTTTTTCTGCACAAATGCTGTATTTTCTGCACAGCGGTACTGCAGTCCACTCAAATGTCACAACCAGTGACTTCAATGTGCATACATACACCCAATGGCAACTGTAGACCTCTTTGCAGCACCCACAGTGTCTGCACAGTCAATCTGTCTTCCTGCAGTTCTTAAAACAGAGTTCTGCAGAGAATCGATGACTTACCCGCAGTGCTCGAAATCGCCTGCTTTCTGAAAAACGGAGGTCCAGACGCGCCCGTAACGCCTTTTATGCTCGAAAATTCAGTCCGTAGGACTCCATAGTTGCCCTATAGCTTCACTCCCGCGAAGAAAGCTCCTCAATCGGAGATCGTTTGCCGGTGCCTCCCGTAGAGCTCCCGACAAGGGTGTAGTCACCAACACAATAGGGAAGAGTAGTTGCAGCTCTTACCCTCGTACCGCTTCCTGTGGTTCTCTTGCTTGCAGCTCAGCCCTTAGCACGAACCAGGCTCTGATACCATGAAAAGATGCAGGGGGGAAGAGAGCTTGAGCTCTTGCAAGCACACACACACACTCACAAAACCCTAATAGAGAACACACAAGGTGAGAGGCTGAAAATCTTCTTCTTCTCTACTCAACACTCAACACACCATATACAAGATAAGAGTACACACAATATGAAAGGTACTCAACCAAATACATACACGGGTTCTCTATAGTGTGAACCCGACTAAATGAGCTGGCGCTATAACTATGCCAGTCTCTAGAGTGGCTGTCACACAGCCTGTCATCCCACTGGCCGCATATCACCCAAGATCTCACCAACCATGCCAGTGGTGTAAGTGCGGGGCCTATCCCCCAGGCGGGTCATCAGTGTCCACCGCCTCACTAGAGCTCGATATCTCAACAAAAAATGCATCATTAAGTAGATTCTAAATATCATTACTTCTAAATATCTCTCCTCTCACTAGACCTCATCCCTATTGGGTAACCCTTATTGGGAATTTGTCTAATTCTCCTCTCACTATATTTGAACACCCATTAAATATATATTTGGACAATTGTCAAAAACTATATAGGTCACTCCATTTGGGACTCACATAATCCTCTTGCCACTAGATTTTACCAACCATTCAATATAGATTCAGACAATTCTCCAAATCTATAACAATTCATATCTCACTCCTATTAAGGACTTACCTAATGGTATTCTCAATAGATTTGGCCAACCATACAATATAGATTTAGACACTTATCCAAATCTATTTATAAATCATGGGTTCCTCCTATTGGAGACTTGCTTAATGATCCTTTGACTAGACCTCACTCCCATTAAAGAATTTCCTAATACTAACCCTAACCACAAACTTGGCTAATGCTCCTCTCTCACTATATTTAACTAACCACTCCATGTAGATTTGGACAATTGTCCAAATCTAAATCCATACCTATCTCCTTTTGGGGATTTTCCTAATGCTCCTATCACTATATTTGGCCAACCATTAAATATAGATTTGGGCAATCCAAATCTATCTATAATTCATAGCTTACTCCTATTGGAGACTCTCCTAATGATCATCTTGCTAGACCCCATATTAGGCATTTTCTTAATTCTTATCTCATTATTTTTAATCAATATCTCACCCCAATTGGGGACTTGCCTAGTACTTGAAAAGATGCAGGGGAGAAGAGGGCTTGAGCTCTTGCAAGCACACACACACTCACAAAACCCTAAAAGAGAACACACAGGTGTGAGGCTGACAATCTTCTTCTTCTTCAAACAACACTTATAGATTTGGACAATTGTCTAAATCTATATGTAGTTAATGTTCATATGACTATACCTCACGTCCCTATTTTTGGGGACTTACCTAATACTAACCCTTATTGGGGCTTTGCCTAAAGCTTCTCTCACAATTTTCGATTCATATATCACTCCAATTGGGGAGGATAATTGTCCAGATCTAACTACAATTCATAGCTCACTCCAAATGGGGACTTCAAAAATTCTCCTCTCACTAGACCTCATCCCTATTGGGTAACCCTTATTGGGAATTTGTCTAATTCTTCTCTCACTATATTTGAACACCCATTAAGAACACCCATTAAATATAGATTTGGACAATTGTCAAAAACTATATAGGTCACTCCATTGGGGACTCACATAATCCTCCTCCCACTAGATTTTACCAACCATTCAATATAGATTCAGACAATTCTCCAAATCTATAACAATTCATATCTCACTCCTATTAAGGACTTACCTAATGGTATTCTCAATAGATTTGGCCAACCATACAATATAGATTTAGACACTTATCCAAATCTATTTATAATTCATGGGTTCCTCCTATTGGATGATCCTTTGACTAGACCTCACTCCCATTAAAGGATTTCCTATACTAACCCTAACCACAAACTTGGCTAATGCGCCTCTCTCACTATATTTAGCTAACCACTCCATGTAGATTTGGACAATCCATACCTATCTCCTTTTGGGGATTTTCCTAATGCTCTTATCACTATATTTGGCCAACCATTAAATATAGATTTGGACAATCTAAATCTATCTATAATTCATAGCTTACTCCTATTGGAGACTCTCCTAATGATCATCTTGCTAGACCCCATGTCCCTATTTGGGGCTTGCCTAATAGTAACCCATATTAGGCATTTTCTTAATTCTTATCTCATTATTTTTAATCAATATCTCACCCCAATTGGGGACTTGCCTAGTACTTGAAAAGATGCAGGGGAGAAGAGGGCTTGAGCTCTTGCAAGCACGCACACACTCACAAAACCCTAAAAGAGAACACACAAGGTGAGAGGCTGACAATCTTCTTCTTCTTCAAACAACACTCAACACACCATATACAAAGATAAGAGTACACACTATGTGAAAAGGTACTCAACCAAATACATACTAGGGTTCTCTATAGTGTGAACCCAACTAAATGAGCTGGTGCTATAACTATGCCAGTCTCTAGAATGGCTGTCACATAGCCTGTCATCCCACTAGCCACATATCACCCATGATCTCACCAACCATGCCAGTGGTGTAAGTGTGGGGCCTACCCCCCAAGCGGGTCATCAGTGTCCACCGCCTCACTAGATGAGCTCGATATCTCAACACTCCCCCTCGAGCTCAACTCCATCTCATGTACACCAAGAGAAGCCCTCAATCTGTGGAGCTTCTCTATACTTAATGCTTTGGTGAAGATGTCAGCGATCTGATCCTGTGTGCTAACATAAACAAGGTCAACATCTCCTACCAAAACCTTCTCTCTGACAAAATGGTAGTGGACATCTATATGCTTTGTGCGAGCATGAAAAACTGGGTTCCTGGCCAACTGTATACTACTAATGTTATCACAGAAAATGACAACTTGTCTATCCATTGATAGACCCAAATCTGCAAGTAGCTTTCTCAACCAAGCTACCTCACATGCTACCATAGCAGCACCTTTGTACTCGGCCTATTGGATAATAGAGCAACAGGCTGCTTCTTGCTGCTCCAAGTCATAGCAGCACTCCCCAAAGAAAACATGAAGCCACTAGTAGATCTTCTATCTGAGATACTACACCAGCCCAATTAGTATCTGTGTATCCATGTACACATATCTCTGTCATCCCAGTTTCATAAAATAGTCCACAATGCAAAGTAGACCTCACATACCTCAATATGCATTTCAATGCATCCAAATGCAGCTTTTGAGGAACCTACATAAACTGACTCACCAACCCAACAACATAACTCAAATCTGGTTTGGTGATCGTCATGTAGATCAAGCTTCCTACTATGCACCTATACATAGTAGGATCCTCCAAAATCTCTCCTGAATCTGCACTCAACTTGCCATTCTAATCCAATGGCACTGAGATAGGTTTACAGCCTGTCATACCATACTTGGACAACATGTCCAAGCCATACTGTCTCTGCAGTAATCCAATACGATGTGGTGACCTAATCACCTCAATGCCTAAGAAATACCTGAGCTCCCTCAGATCCTTCATCTCAAACTTTTGTCTAAGCAAGATCTTTACATCAAAGATCTCTGCATCATGGTCCCCCTGGTATGCCTAATATATCTGCAGGGCATTCTCTTGTTGATGGAGATTCTAATGGCTTGCAGGTGAGCCTTGATATGGAGCTTGGGATTCTAGCAATGAGGATGTAACGTACCCATCTTCACTAATAAAGAAATGTCCATGTAATTATGAGTTTTTATGGTATAAATATCAATGATTTAATTATTTGAGTCATTTCCACTTAGAATCTTCAAATTTTGAGCCCAAATTTGGAATCTGCGCGCGATTTTACCCTAATATAGGATTTTACAGCATCCAAAACGGACACCGGATCAAGCTTATACGCTAATTTCAATCATTTTAGTTAGAAAATGCGACCTTTAAACCTTAATAAATGCACGACCGCACGTCCGTTTGACGAACGGTCTGAACCCCTGCGACCAGGAGAACCTCCCGGACAAAAAAAATTTTCGCCCCCCGGGGCGGTCCGGCACGCAAATCGAGACGGGCGCCCCAAATTTGGGTACCCCGCCCCAAAATTTGGTCCGTACACACTTACTAGGGCGCCCGTACAATGGCCGCCCAAGAACCAAAGGACGGCCGCCCACTGTTTGGTCCACGCATACCCTTGGGCGGACACCCGGACACCCAGACCGGATAAGGTACATGCGTACCACTCCTTTCCCAGGCAACCAGCACCGTACCTTTCCCGTAGACCCATGCAGGCCACTGATCCATAGCCTTTGAAGGTACACCGTCCTTTCGTCCTTCCTTTGCGCAGCGCCCGCACCCTCACCCCTCAGCTATATAAACCCCCGGGGTGCTCTTCAGTCGGCACGCACTTCTGTGTAGCGTATGCCCTGTTGTGCTGCCGTCCGTACCGCCGTAGCGTACTTGCTGCAAGTACAGCCGCCCTTGCAGCCACCCCTCTCACAGCCCCTCATTTGGCTCTTTTCAGATAAGCCAATTTTCCTCCATCCTCCTCTTGCCTTGGACCAGTGTCCTTAACTCTTCTCCCCCCCTCCCCCCCCCCCCGTGTGAATAGACTTACAGAGAGGCTTGCAGCCACCCCTCCAGCCCTCTCCACGTTTTTGCCTTTGGCCTTAAGGACACCCTCACAATTCCCCCCCCCCCCATTTGCGTAGACTTTAGTAAGGGATTTTTTACTCAAGCGAGGGTTCGTGCGCCATTTTCTTTTGCTCATACGGTGAGCAAACGAGCTCGGAATTCAGATCCGACTGAAGCGTTTCGATCGCAGCAGCGAGCTCTACAAGGCGACACCTACGATGGCCTCATCCCGGAGACGGCAAAATATTACCTCAAGAGGCGCACGTAACAACGAGATGGAGGGAGATGCGCCCAACGCGGCTCCAGTCCCTTTTCAAGCCGCTCAAGGAAACGGTGGCCAGGTTAGATTGGTTAATTTTCAAAAGAAGAGATTTTTTTCTTAATTTAGTATTAATAAATGGTGTCTTTTCCTCTTAAAACGACGACATAAAAATTATATGAAATTATGAATTATGTGATGTTGTTTTCGATAAATTACGTTGAAATTGCTATCTTCATGAATTGTGAATGCTATACTTAGAAAATTGCATTGAAGATTGTTATCTTTGGAATTCAAGATTTTTTTTGGCTTCAACGCTAACTCCGTTCCGTGCTTGTGTAGCCGGGCGGCGTCGTTAGCAAAGCCCGGTAATGGTCCAAGGTATCCCTCATACCTTTGGAAGAATAAGGATCGCCGATTGAGGCGAGAGATTATGAGGCTGCCTAGTTCTGAGGGCCCAGGCTAGTGCGGTAAATAAGCCCACCCTAGTGCGCAGACATCCCTCTGAGGGGCGGGAGGATCGAGCGATGGAGCCTGAGAGGGCGACAGGCCGGCTTGAGTCCTCGCCAGCGGCCGACGATGAGGTGTATGGTCCCGTAGGGTTTTGCCCAGCATGTAGAGGCTGGAAGGCCGAATTCTAGATCATCGGCAGAATAAGAATAAGAGAGCCGGATTGGCTTGTATGGAAATGGACTCATGTATAAACTTTTATATAATGGCATCTTGTCTTTGGTATGATTGTATTGTGTAAGAAGGCTGTTAGAACGAACCTTGTGAAGAAAGGCCCTAATTAAGGAATATGTTTATTTATGTCAAACAGTGTGGTAGTATTAATTAGAAAACAAATTGATGCGTGAGTAGGGTGGAAAGTGGGAGGATGGAATGCCCTGACGGCACCATCCTACGGATGGGTGGACCCGATTAGTCGGGTAGCTTTCCAACAAATTAAGTGAAAGCCCTACGTTAGCGCGCAGATTCCAAATTTGGGCTCAGAATTTGAAGATTCTAAGTGGAAATGACTCAAATAATTAAATCATTGATATTTATACCATAAAAACTCATAATTACATGGACATTTCTTTATTAGTGAAGATGGGTACGTTACAGAGGACACCTAGTGTGAAGAAGGCTATGGAAGCCATGAATGCAAAGTTATGAAGATATGGAAGATTCAAAAATCCTGTGCAAAGGTTGACTTATGATAGTTATGTGGCACATCACTATGCATATAAGCAAACGTTGTGCAAGTTGTAGAACCCACATGTTTTGATGAGGCTATTAAAAATGTGTGTTGGGAGAAAGCTATGGATGAGGAGATGGATGCATTGTATAGAAATGAGACTTGGAATTTGGTGCCATTGCCTGAAGGCAAGAAAGCTATTGGTTGTAAGTGGGTGTATAAGGTAAAACATAACAGTGATGGTAGCATAAGCAGGTACAAGGCTAGATTGGTAGGCCGAAGGATATGCACAAACCATGGGACTGATTATGAGGAGACATTTGCAAAGATGGCGTGAGAGTTGTGATTCTGGTGGCTGCAACTAAAGGTTGGTTTTTACATCAGATGGATGTCAAAAATGTGTTCTTGCATGGTGACTTGCAAGAAGAGGTGTATATGGATCAGCACTAGGTTTTTGAGGATAGAGGTCACCCAGAGTATGTGTGTAAGCTTCGTAAGGCCTTGTATGGGTTGAAACAAGCTCCACGAGCATGGCATGACAAGATTGCTGATAAGTATCTTGTCACCAGAGTATGTGTGTAAGCTTCATAAGGCCTTGTTGTATGGGTTGAAACAAGCTCCATGAGCATGGCATGACAAGATTGCTGATGAGTATCTTGTCACTATTGATTTTCATATGGCAGATGCAAATCACTCTTTATATGTGTGCAAGAGTGATAAGGGTATTTTGACCATCACCATTTATGTAGATGATCTTATTGTTGGGGGTGATAACTTGGAAGAGATTGAGCATGTGAAAAGTCTTCTCAAAAGGAAGCTTGAGATGAAGGATTTGGGAGATATGTGCTACTTTTCGAGAATTGAGGTCATTCCGGCACTTGAGGGTATTTGGCTATCCACAGAGATAGTATGCATTGGACATGTTATCCAAGTATGCGATGATTGATTGTAAGCCAATATCGATGCCATTAGATCAAAATGGCAACCTTAGTGGTGCGGATTCAATTATGTGTTGGAGGACCCACTATGGACAGGAAGATTGTGGGGAGTTTGATCTATGTCATGATCAGCAGGCCAAATTCGAACTACATTGTTGGCTTAGAGAGCCAGCTTATGGAGGTTCCACGCAAACCACATCTTAACAATGTCGATGCCATTAGATCAAAATGGCAAGCTTAGTGGTGCGGATGCAATTATGTGTTGGAGGATCCCACTATGTACAGGAAGATTGTGGGGAGTTTGATCTATGTCATGATCAGCAGGCCAAATTTGAACTACATTGTTGGCTTAGAGAGCTAGCTTATGCAGGTTCCACGCAAACCACATCTTAACAATGTGCAATGCACACTTCGGTATGAGAGACACTGTTGATTATGCATTGTTTTATGCACGAGGTGTACCATTGGAGCTATATGGGTACACAAATGCAGATTGGGCAGGTAGCATCTCAAATAGGATATCTACCAGTGGATCTATGTTTTCATTGGAGAGTGTTGCTGTTACATGGAGCAGCAAGAAACATCCCACAATTTCCTTATCGAGTGTACAGAGGCATAGTAAATAGGAACTGCGATATTGGTAGCATGTGAGGTAGCTTGGTTATGCACAAGCTACTTGTTGTTGCTGATTTGGGGTTGCATGTGGAGAGAAAGGTTGTCATATATTGTGACAATCTTAGCAGTATACACTTGGCCAAGAACCCATTTTTCCATGTGCGAACGAAACACATTGAGGTACATAACCACTTCATCAAGGAGAGAGTCTTGGTAGGTGACGTGGTGTCGACTTGGCCTACATTAGCACACAAGATCAAGTTATTGACATCTTCACAAAGGCCTTGGGAACTGAGAAATTTCGCAGATTTTAAGATATTCTTGGAGCTAGAGTTGCGCTTGACGGGGGGTGTTGAGATGTCAAACTCAACATGAGCTGACATTCATAGGCACCTGCATGACCGTTCAATATTTATATCACTGGCAGGTTTGGTAGTTGGCACGGACATATCTTAGCCAAAGATTATATAGTTGGACTACACCGACTAGTCCACATCTACTACCCACTCCTCTTAGCATGTTCACATTATGGAACACTTGTATATACTCTATTATGTGTGTTAGTCACTTTGACCTCTTTTGTTGTGAAAAGAAGAAAAAGAATTTTCAGCCTCTCACCTTGTGTGCTTTCTTCTAGGGTTGTGTGAGTGTGTATGTGCTTGCAAGAGCTTAAGATCTCTTCCCTCCTCCATCTTTTCACAATATACAGATTTGGACAATTTTCCAAATCTATCTATTATTCATAGCTCACTCCTAATGGACATTTTCCTGATGGTAACCCCAACCATGGACATGACTAATGCTCCTCTCTCACTAGATTTGGTGTAGATTTGGACAATTGCCCAAATCTATAACTAATTCATAGTTCACTACTATTAGGGAATTACCTACCTAATTCTCTTCTCACCACATTTGGCTAACTATTAAATGCAAATATATATTTTATTAATTGTCTTAATCTACCTACAATCCTAAACCCGTCACTTATGCTTATCTCACTAGATTTAGCCAACCACTTAATATAGATTTGGAAATTTTATCTATAGTTCATAGCTTCTATGACTAAATCCTTATGCTAATCACTACCATAGACTTGCCTAATGCTCCTCTGACTGCACCCTTATGCTAACCATTACCATGGACTTGCCTATGCTCCTCTCACTATATTTGACTAACAAATCAGTATATAGATTTGGATAATTGTCTAAATCTATATGTAGTTAATGTTCATATGACTATACCTCACGTCCCTATTTTTGAGGACTTACCTAATACTAACCCTTATTGGGGCTTTGCCTAAAGCTTCTCTCACTATTTTTGATTCATAGATCACTCCAATTGGGGAGGATAATTGTCCAAATCTAACTACAATTCATAGCTCACTCCAAATGGGGACTTCAAAAATTCTCCTCTCACTAGACCTCATCCCTATTGGGTAACCCTTATTGGGAATTTGTCTAATTCTCCTCTCACTATATTTGAACACCCATTAAATATAGATTTGGACAATTGTCAAAAACTATATAGTTCACTCCATTGGGGACTCACATAATCCTCTTCCCACTAGATTTTACCAACCATTCAATATAGATTCAGACAATTCTCCAAATCTATAACAATTCATATCTCACTCCTATTAAGGACTTACCTAATGGTATTCTCAATAGATTTGGCCAACCATACAATATAGATTTAGACACTTATCCAAATCTATTTATAATTCATGGGTTCCTCCTATTGGAGACTTAATGATCCTTTGACTAGACCTCACTCCTATTAAAGGATTTCCTAATACTAACCCTAACCACAAACTTGGCTAATGCTCCTCTCTCACTATATTTAACTAACCACTCCATGTAGATTTGGACAATTGTCCAAATCTACCTACAATCCATACCTATCTCCTTTTGGGGATTTTCCTAATGCTCCTATCACTATATTTGGCCAACCATTAAATATAGATTTGGACAATCCAAATCTATCTATAATTCATAGCTTACTCCTATTGGAGACTCCCCTACTGATCATATTGCTAGACCCCATGTCCCTATTTGGGGCTTGCCTAATAGTAACCCATATTAGGCATTTTCTTAATTCTTATCTCATTATTTTTAATCAATATCTCACCGCAATTGGGAACTTGCCTAATACTTGAGAAGATGCAGGGGAGAAGAGGGCTTGAGCTCTTGCAAGCACACACACACTCACAAAACCCTAAAAGAGAACACACAAGGTGAGAGGCTGATAATCTTCTTCTTCTTCAGACAACACGCAACACACCATATACAAAGATAAGAGTACACACTATGTGAAAAGGTACTCAACCAAATACATACTAGGGTTCTCTATAGTGTGAACCCAACTAAATGAGCTGGTGCTATAACTATGCCAGTCTCTAGAATGACTGTCTCACAGAGCCTGTCATCCCACTGGCCACATATCACCCATGATCTCACCAACCATGCTAGTGGGATGACTGTCTCACAGAGCCTGTCATCCCACTGGCCACATATCACCCATGATCTCACCAACCATGCCAGTGGTGTAAGTGTGGGGCCTATCCCCCCAGGCGGGTCATCAGTGTCCACCGCCTCACTAGATGAGCTCGATATCTCAACACTCCCCCTCGAGCTCAACTCCATCTCTTGTACACCAAGCGAAGCCCTCAATCTGTGGAGCTTCTCTATACTTAATGCTTTGGTGTCAAAAACTATATAGGTCACTCCATTGGGGACACATAATTCTCCTCCCACTAGATTTTACCAACCATTCAATATAGATTCAGACAATTCTCCAAATCTATAACAATTCATATCTCACTCCTATTAAGGACTTACCTAATGGTATTCTCAATAGATTTGGCCAACCATACAATATAGATTTAGACATTTATCCAAATCTATTTATAATTCATGGGTTCCTCCTATTGGAGACTTGCTTAATGATCCTTTACTAGACCTCACTCCCATTAAAGGATTTCCTAATACTAACCCTAACCACAAACTTGGCTAATGCTCCTCTTTCACTATATTTAACTAACCACTCCATGTAGATCTGGACAATTGTTTAAATCTACCTACAATCCATACCTATCTCCTTTTGGGGATTTTCCTAATGCTCCTATCACTATATTTGGCCAACCATTAAATATAGATTTAGACAATCCAAATCTATCTATAATTCATAGCTTACTACTATTGGAGACTCTCCTAATGATCATCTTGCTAGACCCCATGTCCCTATTTGGGGCTTGCCTGATAGTAACCCATATTAGGCATTTTCTTAATTCTTATCTCATTATTTTTAATCAATATCTCACCCCAATTGGGGACTTGCCTAATACTTGAAAAGATGCAGGGGAGAAGAGGGCTTGAGCTCTTGCAACAAGCACACACACACTCATAAAACCCTTTAAAGAGAACACACAAGGTGAGAGGCTGACAATCATCTTCTTCTTCAGAAAACACTCAACACACCATATATAAAGATAAGAGTACACACTATGTGAAAAGGTACTCAACCAAATACATACTAAGGTTCTCTATAGTGTGAACCAGACTAAATGAGCTAGTGCTATAACTATGCCAGTTTCCAGAATGACTGTCACACAGCCTGTCATCCCACTGGCCACATATCACCCATGATCTCACCAACCATGCTAGTGTTGTGTGGAGGGCCTATCCCCCAGGTGGGTCATTAGTGTCCACCGCCTCACTAGATGAGCTCGATATCTCAACACTCCTCCTCGAGCTCAACTCCATCTCATGTACACCAAGCAAAGCCCTGAATCTATGGAGCTTCTCTATACAAGGTCACTCCACTGGGGACTCACATAATCCTCCTCCCACTAGATTTTACCAACCATTCAATATAGATTCAGACAATTCTCCAAATCTATAACAATTCATATCTCACTCCTATTAAAAGGACTTACCTAATGGTATTCTAAATAGATTTGGCCAACCATACAGTATAGATTTAGACACTTATCCAAATCTATTTATAATTCATGGGTTCCTCCTATTGGAGACTTGCTTAATGATCCTTTGACTAGACATCACTCCCATTAAAGGATTTCCTAATACTAACCCTAACCACAAACTTGGCTAATGCTCCTCTCTCACTATATTTAACTAACCACTCCATGTAGATTTGGACAATTTTCCAAATCTACCTACAATCCATACCTATCTCCTTTTGGGGATTTTCCTAATACTCCTATCACTATATTTGGCCAACCATTAAATATAGATTTGGACAACAATCCAAATCTATCTATAATTCATAGCTTACTCCTATTGGAGACTCTCCTAATGATCATCTTGCTAGACCCCATGTCCCTATTTGGGGCTTGCCTAATAGTAACCCATATTAGGCATTTTCTTAATTCTTATCTCATTATTTTTAATCAATATCTCACCCCAATTGGGGACTTGCCTAATACTTGAAAAGATGTAGGGGAGAAGAGGGCTTGAGCCGCTTTGCAAGCACACACACACTCACAAAACCCTAAAAGAGAACACACAAGGTGAGAGGCTGACAATCTTCTTCTTCTTCAGACAACACTCAACACACCATATACGAAGATAAGAGTACACATTATGTGAAAAGGTACTCAACCAAATACATACTAGGGTTCTCTATAGTGTGAACCCAACTAAATGAGCTGGTGCTATAACTATGCCAGTCTCTAGAATGTCTGTCACATAGCCTGTCATCCCACCGGCCACATATCACCCCCATGATCTCACCAACCATGTCAGTGGTGTAAGTGTGGGGCCTATGCCCTGGGCGGCAGGTCATCAATGTCCACCGCCTCAGTAGATGAGCTTGATATCTCAACACTCCCCCTCAAGCTCAACTCCATCTCATGTACACCAAGCAAAGCCCTGAATTTGTGGAGCTTCTCTCTATACTTAATGCTTTGGTGAAGATGTCAGCGACCTAATCCTGTGTGCTGACATAAACAAGGTCAACATCTCCTACCAAAACCTGATCTCTGACAAAATGGTAGTGGACCTCTATATGCTTCGTGCGAGCATGAAAAACTGGGTTCTTGGCCAACTCTATACTGCTCATGTTGTCACAGAAAATGACAACTTGTCTATCCTATAATAGACCCAAATCTGCAAGTAGCTTTCTAAACCAAGCTACCTCACATGCTACTATAGCAGCATCTCTGTACTCTGCCTACTGGATAATAGAGCAACCATAGGTCGCTTCTTGCTGCTCCAAGTCATAGCAGCACTCCCCAAATAAAACATGAAGCCACTAGTAGATCTTCTATCTGAGATACTACCAGCCCAATCAGCATCTGTGTACCCATGTACACAGATCTATCTCTGTCGTCCCAGTTTCATAAAATAGTCCACAATGCAAAGTAGACCTCACATACGTCAGTATGCATCTCAATGCATCCAAATGCAGCTTCCGAGGAACCTACATAAATTGACTCACCAACCCAACAGCATAACTCAAATCTAGTCTGGTGATCGTCATGTAGATCAAGCTTCCTACTATGCACCTATACATAGTAGGATCCTCCAAAATCTCTCCTGAATCAACTTGCCATTCTGATCCAATGGCACTGAGATAGGCTTAGAGCCTGTCATACCATACTTGGACAACATGTCCAAGCCATACTGTCTCTGCAATAATCCAATACCATGTGGTGACCTAATCACCTCAATGCCCAAGAAATATCTGAGCTCCCTTAGATCCTTCATCTCAAACTTCTGTCTAAGCAAGATCTTTACATCAAAGATCTCTGCATCATGGTCCCCTTGGTATGCCTAATATATCTGCAGGGCATTCTCTTGTTGATGGAGATTCTAGTGGCTTGGAGGTTAGCCTTGATAAGGAGCTTGGGATTCCAGCAATGAGGACACCTAGTGTGAAGAAGGCTATGGAAGCTATGAATGCAAAGTTATGGAGATATGGAAGATTCAAAAATCCTACGTAGAGGTTGACTTATGATAGTTTTGTGGCACATCACTATTCATATATGGTGCAAGTTGTAGAACCCACATGTTTTGATGAGGCCATTAGAAATGTGTGTTGGGAGAAAGATATGGATGAGGAGATGGATGCATGGTATAGAAATGAGACTTGGGATTTGGTTCCCTTTCTTGAAGGCAAGAAGCCTATTGGTTGTAAGTGGTGTATAAGGTAAAACAAAACAGTGTGGTAGTATAAGCAGGTACAAGAATAGATTGGTAGGCCAAAGGATATGCACAAACACATGGGATTGATTATGAGGAGACATTTGCAAAGATGGCAACTGTGAGAGTTGTGATTCTAGTGGCTGCAACTAAAGGTTGGTTTTTACATCAGATGGATGTCAAAAATGTGTTCTTGCATGGTGACTTGCAAGAAGAGGTGTATATGGATCAGCACTAGGTTTTGAGGATACAGGTCACCCAGAGTATGTGTGTAAGCTTCGTAAGGCCTTGTATGGGTTGAAACAAGCTCCACGAGCATGGCATGACAAGATTGCTGATGAGTATCTTATCACCCAGAGTATGTGTGTAAGCTTCGTAAGGCCTTGTATGGGCTAAAACAAGCCTCACGAGCATGGCATGACAAGATTGCTGATGAGTATCTTGTCACTATTGCATATGGCAGATGCAGATCACTTTTTATATGTGTGCAAGAGTGATAAGGGTATTGTGATCATCACCATTTATGTAGATGATCTTATTGTTGGGGGTGATAACTTGGAAGAGATTGAGCATGTGAAAAGTCTTCTCAAAAGGAAGTTTGAGATGAAGGATTTGGGAGATTTGTGCTACTTTTTGGGAATTGAGGTCATTCTGGCATCTGAGGGTATTTGGCTATCCACAGAGACAGTATGCATTGGACATGTTATCCAAGTATGTGATGATTGATTGTAAGCCAATATCGATGCCACTAGATCAAAATGGCAAGCTTAGTGGTGCGGATGCAGGTTATGTCTTGGAGGATCCCACTATGTAACAGGAAGATTGTGGGGAGTTTGATCTATGTCATCATCAGCAGGCCAGATTTGAAATACATTGTTGGCTTAGAGAGCCACCTTATGCAGGTTCCACGCAAACCACATCTTAACAATGTGCAATGCACAGTTTGGTATTTGAAAGACACTGGATTATGCATTGTTTTATGCAAGAGGTGTACCATTGGAGCTATATGGGTGTACCATTGTTTTATGCAAGAGGTGTACCATTGGAGCTATATGGGTGTACCATTGTTTTATGCAAGAGGTGTACCATTGGAGCTATATGGGTACACAAATGCAGATTGGGGGCAGGTAGCATCTCAGATAGGAGATCTACCAGTGGATCTATGTTTTCATTGGGGAGTGTTGCTGTTACATGGAGCAGCAAGAAACATCGTAACAATTTCCTTTTCGAGTGTACAGAGGCATAGTAAATAGGAACTGCGGTGGTAGCATGTGAGGTAGCTTGGTTATGCACAAGCTACTTGCTGATTTGGGGTTGCATGTGGAGAGAAAGGTTGTCATATATTGTGACTATCTTAGCAGTATACACTTGGCCAAGAACCCATTTTTCCATGTGCGAACGAAACACATTGAGGTACATTACCACTTCATCAGGGAGAGAGTCTTGGCAGGCGACGTGGTGTTGACTTGGCCTCCCTACGTTAGCACACAGGATCAAGTTATTGACATCTTCACAAAGGCCTTGGGAGCTGAGAAGCTCCACAGATTTTAAGATATTCTTGGAGTTCATGAGCTAGAGTTGAGCTTGAGTGATGTAGCAAGATTCTCTCATCCTACCAATCAAGTGTACACTACCAGTCTACCTTGCCAAATTTTTTAGGTCTCTCAACAATTACCACTTTTTATTGTATGGAGACAAGAGCAGTGTTATGTGTATGATCATGAGAAGATATTGTGGCTAGAAAGGATGTGTGTGGAGGCCATCTCAAACCACTCAAAAAGGTTTGGCACCAATATAATGCACAATGCTGTGTAACAAGGATAGTTCTCATTGATGATAATCCATACAAAAGAAGTGCAAGTCCACCAGAGAATTGCATTTTTCCACCCAAATTTGAAATTAATGCATATGACAACACATTGGAAGACTTATACAGATACTTGTGCCATTTGGATATGCCTGGAGACATTCGTACAATGATTTCTTTTGATAGATATGGATAATTGCCAATTCAAAAAGGAAATACCTTGTATTAATGAATACTTTCAACATGTGATTATAGAGTGGGAGGAGATGTACAAGGATGAATCCAAGGAATATGCAGGCTCAGCACGTGATGAAAATGGCGTATTCAGTTCATGCCAAGGTGTTATTAAACATGCAACACATGATTTTGAAGTTACATTTTCAAGAACAATACAATCCCCCCTCCATCGACTCTAAGTACTGCACAAATAAAGATATTGAAAAAATTACCACCAGTGTCAAAACTAAATGAAATGAATGCACTATGCAGAATGACTACGTTATAAGAAAAGATTCATCATAGGAGCTACAACTATGGGTTTCATATCGCAACTCCAAGCATACTACAAGTGCAAAAACTAATTGGGTTCTTTTATATTGTTTATCCTAGTGTAAACACTAATGATCATGAATTTCTGTTGTTTTCAACGGTAAGGATATTTGAAGTTTCTCCACTTTACCTTTATAATAGAAATGACAACAATTTACAACCATCTCATTGGCCAGTTCAAAAAGGTGAAGTCTTTTACATTAATGAGGTTTCCTTCATGGTTAATAACTCGACAATTGTGGGTGCTGGTCAGGGGCTATTCATCCAATCAAGTGTTCCTCTTGACCGAGATTTGCTGCACTATTGTGGATCTAAATTTATTCATAATTAATGGATTTTGTTGTGTTCCATGCACCCCAGACCAAGGAGGTACTCCATTCTTGAGGACCCAACAGTTGACATTGAAGAGGATCGAGTCTATACAGTGGGTGATGTTAGAGATAGAAATGTGGCAGGTTACATAAATAGTTGACATTGAAGAGGATCGAGTCTATATAGTGGGTGATGTTAGAGATAGAAATGTGGCAGGTTACATAAATAGTTGACATTGAAGAGGATCGAGTCTATATAGTGGGTGATGTTAGAGATAGAAATGTGGCAGGTTACATAAATAGTTGACATTGAAGAGGATCGAGTCTATATAGTGGGTGATGTTAGAGATAGAAATGTGGTAGGTTACATAAATAGTTGTAAGGGTTCCAATGAGAAAGGAAATGTGAGATATATGTTTTTTCCATCTTTCCCACATTGGCATAAACAAACTCACATGTCAATCAATAACTTTGAATATGGATACGTTTGTGTTGAATCTATATGTAACCTTAAGGTAGGAGATGAGCTCTTTGCCGACTCTATGAGTTTTGATTTCAATGTGTTATCAATATTAAGTCTCCATAATTTGTCATTATGTTTCATTCAATATATTTTTTAAAATGAGCATTGGTCCTTTATAGTTATGGCAATTTGTAGGTGTCATTATTAAGGCATTATCTTTAATAATTGGTCTATCTACAACTGTATTTTATGAGTGTTGGTCTTGTATAGTCATGGCAATTTGTAAGTATCATTGTTAAGGCCTTATCTTTAATGAACAATCATTTTTCTTAGATTTGAAAATATCATATTTTCTATCTCCATTATTATCTTTGGCTAACTTAACAAATATTGGTAATTATATGAATGGACATAAGGATGTCATCAAGTTGACACACTCAATGATGAGTAATGTTAATGGATGCAATGTTGAGTTCACAGAAGTGAAGATAATTGTGAACAAAGGATATTGGTAGCTATATGAGTAGACATAAGGATGTTCTCAAGTTGACACACTCAATGATTGAGTAATGTTTGTGGATGTAATGTTGAGTTCATGGAACTCAAAATATTTGTGAACTTTGAGTTGGAGTAGGACATGCTATCTTTGCAAAGGGTTTGTCATTAATTAATGACTTTGATGAATTAATCAAAAAGTCATTTTCTATCTTTTTTCAATATATTGTTGAGGCAACATGATGAATGTGAGCACAAAATTCGTGGTATACAATGTAAGACAAATTTAGGAATTTTGGGAATTATTCGAGTCTCATTTCTTATAGGATTGGTTGGAAACTCGGTATTTTTGTGTAGTTTGAGCTAACATCTATTTGTTGGTGCACTCTTTGTGCCATTAGATTATATCTTGACACAACTATTTGGCGTATTTGTTTGTAGTTGTATAGATACATACGTCAATGCAACAATATTGGAAGGACAAGGGAAACATGACACTAACCTTAATTGAGATTATACAACACCTTTCATATGAAGAAGATAATGTTAAATACTATCTCCACTTTGAGACATTGACGTAAAAACATGGGCTTTATTTAATTTGCCACAAAAGAATTCTAAATATCACTTAAAAAGGAACCTTAGAAATGAGAGATCTCTAAAGGGTGTGGTGTTAGAAACAACAAAACAAAAAGTAAATCTCAATGACAGTAACAATGTGCTAAGTTTACGATTGATCCACAGATAAAAACCCATCTTATACACTATATCAAGATTATAAATCATGATATATATGCTCAAATTTGAGGGACATTGAACAGTAACAATGTGCTAAGTTTACGATTGATCCACAAATAAAAATCCATCTTAGACACTATATCAAGATTATAAATCATAATATATATACTCAAATTTGAGGGACATTGAAGTAAAAACATGGGATAATAATGCCAAAGAACACTTGGAAAAGGAACCTTAGAATTGAGGGATCTCAATTCTAAGGACAGTAACAATGACAGTAACAATGTGCTAAGTTTACGATTGATCCACAGATAAAAACCCATCTTAGACACTATATCAAGATTATAAATCATGATATATATGCTCAAATTTGAGGGACATTGAAGTAAAAACATGGGATAATAATGCCAAAGAACACTTGGAAAAGGAACCTTAGAATTGAGGGATCTCCAAAGAGTGTGGTGTTTAGAAACATGAGAAGCAATCAAATTTCAATGAGATTGTTACATTCAAGTTTACAATTCATCCAGCCAAGATAATAATTGAGTACAAATTGTATCTCAAACATGGCGTTTTCTCATGTATTGCTCTAATACATACAAAGTTTCTCTATCATAAGCTGCTTCATTTACTAAAGTGTTGCAAGTATACTCCCGTTTGTTCTTTGCATAAATCCAACCAAGTAACCATGCGCTAATTGTTGAAGCTCCTCTATATTTTGATTCCACATCTTTGGAAAAATCAAGTAAGTTCCGAGTTCCACATTACATTGTAGAGGATATCATCAAAAATTAGCGTGTTATTTCCATCTAGGTCATGAAAAATTCTCCATGCTACATCCAAGTTTTTGTGGTATTGTGACATGAAAAATTGATATCTTTCATTTTCAATTTTGTGCATATTTTGATGGTTTCTCAATGGTAATAAGGTGGAAGCTTGTCCAAGAAGATTGCGGTGCCCACAATGGAATAACAGCGTGGTGATGCGGTGGCTTGGTGGCTACCCCTATAACAGCATTCTATCTTCAAATATAATGGTTTTACTTAATTTAGGGTGCACACATTGTAAATACCACAAGTATGCTTGATAAATACGTTGGTATGGTAGATAGGCTAGTGATGTGGAAAATAAAAGTGGGCCTTCATGCTTACATGGATTTTAATTGTATTATTAATATGGTATTCACCATAAGGCTACAAGTTAGGGAGTGTGGAAGGCATGTGGAGGAGTGTGTGTAGGTGCATAATTGAGAAAGATTCTTCTAGAATGCCTACATGGAAGAGGAGAATTCCACCATGTGTAAGTGGGATCTCCACCTACATGCCACTTAGACTTGGCTATTACCCTCTAGCTTGAATCATGAAGGAGATGAGAGGCAAGAGGCTATGTGAAAATTGAGGTTTCATGCAAAGAGAGGGAGGTGCAGTTTTTGTGGTCCAATATACCCAAATTTCAACCGGTTAATTACTCATCACTTGGATATTGGTTTCTAAAATTGATCATATGGCTAGGAAGCTCTTTATAATATCTTTCCACTCATATAACTAATTTCTTAATCCTTCACTTCATTGATGATCAAAATTTCTCCCAAAACTGCTTACTTTTAGGTGAATTTTGGCAGTTTTATAGTCTAGTAGTAAAATGCTCATAACTTTTCACTCAGTTTGTCCGTTTTTGAAAGTTTTTATATGGGCGCGAAGCTCTCTTCAAGCTCTATGCACCTATGTAATCCTCTTTTGCACAATCTATATGGATTTAAAATTGTAATTCTCTGTGTATCTCTATTTTTATAGACTTTTGGTCCCATTCTTTCTTCTTAATAATGATTAATTCCTCTTAATCTCTTATCAAAAGGCCAATCCCATGTGTCTTATCCTCTTATAAGTGATTGCTATATTCTTTTACTTTAATATGTTCTGTCCAAATTGCCCAATTCGAACGGATGAACCTTACCAACATTCCCCGTGTGTTTCCGTTCACATAATTCTAAGTTGGAAGATTTTCTTCCAACAAAGAATTGCCCTCCATCTTGGAGTTGCAAGACTGGCAGAAATTCTTGCTTCTCCAGAGCCTTTCATCTTTCCTTCCATGCCAATTATGATCTCACCTTTGATGTGTATATCTTTATCTTAAACTAGGGAGAGAAAGGGAGGCGAGGAGGTTGTGAGGTTTCATACAAGTGTGTTTTGATTCTAAGAAGTGACCGAAGTCAAAACCCCAACTTTGTGTCACATCTTTTGGTGGAGACGGCAGGCGGGTGTTTTACTTAGAATTATTTTATTTTAACCTCAAAGTCCCGCATGATTAAAGGAAAGTTATTTTGAAATAATTAAATTTTCATTGTTGCTACTCATCTTTTGGTGCACGATGTTCAACATTTTGGTGTTCCAAGGATCGGAAGGAGAAGACCCGGCGAGTTATCTTTGAGAGTTTAACCGAGCATGCCGCTTGTTGACGGGTTGGTCTATGAAGGAGAGGGCAGAAATACTTCTAGATTTATTGGAGGGTGTGGCCTTAACTTGGCATGAGGCTTTGCCAAAGGAATCCAAGAATGATTGGGAAAGGTTGACCAAAGCAATGAAGGAGAGATTTGGGACAGTGGAGTCACCAAATCCTTTACTATTGCAATTGGATCAAATTTTCCAAAAGGAAGGAGAGTCAGTTTCTGCCTTTTCAGTGAGGTATGAAGCCTTGTTCATCAAATATCAACAAGCTGCTTTACATGTTGTTGCTTCTTCTTCTTCACCTTCTATGGAAGATTCAAAGAGTTCTTTAGCAATGAAGCACCTTAAGATGAGCAAGTTTATCAGTGCCTTGGATCCCCGCTTGCATGGAAAAGTTCTTAGCAAAGATCCCACTAATTTTAAAGAGGCTCTTCGTATTGCTTTGAAGAAGGAGGCCACTCTTCATATTGTTTCCACATTCCAATCTTCTCCGAGTGTGCTGATCCCACCACGAGTAGAGATAGCCTCAACATCTCAGGTACAAGCTCCATCCTTGAATCATAAAATTGCACAACTTATGGGGGCAGAATTTGCTTTGAAGTTACACTTAGTCAATGCAAGGCCACCTAAGGTTCCATGAGTTGAGGATAAACCTAGGGATAGAAGTAGTGTCACATGCTATGAATGTCAAGAGAAGGGGCACTATCACACTGAGTGTCCAAAATTGAGGAAAAGAGAGGATAAAAGTTTAGCACTTTTAGAGGAAACATGCTCAGAAGAAGAAGAGGAAACATTGATGCCATTAATGGCAAAAAGGGGTCGTAAAACTAGAAGCCAGAAAGAAGAAGAACAAGAAAATAAATCTGAAGAAGAGGAGAAAAATAAGAAGAAGAAGAAGTCGTCTAGGAGAAAAATTGGAGACAATTTGATTTTCCTCTTGGACAAGAATCTCTTAGTTATGACCTCTTAACAGATCTTAGGGAGAAAATAGCACAAATCACATTTGGGTAGCTTTTGGCACTCTCTCCAAAGCTCAGAAAGGAATGGGGTAAGTTGGCGAGCACAAGGGAATCTAAGAAAAAGAAGAAGAGAGATAATGGGACTCCTATAGCTCAAAAGGTGGATATTGATGTAGGAAATGATGTGCCTGTGATTGATGTCATCATTGAGGGACAAACAATTTCTAATGCATACATTGATGGAGGTGCTTCAATCAATGTCATGAGTGAAAAAATAATGAAAGATATCGATTTAAAGTTATCTTCTACTAACTCTCCCTATCGCACCAAACTTGCTGATAATACTAGGGTGAAAACCTTAAGAATTGTCAGGAATTTGGGAGTGGATGTATGTGGTATTTCTGTGCCTACAACTTTTGAGGTCATTCCTACAAAGCCTGATGTTAGGACTTACCCATTGATATTGTGTAGGCCATGGCTTCGCCAAGTGAAGGCAATTCAAAAGTTGGAGACAGGTGATCTTATTCTACAAGGTGAGAATAAGAAGGTCCACTACAACATCAAGAGTCGTCGCAAGAAAGTGGTAAGAGGTGAACCTTCAACTTCCAAAAGTTCAGAGTCAGAGTCATCCTATGAAGAGGAGACAAGTGGTAGCTCCGAGGATTCCATCTCAGAAGGGGAGGTGGAGGGAGTTGCATTTGGTCTTTCCTTGGGAAGGGATCGATGGGATGCTAAAGACAATGGAGCCTTGGAAGGGGAAGCTTCTTCAACCATGTGCAAGAAAGGAGATGTGGAACTCACTAGTCTTCACCAATAGAATGAGCTTCTTCTTGATGAGTCAATAGTAGCAGGTAGTACTAAAAGGGAGAATTACTTAAAAATATTGGATGGATTTCCTAACCTTTTTGCGAACAGCTACTCATCACAAGCACGCCAAGTTTGCGGCGGCTTGGTGGCTACCCCGATAACAGCATTCTATCTTCAAATATAATGGTTTTATTTGATTTAGGGTGCACACATTGTAAATACCACATGTATGCTTGATAAATACTTTGGTATGGTAGATAGTCTAGTGATGTGGAAAATAAAAGTGGGCCTTCATGCTCACATGGATTTTAATTGTATTATTAATATGGTATTCACCATAAGGCTACAAGTTGGGGAGTGTGGAAGGCAATGTGGAGGAGTGTGTGTAGGTGCATAATTGGGAAAGATTCTTCTAGAATGCCTACATGGAAGAGGAGAATTCCACCATGTGTGAATGGGATCTCCACCTACATGCCACTTAGACTTGGCTATTATCTCATCACACTCTCAAAGTCAAAAAGACTTCAATTTAATAATCAATAGAAGACTTAGCCTAAGAGGACAATTGATGGTGACATCTACCCTTATGTCAGTGAAGGGTTGAAGATTTTTATGTTGTAATTTGTAACAATGGAAGAGAGGGTGATTCTCCACCTATAAAAGGAGCCCTCCTCTCCCTTTCAAATCAAGGAATGAGCCTCCTCAATTGAGCATTTTGTGTCATTGCCATTCTCTTATCTTCAAACCCTCATTCAGACACTCTCTTTACATGTGAATATCTCATTTAGCATTAGCTCCTCATGCTTAACCCAATTTTGGACCTCTTTGAAGTGGAATAAGGAGTTATTATCTTGGCGGGCCTGTGACTTCTCAAGGTAGCCCTTGCCTTATTGCCGCCCTCCTTTGAAGGTACCAATGGTTTTAGCGGTAATGAGCATGTGGAAAGACTTTGGGGACCATAGGTGAATCTTTACGATTGTCCGTTGAGCAATGTTAACCCTTACCCTCTATCTTGAATCATGAAGGAGATGAGAGGCAAGAGGCTATGTGAAAATTGAGGTTTCATGCAAAGAGAGGGAAGTGCAGTTTTTGTGGTCCAATACCCAAATTTCAACTGTCATCACTCGGGTATTGGTTTCTAAAATTGATCATATGGCTAGGAAGCTCTTTATATTTTCTTTCCACTCATATAAATAATTTCTTAATCCTTCACTTCATTGATGATCAGAATTTCTCCCAAAGTTGCTAACTTTTAGGGCAGTTTTATAGTCTGGTAGTAAAATGCTTATAACTTTTCAATCGGTTACCCGTTTTTAAAAGTTTTTATATGGGTGCGTAGCTCTCTTCAAGCTCTACGCACATATGTAATTCTCTTTTATATAGTCTATATGGATTTAAAACTGTAATTCTCTGTGTGTCTCTATTTTTATAGAATTTTGGCCATTCTTTCTTCTGAATAATGAATTCCTCTTAATCTCTTATCAAAAAGCCAATCCCATGTGTCTCATCCTCTTGTAAGTGATTACTATATTCTTTTACTTTAATATGTTCCGTCCAAATCGCCCAATTCGAACGGATGAACCTTACCAACATTCCCCGTGTATTTCCGTTCACATAATTCTGAGTCGGAAGATTTTCTTCCAACAAAGAATTGCCCTCCATTTTGGAGTTGCAAGACTGGCAGAAATTCTTGCTTCTCCAGAGCCTTTCATCTTTCCTTCCATGCCAATTATGATCTCGCCTTTGATGTGTATATCTTTATCTTAACCTAGGGAGAGAAAGGGAGGCGAGGAGGCTGTGAGGTTTCATACAAATGTGTTTTGATTCTAAGAAGTGACCGAAGTCAAAACCCCAACTTTGTGTCACAGTATACAAATCGATATCCAATTAGAAGATCTGTCTTTTGACATGCTACCTGCCCTGCTCTACGACCTTAAACTTTTGATGGTGCTAAGGAAAGCACAACTCAAGAATGCGTCGAGTCCTTTGTAGTCTATTAGTACTCCAGATCCATACCTCAAACCATTGCATACGAAAGTGAATGCATCTTTGCGAATCAAATGCCAAACACTTGTATTCTCTTCCACAAGATGCATATGTTTGGCCCAGTCTGGACATACATCACCATGGTGCATCTCAATGGTCTTAAGTAAAACATCATTGAGTTCAAGTATCAATACTCTTCTTTGTTTCCTTATTGTATCTGGGAGTGGTGGAACTCTTTTGCTTCTAGGTACATGAGTCACCAATGATTGGTGCCACCTCAATAGTAAGTTTTCTGTACACTTGAAATCAAAGCTATATGCTTCAACATATCCTGTTGAAAACAAAATGTGTGGTTAATGGACATTCAAAATTTAAATAAATATATTATGTGCCAACAACATAAATTCATCCCCATGATATGGATGGTCTTAAACCTTCATAGACAAACGCTCCAATACCTCAGAAGTTCCACCAAAAAAATAAAAGAGCAAGTATATTATCAATGCTAAATTTCATCAAATTTATTGAATATGATGTATAAAAGATTTTCACTGTTGAGATAATTGAGTCTATCCAAATTAAATTTTAATATTCATAGCCTTACACTTTGACAAGGCAATATCTTCAATAAAAAACAAACACATCTTCATTGCAATCGAATTGCAAATATTGACAAAAGAGATAATCAAATGACAGTAAGTTTGGAGGCATTTGATTGCTTAATACAATAGTGTAAAGATTTGGCTCGTAAAATCCAAAAATTAAACCCATCTAAGCACATTGTTTTGGCCAAAGCCTAAGTCTATCTTATGGGCTTTTAGTACAAAATGGCTCCAAACATTTTGCACCCAACAAGTCTTGATATTTGTGCAGATCCCATACTTCAAATTGCACGTTTAGACCTCAGAAATGGTTTCCTTTGACCTGCAGCAACAATTAGTATGGGTTAGGTTGGAATCTGATTATACTGTCACTCAATGTTTAATGAAACCAGACATTATCCTACCCATAAGCTCAAGTAAGACTTTTGTAGCCTTGATATGTATGCTTTTGCTCTGCAACTCCACTTATGAGATGACCACGATCATATCCCAAGCGAGTAGCATGAGCAATAGCATGTTGATCACTCAAAAACCTTCTTTTTGTAACACACTTTTAACAAGCTTAGCTGGTCTTTCGATAGTAATGGTACTCCAGCTTTGGATGCCAACATTGCTAGATCCTTGCTTATGGATTCTACTTCTCTTTTTTCCCTCTTGATTGGACATACTTTAGCTTATCACCATAAAATGGTAAGTGTGAAGATGCACAAGGTGAGTTTTCCACTTCATCTGAATATTTGTTGAGCTCTTCTCGCAAAAATTGGGAGGTGAATTGGAGCCATTCTTCTAGTACATCTTAAAAATCGATAAATAAATTATGACCATGTGTGATAGGAGATTGACCTAGCCGATTAAGCAAAATAATAGACCTAATGTCATTTGTATTATTTAGATTTAAAAGGTAGGGTAGAAGGTCATTGCACAGTACGTAGTCGTGCCCTCCTTGAAAACTTTTCGGGAAGAGACAGTTGTCTTTTGGATTAACACATCCCTTGAAAGGGATATCATCATCAATAAGCAATGTATTCTTCTTATTGCAAATATCTTAGCACTGATTCCAAACCTTGAGTAAAGGTTTAAACATAGCCTCAATAGTAGGCTTATCTGGCCTATACACTTTTCGAAGATTAAGAATATAACATTCTTGTCCCCACACCATAAAGAAATGATATTTCTTATGTGCCTACTATTCAAGAGTGTTTACATAGGCACAAACATTCTTGTGTAGCATGGTGGACCAAATACCAACATGAAAGTACTAACAAATCTCATCCAAAAATTCAAAACACCCGGGGTGAATAACAACTGTGGTGCGACCAATATCAATTTGAATACAATTTGTTTGTGGATGCCTCTTCTCTTCCTTGTTGAGTAAAACTCCATTAAGATCAAGTATAAGTGCATGTTTCTTTATGGTGATTGCACGAGGAATATTTTCTACACAGAAAAATGATAACACTTTAATGTGTTTACATACTTAACAATGTTAAAACAAGTGATCCTATATTATCAATGAGAGCTAATTACAACAAAACATCCCATAAGTTTACTTTCGTTTCCTGCTCCCATACTCATCTAACGATGGCTCCTAGACTTGATTGCATTTCCCTATTGATTGGTGAAGATTGAAATACTAATCTATCTCCATCTCTCTCAAAAGAATATAAACTTCCTAGAGGCCTACTCTTTTGTGTATCGGAACGTAGCTCCTCAACACATTGCTCTATTTCTTGCGCACTTAACTTGTGATTGTTAGAAGCAGCTGTACCTATAAAAACAACTCTCGCTGAGAACATACTTTTTAACACAAAATTGCTGAATAAATCATCTTAAATAACATCCTATTGAAAAAGATCTACCTTTAGTTTTCTTGGCACCCTCTACTCGTAGAGTCCTTGATTTCAACTAATCTCTCTTTATTCGTACCTGCAGAGTCCTTTCTTGGCACCCTCTACCTGCAGAGTCCTTGATTTCAACTAATCTCTCTTTATTCGTAGCATATGTAGCCTCGTCAATTTCTTCAACACCCCCTTTGCCACCACAGAGTCCTTGATTTCAACTATTTTCCCTTTATTCGTAGCATATGTAGCCTCATCAATTTGTTTGACAATCTCTTCTTGTCTCTCCTTGGTTGTAAAAGTCTCTTGAAGCTCTTCATTAACTTTATCTTTATTCTCACTAACCTCAATACTAACTTGCAAATCAGGAATGTCCTTAGTCTCTTTAGTCCTATCACTTGAAGGCCTTGAAGATGTTTGCAAAGATGAATCATCGATGTGATCCACCTCCACCATGTTGTCTTCATTATTTCTAGCATTTGAATCATGAGAGTTGATCTCTCTTCTAGTAGGGCTTTCATGAGTGATGATGTTCTAGTTGAGCAATGTTATTTTCGTCTTTCCCTTCTTTGTATATATCTGTAAGATTAAAATAAAATGCTATTACTTTTAGGATTTGAATAATACACCAAGGCTAATACAATATTAGTCATTTTTATATCTACACATATACTTTATATCCAAACTTAGATTACTCAACATTGAGTGATGTACCATAATGAATTAGGAACCATATTACATGCCAAGACTTTCACTTAAGGGTCAAACTTGAGTTTGAGCCTCACTTACAAGGGCAAAGTAAAGATCGCTCAACTTGAGATTGTGCCTTGTGTTAGAAGACATCCCCAAGGTTGGATATAAGAAGTGGAGGTACGGCTCAAACTTAAGTTTGAGCCTCACCGCTACACTAGGATATGGAGTAGGTGTAATTTCTTAATGTGTGTCATCATTTGTATTAGGCTCAAACTTAATTTTGAGCCTCGCTGCTACACTAGGATATGGAGTAATTTCTTAATAGTAAGTGTGCATCATCATTTGTACCAAACGTTGGCATGAAATAAAGGATAATTAGAATAGAAATATTCACTTTAACAGAAAAATGTTAAAAGTGAATCCAAAAATGCCAATGTATTAATCAAAAGACTAATAATTATTTCAACAAATCCACACTTTGAACAAGACCTATGTTAATATTAGTTGTTGATAAGCTCCTTTCAATGATCACCATTCGTTGTACATTCATAAGCACTATCAATGCACTTTTCTACCATTATTTGGTTGAGAGCTTGATGGGCTATGAGCATGGAAAGCCTTGTTGACATCTGTATCCCCAATCTTCTCAACGGCCATAGCAACCCCAACATTTGAAGCTTCCATGGCTTTTGCAGTATCCAATATATCATCACCATTCCCATCTTCATCACATCATTTTCATGCCTTCCAATATCTTCAAAATTATCTTCGGTATCCTCATTGAATAGAGCATCATTCCCTTGGTCCTCTTCATTCCTTTGCCCCGAATCTTTAAAGTCTATAGCATTCCCAACTTCTTTATCATCATCTGTGTCATTTTTGTTGTCAATATCATCACCTTCGTCTTCCTCCTCTATACTTGGCGGGTCATCAATGTGAAGATTTTGAAGGTTCTCTTTTTCTGCATCATCTAGTGTTTGCTTTTTTGTGCCGCCACTTGCACCACACCACTCTTGCAAGGACGGGTGACTATCTAAAAGAGCAGAGCACTTTGATTCTAATGCCATCGCTTCCAAATCAGCTTTGCATAAAAAAATACATCGTCTCTTCTTTAGCAAGCTCTCCTCTAGCACAACTCGACCACAATATATCTCTACAACATAGCTGTGTTCAGGACAAAACCTTGTGATGAGACCATCAATAAAGCCTTTGTCCATGAGTTCTCTATTTTGGCCCCACTAAAGCCTTTGTCGATGAGTTCTCTATTTTGGCCCCACTAAAGCCTTTGTCGATGAGTTCTCTATTTTGGCCCCACTAAAGTCTGAGAAGAATACATTTTTTGAGAGAACCTTATCAATGGCCTCAAACTTGTCAACCTTGCTGATGAAAAGAATAACAGTTGCAATCTCAACTGTTCCAGATATCCAAGCATCATCTTCTTGTGTGTGGATCACGCTAAATTCATAGTGCACCTTTGTTGACTGGCTAGAAATCCCTTTGATAAGCATTCCAAAGGTGTGATGAAATCAACAAAACACACAAGAATATATTTATATTGTGAGTTTAGTGTGTTCAAAGCAAGTGCCAACTTGGAGAAAAATTTTGAGACGAGAGCTGCTCCTTTGTACCATGTAGGTCCATGATTGCCAGTTGAAATGGTACATGCTCTTCACTACAGAAGGCTATAATCTTTGTCATATCAAAATCCACCCCCTAATTGTCCAAGGAACTCTTGTTGAGATACGATACCCATAGATGCTCTATATAGGTGATTCAGTAAAGTTACTATACTTTTTGGAAGTGAAGGATTTTTTTTTAAACGATTGAGAGCGTCCCTAACAAAGGACTGGCTGTAGCTCCTCAATTGATTATACTCATACTCCCCTAGCTTACATGTCTCACACACCTATTCCCAAGTCATCTTTTCCCTTGTCAGATCAAAATAGAAGGCGGTTATTGCATCTTTGAGCACTCGATCTGTTTTTAGCTTCCAAGCCATCTCCTCCATATCCATTCTTTGATGGATTTGCTTTCCCTTCTTAAGAAATATTCTCTTGTCAAGAAGTGCTATTTGAATGTCCAAAACTTCACTCTTTTGAAGGCCTAAAATGCACCTAAACAATGTTGGGCCTAGCGTGACTATTCCTGGTGCCTGCTGAATTTGCCTACTCTTTAAAGTTGGAAGTTTGGGATTTTGATCAAGACCTTTAGTTTGAATTTCGCACTTTGTATTTGGTAGCAAGCCTTTTGCATATAGCCTCATGATCCTAACCCAATTCTGCCATACATCATCATCACATAGAAGCAAGTGTAAATCATTTTTGACAAAATTCTTATGTAGTGTGTGCTCCGTGGTCTCCACAAAGGCCTGCAAAGTTGCAAAGTAAGAAGTTAGCCCCCTTACTATAGATATCACAAAATATTAGGAGGAATCATGTATCTATGGATTTTCAATCATTTAGAGCTTATGCTCAAACTTGAGTTTGAGCCTCACTTGCCAGTGCTAAACTAGTATATAATGCTGATGCTCGATCTTAGGTTTGAGCGTCACCTCCATATACAAATCTAGCACTTGCAAGTGAGGCTCCAACTTAAGTTCAAGCCACAATCAGATATGCAAATGCTACACCATCACAGAGAGGTGAGGCTTGAAGTTCAATTTCAAACCAAACTATTAAGTTTATGCAGTTTGAGAAGAAGCCTCACATGCATCTTTCTTATGCTACTGCTACACTTGAAACTATAGATCCATAAAAGATATTATGATGAAAAGTAAAGAAAAAGTAATGTATGTCTATGATTTACCAAGATATAGCAAAGAATCAAAAGAGTACCTTCCAAGACTCGTCCATCTTGGGTTAATTGACACCAAGCAAAGGTTTACTAGGACGACCGTTTGCATGCCATTATGCTTGAGCTTATAGAAGTTGATCGAGGAATGGCTCTTTTTGCATTGACTTTGCAAAAGAAGCCTCACATGCATCTTTCTTATGCTACTGCTACACTTGAAACTATAGATCCATAAAAGATATTATGATGAAAAGTAAAGAAGAAGTAATGTATGTCTATGATTTACCAAGATATAGCAAAGAATCAAAAGAGTACCTTCCAAGACTCGTCCATCTTGGGTTAATTGACACCAGGCAAAGGTTTACTAGGACAACCGTTTGCATGCCATTGTGCTCGAGCTTGTAGAAGTTGATCGAGGAATGGCTCCTTTTGCATTGACTTTGCAAAAGATAAATTTGCATCCTTGGAAATGTCACGAGAAATCTTGGGTGGGTAATTTACAATTATCTTTGATCTCCTGAACCTAAATTGCTGATGCAGTTAAGGGGTCACTTTAGCCATATTTAGAGCCTGTAAGCTTTTTGCAGCACTAATGGAGTATTGACCAAAGATAATCCAATATTCAACTTTATGAATATCTTCTTTTGCAAGTTTATCAAGGGGTTGTTTCATAGCACGATTACAAGGCATCAAAATTGCAAGTATCTCCTCTTGCTTTGGGTCCTCAATAAATTCTTGGGTCAAAATACGAACCCAATCCTTATTTAACCTTCTATACACATAGTTTGAAGGAGCAGGATAACATTTCATCACATCAATGCTGACCTCATTTAGACCAAAGGGATATCCCTTCTTTATTTCTAACGAGATCATTGCTTTGCTGCCCTTGTTTGGAGTCTCAACCTCCATTAGCTCGTCATTAGACGCATCTATCTCCTTTGAACCACTTGCTGGTTTTGTCCTTTGCCTCTTTGAAGAGATTTCTTGAACCTTTGTAGAGTGCTTTTCCTTTCTCTTCTTTGCAAGTGCTTGCTCCTCTTCTTGCACCTGAGAGTTTGCCATGTCTTTAGCTACTATTGTGCTTACATCAAGGACTTTTATTTTGTCACCCTCCTTTTTATGTTTTGAAGAAGTTGCACCAGCATTTCTAGATGCTTCACTATGGCCCTTCCTTTTTTCTCCACAATTTTTCTAACTTGAGTGGTTGTTGCCTCCTTTTCAAGTATGGACTTTTTTCGTGAATCCAAAGCCTTCTTTGCATGCCTCACTGCTTTCACCAGGGCCTCCACATTATCCACCCCTGATTCTTCTTTTGATTGGAAAAGTCAATGATCTTCAATCCTAGCTTTACAATAGAATTATCCTTTCCTAGTTTACTGCCAGTCATGTCTGCTGGGTGAAAAGTGTCCAATGATAAGCAAAACTTATTTGCTTTTGTAGTTTCTCCTTTTTGGCAATACATTGCATGTGAAGCATAGGTTTGCTCTTGCATCCACATCATCCTTAGCGCCTACCATAATCCCCATATCTCCATATGATGTATCACCTTGAGACAAAAACAAATTGAGGACTCCTTTAAAGTTTGCACTAGCATCGTAGCTATCCACAAACCATTTTACTCCTTCTTTGTTACTCAATTTGAAGGTTTTATCCACCTTAATTCTAGGAGTGACACTTTTAGCTTGAGTTGTTGTTTCGGCATCCAGAGTAAAGATTGGTGCACCATGTGGTTGCAAGGTAGCGGGTGCTCTGCTAGCTTCCATTCCTGTGAAGCACAAAAAAAGTTACAAAACCTTAGAAAAAAATGGATTTAAATGCTACATATCAAATCAAAACCTATCAAACTTAAGAAACTTAATGTAGGCTACAATTATTGATGCTGCTTCACTTAGTTTTCTTGAATAGCAGGGGCCTCACTTGCATTTACTTAATCCATACAGAAGCTCGGAGCCTAGATCCAAGTTCTTCACTCATATGCTAGGGGTACGCTAGCATAGAGAGGCAAGGCTCAAACTCAAGTTGAGCCTTAAGGCAAAGTTCCATGTATGGGAGGCTTGAGATTAAGCTGGAGTCTAGATCCAAGTTGTGCACTCATATGCTAGGGGTACACTAGTATATTGGAGCCTTAAGGCCAAGTTCCATATAGGGAAAACCCGAACTTAAGCTAGAGCCTAGATCCAAGTTGTGCACTCACATGACACAGGTACACCAGCATATAGAGACAAGGCTCAAGCTCAAGTTTGAGCCTTAAGGCCAAGTTTTATATAGGAGAGGCTCAAACTTAAAGCTAGAGCCTAGATCCAAGTTGTGCACTCATATGCTAGGGATACGCTCGCATAGATAGGCAAGGCTCAAACTCAAGTTGGAGCCTTAAGGCCAAGTTTCATGTAAAGTTAAGCATGGAGAATGAGCCTTAACACATAAGTTCCATGTAGGGGAGGTTCGATCTTAAGGTGGGGTCTATATCCAAGTTGTGCCCTCAAATGATGCTAGGGGTGCACTAGCATGGAGAGTAAAGGCTCAAACTCAAATTTGAGCCTTGAGGCCGGAGGACACTAGCATGGAGAACAAAGGCTCAATCTGAAGTTCGAGCCTTAAGGCTGATGTACACTAGCATCGAGAGCAAAGGCTCCAACTCAATTTCGAGCTTTAAGGCCGGTGTACACTAGCATGGAGAACAAAGGCTCAATCTGAAGGTTGAGCCTTAACACGGAGGTGTACTAGCATGGAGGAGCAAAGGCTCAAACTCAAGTGCGAGCCTTAAGACTGGAGTGCATTAGCATGGAGAGCAAAGGCTCAAACTCAAGTTCGAGCCTTAAGGCGGCCGGGGTACACTAGCATGGAGAGCAAAGGCTCAATCTGAAGTTCGAGCCTTAAGGCCGGGGTGCAGTAGCATGGAAAGCAATGGCTCAAACTCAAGTTTGAGCCTTAAGATCGGGGTGCACTAGCATAGAGAGAAAAGGCTCAAACTCAAGTTCGAGCCTTATGGCCGGGGTGCGCTAGCATGGAGAACGAAGATTCAATATGAAGTTCAAGCGTTAAGGCTGGGGTGCACTAGCATGGAGAGCAAAGGCTCAAACTCAAGTTTGAGCCTTAAGGCCGGGGTGCACTAGCATGGAGAGCAAAGGAGCAAACTCAAGTTCGAGCCTTAAGGCTGGGGTGCACTAGCATGGAGAGCAAAGGCTCAAACTCAAGTTCGAGCCTTAAGGCCGGGGTACACTAACATGGAGAACAAAGACTCAATCTAGGTCGAGTGTCAACACATAAGTTCTATGTAGGAGAGGCTCGAACTTAAGGTGGAGTCTATATCCAAGTTGTGCACTCAGATATGTGACACATATACCATGTTTATATAGGGAACGCTTGTCATTTAGAATGTGCACAAAGATCAATTTTACAGGTTCTCAATATATGTGAAGATACAAAAGAGAGCAGCAAGAAGTGCAAACAATCTATGATGAGCAACGATTGACAAATGGCACACTTAGTGTGCAATCAAGTAAGCGCTTATATTGATTATTGTAATCAATTAAAGAAGGACTTATTTGTTGGGTTTTTAAAGTATTCAATTAGAGGAGGGAACACACGAAACGCAAATGGGCGCACAAAAGTCTCCGATGTCGCATAGACATGATGGATGCGTGAAGTCTCCGATGGTGTGTGGACGTGATGGTTTTGCAGGAAACAAGGTCGGAACCAACGCAGATGTGTCGATTGCAGGAGGATGCAGGGCTGAGCGAGTACTTCAAAGACAGGAAACAGAGATGGTTATTGCATAGGATGGCAATTATGATGACGAGCACTGTATGCTCACCACACAGAATCGCTTTGGGTGCAGAATCACGTGCGCGATGGCGATGGCGAGCACTGTATGCTCACTACACAGAATCGCATTTAGGGAAGGGGTAAATTCGAATTTCAAATTTGAAATGCGGTCGTCGAACACTTTTGGGGGAAGGGGAAAATTCAAATTTTGGGGGGAAGGGGGAAATTCGAATTTCAAATTTCAAATGCGGTGCGGACACTTTTGGGAGAAGGGGAAAATTTGAAATTCGAATTTGGGAGGGCAAGGGCGAATTCGAAATTGGGGGGGAAGGGGGAAATTCAAAATCGATCGGGAGGGCCGCATCAGTGCGCGAGGAGGGCAGACGCGGTCGGGAGCGCCGTAGTAGTAGCCAAGGCGGGGCGGCGCATGGCAGCCAGGGCCGGCATGGGCGACGAGGAGGTAGAGCAGGGCACAGTAGCAACCAGGGTGCGGGCGGCGCACGGTAAGGAGGCGGCAGCAAGGCGCGGGCGGTGAGGAGGCAGCAGCCAGGGCGGGCTCGGGCGGCGAGGAGGCAGCATCCAAGGCGGGAGGACGTCGAGGCAGAGACGGGGCAGGCGGGAGCGCCGGTGCGCGGAGGAGGCACGCACGGTAGGAGCGAGGCAGAGACGGGCGGGAGTGCGAAGAGGCTGAAAGTTTGTTTCGGTTTCGGTTTCCAAGCCCAAGCCCAAGCCCAAGCCCAGGCCTAGGTCCCAGGTCTTTTGATTAAAGTTACTTTCACTTTTGTTTATATACCCTTTTTCACCCACACCCCACTTGTTCTCTGGGATTATCCTAGCTTTCCTCTCTATTCCTACTTGCTTGTGTAATAGACAAGGCTCAAACTCAAGTTTGAGCCTTGAGCTTGAGCTTGAGCTTGAGCTTGAGATTTCTTCTTTTCTTCCCTCTTTCCCCATACACCCAAATATACTTATAAACTATGCGATTAAAAATTCAACTAAAGTCTCAAACTTGAGTTTCAGCCTGATGAAGGAGAAGAGTCTCAAATCCAATGTCCGTTTGCTCATTTCCATGTCACATTCTCTTCACTAGCATATTGTTTCTCTCTATTGCTTTCTCTTTGCCTTTGCTGCTGTTGTAACCACTCACCTTTACCTTTTGTAGCTATATGAAACATTGATGGCTAATTGACACCATACTTTGACTCAATATCCCAATGAAACAGTGTGGCCAGATGTAGAGGGTGATGAAGCCTACCTCTTGGGAAACTAGCATATACATGAGGTGCGGATTATCACTTCAATTGGGACCTCTTAATAGCAAACTAGCATATGAAGGTGAGGCTCAAACTTTGGTTGGAGCCTCCAAGCAAACTAGCATCTGTGGGTGAGGTTCAAACTTTACTTTCAGCTTCCTAGAAGCGAACTAGCATTCGTGGGTGAGGCTCAAACTTTTGTTGGACAAGCCTGCCCTTCTAGCTAACATATGCAAACTAATATATTATGCAAGTGAGGATGATAACTTCAACTAGACCCTCCTAGCAAACTAACATATGATGGTGAGGCTCATGGAGCCTCCTACTAACAAGCTAGCATATGCAGGCAAGGCTCAAGCTTTAGATGGAGCCTAGCCTCCTAGAGCAAACTAGCATTGATAGGTGAGATTCAAACTTTGGTTGGAGCATGAACTCATGTTGAGATTGAATTACAGTTTTGTGTACTACCGTAAAAACATCGCTTCAATCTCTTATTGAGATTTTGATTTTCTTAGGGATTGGAGGGTCTAAAACAAGGTGCTTCAGTGTTTCTCATTGATGGTTCTGCAACAACAAGGAAGGCACGCTGGGTTATTCATTCCATTGATGCATCTCAAACATGTGGGTTTCAATTCATTGGTTAGACATGTGCAGCAATACATGTTCAACAAAGCTTTGATGACACATTTCTCATTCCATTTGCCATGGATGCAAGAACAATGTCTCAAGGAGTTGGAAGCATCATCAAATGGCCATTGGTCAACCTTGTTATGGACAAAGACATTACTAATACCAAAGAGGATAATTTTGCGAAACTTCTTGTTGATCAAGAAGATCACTTTATAGATAGGGAGAGCTAAAGAGAAAAGTGTCATCCTCTGGGATGACAACAGATCTACAAAACTTGACAATGGAGTAGTATTGTTGGTCCACCCATACGAGGTTATAAATTGTAGAGAACTAGGGGGGTCTGAATTTGGTTAGTTGGCTGATCAGGCAACTCACATTTGAGAATGGTGAACCATTAGTGAAGGACACAGAATCTTCTTCTATTGATGATGAGGGTATTCAAGATCACTTCATGCAAAAAAATATTGACAGCCTCGACAATTCAAGTGATGAAAACAGAGTATGATGATGTAGAGGGCAATGATGGCGATAGTTCTAATGCAGACACCATGATGCCATGATCACTGACTATGATATCATTGAAGGGACAAATAAGAAAAGGGGTAAGGGTAATGAAAAATTACAATAAAACCCATGGAGCTAGCAAAAACTGTGATGTTGCAAACATTCACAACGTCACAAACAACCATTGATTGTTGCAAGAAGCGATGTTGTCAATTTGGGGATAGATCCAAAAACATGCAAGCTAGGGTACACTTTTGGGGACATAGCTATAGTACACGATACACATTTGTGTACTGGATTGCATGGGCATGGCCTATAGACAAGGTCAAGATGACGAGCGCTTTGAGTTCACATTTGATGGGAAGAAGGTTTGTAGTAAAGCATGGTATGTAATGCATGGCATTGGTAGTCAACGTTCTATAGGCTCAGAAAGAAGTTCTTGAATGGTGCATGTAATGTCAGTCATAGCAACAGTGGGATAATACGGAAGGGCATGACACATGTTGAGATGGCAAAATCAATCATATAGGGCTTCATAGATAATAATGTCGATCAAATGCCACATAGGTCAAGGACAACTATGCATGGAGCCTGTGAGACCCAACATGTTCTACCAATAATGTACAAACAGGTGGACATACTGCGTGAAGTGAATGACACACTTGTCTCATTCGAATACTGGCCACTGTCACAACCATCATTCGAATACCGCCCGCGAGACCCAATGTGTTCTACCAGCAATGTACAAACAGGTGGACATATTGCGTGAAGTGAATGACACACTTGTCTCATTTGAATATCGGCCACTGTCACAACCATCATTCTCAAGATTGTGGAACACAGAGTTCAAGACAGTTAGTTTATCAAAAACCAGCACCTTCTCAAAATGTGACATTTGTACGGCAATAAAGGTCAAGTTAGAATCAACAAAAAATCAAGAGGAGCATGCCAGATACATGGCACAAAGAAGGGCACACATGTTGCAGCAAATGAGTTGTAGAAATCTATACTGTGCTTGGAGGAGCTCTTCCAAAATGAACTCAAACATGTATTTGTATTATACATGATAAGCTGGACCAGAGCAAGACTACCATACCACAAATTAAACTAGTTCCTAAATCTCTCAATGGTGTTGAGAGGCTTCCAGTATCCTTAACAAGAATGCTTACTCATGGACATAGACAAACAATTTATGGTCACTTTGCCTTGGGGTTATGGCCAAGTGATCCCAACTTCACAATTTCATCTCTCTCAAAATGTTTAACAAACTTAGAAAGAGGAGAGCAACACATGTATGGTGACTTGAGCTCACAAAACTTAGATGCAGAACCACGAACAGATCTTTTTTATTGTTTTTTGTCTACTATGGCTCTGTATCAGCATATGGAAGTGCTGAAGGAGAGAAATGCATATTGCAAGCAGAGCATTGAGGATGCAAATGTAGAGACACATGTAGAAACCAATGTGGATACAGAGGGAAATTGTTCTTCACATATGTAGTCAGTCTTTCTTACTAACACACATGTGCAGGATAGGGGCAATGGCAATGCCTCAAGTTTAATGCCATCAAATTCAAGGACATTTTTCAAGAGATTGCCAAGGACGTTGTTGCTACAACTTGACAATTGTGGTTCTGAAAATAAGAATTGTTATGTATTTGCCTATCTATTCCTATTGGTTGCACGAGGAGTGTTTGACATGGTGCAGCTTGGTTTTCTTAAGGTTGGTCATACTCATGAAGATATTGATGCATTGTTTAGTCGCTTCTCTGAGAAGTTGAGGAAACAAACCATTTTCACATTTCCACATTTGATGAAGATCTTTAATGAGTGTGTTAGCATGCATCCAGCACCCTTTCTCCTACAAAAGGTGGCAAACTTAATATGCTTTGTCAAGGGATGCTTACATGATGGAGCCAATAGCTTGATTGGATATTCAAAGCCATTGCAATTCAAGTTTTATATGAATGATGGAATACCTTTGATGCAATACAAAGTACACCCCAAAAATGTTGATTGGTTACCAAAAAAAGTAGTATAGAGTTATGGAAGAGAAATGACCAGGGAGGGCCCAAGCTTCCTGAAGGTTTTCCAAAAGTATTGCCACCCTTTGAGTATGTTAAGGAAAATGAGAAGGTTGTGGAGGGCTTTAAAAAACATGTAAATTGGTGGAAAGAGAACTTGCAAGAGAAAGGAGACCAAAGTGATTATGCTAAGTGGATCAATCCAGTCCTTGCCTATTTGGAGAATCTTATGCTAAACATGCAAACCCCTAGTGCAAGGGAAGACATTGGATTTCATGACTTTTGGCCAAGGAGTGTATGAAAAAAAGCTGAGCCTCTTAACCTTCAAGTGGAGGATAATGTAGATGAAGGGTTTGATATAAATGAGGACCATTATTGTGGTCCAATGCACAACAGACCTGCTGACGATTTCAACCTAACTCTTGATGTGTCTAAAGGAGATTTTGTGCTTGTACAACCTTGTGATGCAAATTACCAAATATGGTTGGGAGTGACAAGTGATGTTGATCAAAACAACAACTCGATAAACTACCTACAAGTTCAGATACAATATTGGGCACCAATTTCAAAGAAGAAGAATGCAAGTAATGTGGACTCAGGTTTATAAGGATTGCTAGAACAAGTATTGGCGAGAGAACATAAATGATCCTCAGCGCTGGGAAGACACTAGCTGCATCATTTGGGCATGGAAGCCCAAGGGTGGACGACTTCCAGAGAAAATCAAGATTCCAAAGGCTATAATACTCAAGGCCAAACAGAATCAATTGAATCAACATGAAAGTGAGGCACCATCACATGTCAGTGCAGTTGAGCAAGAATGATTTGTTAGCACATGGGCAACTAGCTTCATAATCTTTTAGCAATGTTGTATGAAGCTACCAAACTCATAGTTCAATCATTATTCAAATTGTAAGGCTTTCTTAAGCTTTTAGATTTATGGTTCACCCATTGTTCAAGAATTTTGATTCAATACACATGGTGATCTTTTTAATTCTATCACCTAGTCTTTCTTACAACTTAAAGTTACATTTAATATCCTTTCTTTGTTAAAGTTTCTGTGTTTGATGGTCAACTGGAGGCTATGTGATATAAATAAACTTAATTCTTGGTGTGCATGTGTGTGTGTGTGTGCAAGCAAATTTACATCCCACCAACATCATATATACTTGTTACGAATGTACAATAGTACATAAATCATATCGCATTATTCAAATGCTTGTTGAGAACATCCAATAATAAATCTTGCATATCGCACAGTAAACATTGTATTGGATCTAACAAAGAATTGTCCCTAAATTGTGCATATTTCCCAAAATTCCTAAATTTGAGTTGATTTTAAATAAAGCATTCCTATGAGATTGTCCTTAAATATAATATTCTTTGAGTATTGTAAGCCTAACTATAACAAATATGCACTTTGGAGAAAAGAAGCTAATACATTTTATTGACCTATTATTGTCTAATTTGTCCTAAACATATGAAAATGGAAATTGGGATTTTTCCAAATTTCCTAATATGGACTCTCACCCTCTCTCCCTTTAAAAACTTTCCACTCCCCTCTCCCCTCTCAAACATAATTGCTAGCCTCTCTCACCCTCACCCTCCTCCCGTAAACTCTTTCCTCTCTCCCTCTCACCCTCTCTACACCCTGTCAATCTCTTCATCTCTACTATCATGAGTTCATCCGCCAATCCCTCTAATAATACGATGATTGCAAGAATTTTAATTAAAGTTCTTGCATCTTTCATTCACCTCAAAGAAAAAGAACCAAGATCGGATGCCCTTTTGGATGCATAGACAATAATGTTCGAACTACAAGAGCTGTATAATAAACTCACAAAACAGAAAAGGTGGTAGACCTTACAAAAAAGAACATGTTTGAGGTGAAAGCAACAATAGCAATTGGGATGTGGAGAGCCTTTGGCATCATTGAGGAAGAAAAGAAACTCCTCTTTGAGGAAAAGTTGCCACCTTCATTGCAAATTTAAGGTAGTCATTCAAGTCGAAGATAATAGTTGAGGTCCCACATGCTCTCATGTATTATTGTTTATGTTCAACATCTCGTAGGTGTTCATCGTAATATGTTGTAGTCTTGTAATTTTGTTTTATAATATAATAAAGTTTCATCTCTATATGGTGTCTTTGTAAAAAAGTAGCAATGATAGTAGCCCATGGTGTCTTGTGCTCAATAGTAGCCCATGGTGTCTTGTGCTCAATATCATAAAATGCAGAAGTCTTGGAATACATAGGAATATATTAGAAGTTTCATCTTGATACACTGTCTTTTAAAAAAACATGTTATGGAATCATAGTAAATTGAGAGAATATTGGAAGAGAGAGAGTGAAACATTAGAGAGAGAAAGAGTAAGAGTAGAGAGAGAAACCGCGTGCCTAAAATCCAAAAAGCGTTCGCCAAAAAATGCTCGCCAAATAAATACACCTGGATAGTAGGATAAGTCAAAGGTTCATGATGTGATCAAGGATCACGATCGTGATTTTGAAGACTACATATTCCGTAAGTTTTGAAAAAAAAACACTAATTTGGGGGTGAAAATCTTAATTTCTCTAGTTCAAAATTTTTGAATTATTCCTTTGTAACATGAATATTCAAATGATATCAAGCAATAGAATCAATGACACTTTACTTTTTATTTTTTTATGATTTTTAAAAATTGTAGCAAATGGGTGTTCTCTGCATAATCACTCACAACATGACTATGGAGCTCCCACCACACAAGTTTTATTGCAAATGCTTGTTTTGTTACTTTTCTAACTCTTAAATAATGCAAATAACAATTTCAAATGCTAAAACAATAAAAAACTACCCATTTTTATCTCTTTTTACACAACCTTTTCCATAACTTATTATCTTCTCTACCAATGACACAGCTTCGAAGAGCCATATTAAGGGAAAATAGACTTGCAAGAAGATGATAGGGAGTGAAAATAGAGTAGAAAGAGACTGGTGGCTCCCCGACGAATGCCAAAAAATGTTACAGGCTATACTACCCCTCACCCAATGCAATGGGCAATTCTTACCTTAACATATCATGAGAAAGTTTTTGACATCCAAGATCGTATCTCTAAAAAATCCAAGCTATGCTAGTGGTGGTTAGCTTCACTCCTTTGCATCCTCTCCTCAAGCTATCACCACCATAAGGTTTCCTTTCTTCATATACAAGGACACTCACTCCTCTCTACTCTCACACTCGTAAACACAAGCATAAGAGGAACATACACTGAGAATGGAGCTCTCTCTCCTCTCAACTCTCTCTCTCTCACACACACCATAGACACACGAGAGCAAGCACATAAGGCTATAATCAATTGACACAAAGGGGGATTGTGTCTTATATTATGAGAATGTTGTTATTTATACAAATGGCCCTTTTTCACACTTGGGTATCCAAAACTTAATGAAAGATGAAGTAAATTATTACAAGATATATAGATTTGTGACATTGCAACATTCTCATAATTACAATGTTATAGTGCCATTTCATGACACTTATTTATGTAACGGCGATAGAGAGATGCTAGGTTAACTTGAAATGGGGTAAACATATGGGTGGTCAAAATTGAAGTTTTTGAGTGTGTTTAGATACATCAAAACATCTAATTATAGCAGTCACTCCATCAACTTATAGGTTTTTTCTCTCTTTTCCTCATTGCACATAAGAGGAAAGAATAATAAAACAAATCATAATTAATCTTAGATTAGTCAATTGAGGAAACCTTAAACCATGCACATGGTGTAGCAATCAAATAAGTAATCTAATGATGGTCTTGGTTGTGTTAATTAATTCATAACTAAAGATTAATTTGAGCACAATAATTAGAACAAAGGGAAAAAATTATCAAGGGAGTTAATCTTTGATTAATTCTTAATCAAAAGTTATTAGAGTTAATTTAAGGGAGATTAGTTGGTTTGAATCTTCCCTCTTTTGGAATGCATTCAAGGCATGTGTAAGAGGGTGTCACAAGTTTTAGATAGAAGTAGTTCTTTGTGCTATTTATGTTTTGTGAATAGGTGCCCCACTAAAGCTTTTAAGACTACCACTCCTTAAGAGGGAATGTTTCAATTGAAAACCTAAGGTTGAACATATGCATGTTTTTGGTTATTTGGCATATTATCATATGCTAGCATAGAATAAAACTAAGCTGATGACAAGGTAGTGTAACGTATTTTTATTAGTTATAGAGTTGAAAGGAAAGGTTATCATCTGTAAAATCCTCTCACATTTAAGAAGATTATTGTTATAAGGGATGCCATTTTAGCATAGGATTTTGTCTATCTAATGATCAAATTCAATAAGCCATACCTATGCCAATTCTCTAGACATATTTGATGGGTTATTACATGTGCCACTATGTATTGAATCTCAGTAAACTTTGCTTATACTGATGTATTTGGTGCCAATTGCTAGTGAGGTCGCTGCTATTATGCTAGGGCAAGGGGATGATTTTGATCTTGGGTTTCAAGATATTCAAATATGTTCTCGTAATGGAGTGGTGAAAAAAATAAGTAACTTGTGCCGATCATATATGCCACTCATGTATGTTCTCATATTTCCATAAGGAGAGGATGGGTGGCATGGACATGTTCCACGTGCTAATGTGCGCATGCATGCAAAAACTGGGTCTCATAAATGTTTCACTTAGAGGCGGCAGCTCAGCATAGTGAGCTATGTCACGCGGCTTGAATTCTTCTTTCAGAATCCGCAAATAATGGGGAAATTCTCAAGGATTTGATGCACAAACTTTGATGGCTCATTTCTTTAATACAATACTTTTAATGAGTGGATGGCACATAATCCATTTATATTGATTCTTGTTGTTGGATTGTGTTCATGATACTATGTTTGGAACTATTTGACTTTTAGCAACACTTTCTTGAAGAACCTATAGTAGCTGACCTTGATGATGTCTTCAAGCATGATGTACTTGGTCGCCCACATCGATAAGATTTGTATCCATACTACTAGAATGGTTTTGTTGTTGAAATGAGGAAATAATTCCAAAATCTAACAAGACACATCCCAAACCAACTCTTGAGATCCAAAGATGTCAAACCATAAGCTCACATACACTATAACATCATACTTGTCTACACAAGTAGAGGGATAATGTGTGTATTTAGGCATACATGTGAAGTAAAATTGTCTACATTATAATGATAAAAATTGCATATACATGTATCTTACATGGAAATCACACCTATGAGATATCTCAACTTCATTCACAAGAAACCATTGTCCCCTCACTTTGCCACCCTATTAAAAGTCTCTCAAAACTAATCAGGTACATTAGGCATGCTTACAATATGAGTGGCAATGTGGCGATCTCTTACTTTGTAAAGGGGTCTCTTGCTCTTTTTCTCCTCGTTCAAGAAGTCAACCCACTTTGCCATGCATTACATATTATACAACACAAAGGTGAGTGAAGCTCATAAAAGATCTTTATCTCCTTACCTTTGCTATAGCACCTCCCTCGATCACGAGTTTATCAAATTGGTCTTTTATCCATATTCTTAGTGTAGCACGATCCATGATCTCCATATACTTGCGATGGAAACAAAAATGTTCATTGAATAAGACAACCCACTACCATGGATCCCTCCAGTCATGTTTTTTAACAAAACAAATAAATTTTACCACCTCCATAAACTACTCAAAGAAGAACATCCTGACACCTGCATAAGCAGCATTTCATCCATTGACTACTCCTGACACCTACACAAGCAACATTTCATCCATGAGAGGTGGATGAGCACATGCTTTTGTATGTCAAAGAAGCCTCTAGGTAAGTCCTTTAAATAAGGCACAAAAGCATTATGTTATCTTCTTTCATCTTTGGGGCAAGGTCAATCTCTTTGGGCAACAACAAACCTCCAATAACTGACAATATTACAAATATTTCAAATAAAATGTATATAACAAAAACATGATGTGAAGGAGTATTTCTTACCGAAGCAGCCCATTGGTAGTACATGTGTTGCAAAATACAATATTAGATGAGTTATATTTAGACTAGGACACATAGGAAAACATGAAATGTAGGCTTAAGTTAGGGCTTTATTATTCTCATCTTGCAAGAAGTTTTGCCAATAATTCTGGATAACTTGTTATTTGAGGTGAATAGTTTTCAAAATAAAGCTCCATACCTAGTTGGAGATCAAAATTTATTGTTCGTTCCAAGATTGTTATGCGTGTTAGAACCCATGGAGTAGCATGATAAGAACACCTAGTCTGTTCAAAGTTACATTGAGCCCATTAGACTTGACAAGATCATTTATGGCTATGAACGAGTTCTTCTAACTTGTAGGATGCCCCTAGAGGGACTCTGCAACATTCTAAAAAATGTGAATAGGGGATCCACTAGGTGAATAATTTTTAGCTTATTCCTGTTGAAAAATGTGGTGCCAAAGAGCACAAGCAAAATATGGAGTGAGTGCGAGAAGCCACATCACCAAGTGAGAATTATCCCACATGCAAGAGAAATGCTAAAATTGTACTCTCCTCATATAAAAGGAGGACATTTCAAGCAATGGAATACAAGTACAACATCTCAAGTCTTTTTATGAGTACAAGTTTCCATCTTGTAACCTAACTGAACTTGAGTCTAAACTTAATTAGCACACACACATTATAATGAGTCTTTTGAATTTTTATCCACCTTAGGTTAGTAATGTCATTAGAGTAGATTAGTGTTGTGATTAGTATAGGATTAGTTTATCATTAGGTAGATGTTTTGTCTTTAGGAGAGCTTGATCTATGATTTCAACATGGTATCAAAGCTTAGGTCTAGCTCTCTTAGTTTAGGCTCAATTTATTAGAAAGAAATTAGGGATTCCATTAGCATGTGAATAGATCTTCTCTTGTTATTAGGAGGTGTGCGAGAGAAGAGAGACAATTCACTATTAGGTGTGTGAGAGACGAGGGAAAACTTGAAAAGATGCAGGGGGGAAGAGAGCTTGAGCTCTTGCAAGCACACACACACACACTCACAAAACCCTAATAGAGAACACACAAGGTGAGAGGCTGAAATTCTTCTTCTTCTTCACTCAACACACCATATACAAAGATAAGAGTACACATAATATGAAAGGTACTCAATCAATACATACGAGGGTTCTCTATAGTGTGAACCCAACTAAATGAGCTGGCGCTATAACTATGCCAGTCTCTAGAATGGGTGTCACACAGCCTGTCATCCCACTAGCCGCATATCACCCAAGATCTCACCAACCATACCATTGGTGTAAGTGTAGGACCTATCCCCCAAGTGGGTCATCAGTGTCCACCGCCTCACTAGATGAGCTCGATATCTCAACACTCCCCCTTGAGCTTAACTCCATCTCATGTACACCAAGCGAAGCCCTGAATCTGCGGAGCTTCTCTGTACCCAATGCTTTGGTGAAGATGTCAGCTACCTGATCCTCTGTGCTGACATAAACAAGGTCAAGGTCTCCTGCCAAGACCTTCTCTCTGACGAAATGGTAGTGGACCTCTATATGCTTCATGTGAGCATGAAAAACTGGGTTCCTAGCCAACTGTATACTGCTAATGTTATCACAGAAAATGACAACTTGTCTATCCCCACTGATAGACCCAAATCTGCAAGTAGCTTTCTACTGCTAATGTTATCACAGAAAATGACAACTTGTCTATCCCCACTGATAGATCCAAATCTGCAAGTAGCTTTCTATTGCTAATGTTATCACAGAAAATGACAACTTGTCTATCCCCACTGATAGACCCAAATCTGCAAGTAGCTTTCTCAACCAAGCTACCTCACGTGCTGCCATAGCAATTCCTCTGTACTCGGCCTCTGTACTGGATAGAGCAACCATAGGTTGCTTCTTGCTGCTCCAAGTCACAGCAGCACTCCCCAAAGAAAACATGAAGCCACTGGTAGATCTTCTATCTAAAATACTACCAGCCCAATCAGCATCTGTGTGTGTACCCATGTACACATATCTCTGTCCCAGTCTCATAGAATAGTCCACAATGCAAAGTAGACCTCACATACCTCAGTATGCATCTCAATGCATCCAAATGCGGTTTCCGTGGAACCTGCATAAACTGACTCACCAACCCAACAGCATAGCTCAAATCTGGTCTGGTGATCGTCATATAGATCAAGCTTCCTACTATGTGCCTATACATAGTAGGATCCTCTAAAATCTCTCCTGAATCTACACTCAACTTGCCATTCTAATCCAATGGCACAGAAATAGACTTACAGCCTGTCATACCATACTTGGACAATATGTCCGAGCCATACTATCTCTGTAGTAATCCAATACCATGTGGTGACCTAATCACCTTAATGCCCAAGAAATATCTGAGCTCCCCCAGATCCTTCATCTCAAACTTATGTCTAAGCAAGATCTTTACATCAAAGATCTCTGCATCATCGTCCCCCGTAATGATCAAGTCATCTACATAGATGACAACAAGCACAACCCCTCTATCACCATGTCTCACATACAACGAGAAATCTGCATTGGCTACATGAAAGCCAATAGTGACAAGATATTCAGAAATCTTGTCAGACCATGCTCTTGGTGCTTGTTTTAAGCCATACAAGGCTTTCTTCAACCTGCAAACATGATCGGGGTGACCCACATCCTCATAACGAGGTGGCTGCAACATATACACCTCTTCTTGCAAATCCCCATGCAAGAATGCATTCTTTACATCCATCTGATGTAAAGACCATTGATTTAACGTAGCCACTACTATCACAACTCTCAATGTTGCCAACTAGGCTAAAAGTTTTCTCATAATCAATGCCATATGTCTGCGCATATCCTTTGGCTACCAATCTAGCCTTATACCTGTTTATGCTTCCATCACTGTTATGTTTTACTTTGTACACCCACTTGCATCCAATGGCTTTCTTGCCTTCAGGCAACTGCACTAAATCCCAAGTCTCATTTCCATATAGTGCATTCATCTCCTCATCCATAGCTTTCTCCCAACACACATTTCCAACACCCTCATCAATGCATGTGGGCTCTACAATGTTGAGATATCGAGCTCTAGTGAGGCGGTGGACACTGATGACCCGCCTGGGGGATAGGCCCCGCACTTACACCACTGGCATGGTTGGTGAGATCTTGGGAGATATGCGGCCAGTGGGATGACAGGCTGTGTGACAGCCATTCTAGAGACTGGCATAGTTATAGCGCCAGCTCATTTAGTCGGGTTCACACTATAGAGAACCCGTGTATGTATTTGGTTGAGTACCTTTCATATAGTGTGTACTCTTATCTTTGTATATGGTGTGTTGAGTGTTGAGTAGAGAAGAAGAAGATTTTCAGCCTCTCACCTTGTGTGTTCTCTATTAGGGTTTTGTGAGTGTGTGTGTGTGCTTGCAAGAGCTCAAGCTCTCCTCCCCCCTGCATCTTTTCATGGTATCAGAGCCTGGTTCGTGCTAAGGGCTGAGCTGCAAGCAAGAGAACCACAAGAAGCGGTACGAGGGTAAGAGCTACAACTACTCTTCCCTATTGTGTTGGTGACTACACCCTTGTCGGGAGCTCTACGGGAGGCACCGGCAAACGATCTCCGATTGAGGAGCTTTCTTCGCGGGAGTGAAGCTACAGGGCAACTATACAGTCCTACGGACTACAATTTTTGGGCCGAAAACGCGTTTCGGGCGCGTCTGGACCTCCGTTTTTCAGAAAGCAGGCGATTTCGAGCACTGCGGGTAAGTCATCGATTCTCTGCAGAACTCTGTTTTAAGAACTGCAGGAAGACAGATTGACTGTGCAGACACTGTGGGTGCTGCAAAGAGGTCTACAGTTGCCATTGGGTGTATGTATGTGCATTGAGGTCACTGGTTGTGACATTTGAGTGGATTGTAGTACCGCTGTGCAGAAAATACAGCAGTTGTGCAGGAAAAACCAGAGTGCAGTTTCTGGTAAAATTGTGTGTTTTGCAAGATGTCTAATGATGGCATAACACAGATTGTGGCTGAGAAGCTGGATAAGAATAACTTCCATGCTTGGAGGTTCAGGTTGACTAATTTCCTGATGGGAAAAGGCTATTGGGATTACATAGAAGGTGAACATGAAGAGGCACCGGAGATACCGGACATAAATCCTACTGCTGCAGATGTGAAAGAGTTTAAAGACTGGAACCAAGGAGCCAGAAAGGTTATGTATTGGCTATCCATTAGTATACAGGACACCATGATTGGGCACATTCAGGATGCCAAGTCCCCCAAGGAGGCGTGGGACACCTTGGTAAAGCTTTATGAAACAAATACCAAGGCACGTAAGATACAGTTGAAGAATGAACTTCATACTGTGGAGAAAAAGAGCATGTCTGTGAATGACTATGCGCTGAAGATAAAGGGTATTGTGGAATCCCTTGCATCTATTGGTGTGTCAGTAGATGATGATGACAAGGTGGAAGTCTGTCTACGTGGTCTCGGGCCACAATACAAGGCATTCAAGACGTCTATTCAGACTCGGGAAAACATTCCCAACTTTACAGATTTGGTGTCTATGCTGATTATCGAAGAGAAGAGCTTGGGTGAAGACCAACAGACTTCACAAAGCAAAAACAGTTCAGAGCAACAGGCCTTCTACACGAGTTTAGGAAGAGGACGAGGTAGAGGAGGCCGTGGACGCGGTCAAGGAGGTGGCCGAACAGGTAATCAGAATTATGGCCAGCAGCAGCAGCAACAACAACAGTCCCAGAATCAACAACAACAACAACACGCAGGTGGAAGAGGCAAATTCAGAGGCAGGGGGAGTCAAAGAGGCCGTGGAAATTGGCAAAGGCAATATAATGATGCACGTGAATGTTATTATTGTGGTAAGCCTGGACATGTGCAGTCAGAATGTTATAAGAAGCAGGCTGACATGCAAAATGGGAAAGTGCAACAAAACAACTATGCATCCTCAAGCAGAAATAATGAGGATAATGAAAGGCTGTTTGTCATGCAGCATGTTGTGAATGCCATGTCTGAAAATGTTGATGCAGCACAAAAAGATAATGTATGGTATGTGGATTCAGGCGCTTCGAACCACATGACGAGTCATGGGGAGTGGTTCAAGGAGATGAAAAACCCGGAAAGACCAGGTTTTGTGGAAACAGGGGATGACACTGCTCATCCAATTGCCCACGTTGGAGATGTGCCATTGTCTATGCAGGATGGCAAAGTGAAGTACCTTGCAGATGTACTTCATGTACCGAACATAACAAAGAATCTGGTTTCAGTTGGCCAGATGATTGAGCAGGGTTTGCAGGTTAGGTTTAACCCTGATGGGTGTTATGTTGAAGATTTCAAAGACAAGTGCAGGTTGGTTGCAAAAGGCAACAGAGTGGGCAGAATGTTTACGTTGGATGTAGACATGCCTGAAATGAGTGCTGCGATGTTTGCAAATGGTTCAGGAGTTGTTGCAGACACAGACATATGGCATAAAAGAATTGGACATGTAAATGTGCAGAGATTGAAGTCTATGCAGACAAAAGGAATTGTGACAGGGCTGCCAAAATTTAAAGTGGAAGGTATGCAGAAAATCTGTGAAGCATGCCAATTTGGAAAGCAAACAAAGCATGTGTTTCCACGTAACAGATATGTGAGAAAAAATGCACTAGATGTTGTGCATTCAGATGTATGGGGTCCTACGAAGACCGTTTCTATGGGAGGCTGCAGGTACTATGTCACTTTCATTGATGACCACACAAGGAAAGTGTGGGTATATTTCATGAAGGAGAAGAGTGAGGTATTCACTCACTTTCAGAATTTCAGAGTTTTGGTTGAAAAGCAAACAGGGAAATATGTAAAGTGCCTAAGGTCAGATGGAGGGGGAGAGTACTTCTCCAATGAGTTCTCTGAATTCTTGAAGAAGAATGGTATTCGGAGATAGTTCACATGCAGATATACTCCGCAGCAAAATGGAGTTGCTGAGCGGAAAAACAGGCACATTGCTGAGATTGCGCGAGCATTGATGGAAGAGAAGAATATGCCGCATTGCTATTGGGCTGAGGCTGTTTCTACAGCAGTATACATCATGAACAGGACTCCAACTGCAGCCATACATGATGTAACTCCAGAGGAGAGGTTTACTGGCAGAAAACCAGACTTATCTCATCTGAAAGTCTTTGGATGCATTGCATATGTGCATGTGCCAGATGAGCTGAGAACTAAGCTGGATCCGAAAGCTGAAAAATGTGTGTTTATTGGATATTCCCTTGAGCAAAAGGGATACAGGTGTTATAACCCTGCTACACGTGAGTTGAGGGTAAGCAGGGATGTTGTCTTTGATGAGATGAGCAGTTGGTATGCTGCTGAAAAAGAAGCTATTGGGGCTGATGTGAGTGGAAGTGTGGTTGCACAGAATGCAGGTCAGCAATCACAGTCTTTGAGTGGACCAGGAGAGTCCTCATCTAGTGGGTCTATTGATAGACCATGGAGTGGCAGGCTGCGTCATAATACCAGCCCTGCAAATGTGATTAGTACATCACGTAAAGGAAAAGAGAAAGTGGTTGAGCCCCTTGGTATGCCTGACATTTCTGCAGGGCATTCTCATGTTGATGGAGAGTCTAGTGGCTCAGATATGAGCCTTGATGAGGAGCTTGGGATCCCAGCTATGAGAACACCAGGTGTAAAGAAGGCTATGGAAGCCATGAATGAAAAACTGCGAAGATCAGGGAGAGTGAAGAACCCTGTGCAGAGATTTACATATGATGGTTATGTGGCACATCACTATGCATATATGGCAAAGGTTGTGCAGGTTGTTGACCCCACATGCATTGATGAGGCTGTTGGAAATGTGTGTTGGGAGAAAGCTATGGATGAGGAGATGGATGCACTATATGGAAATGAAACTTGGGACTTAGTGCAATTGCCTGAAGGCAAGAAAGCCATTGGATGCAAGTGGGTGTACAAAGTTAAACATAACAGTGATGGAAGCATAAACAGGTACAAGGCTAGATTGGTAGCCAAAGGATATGCGCAGACATATGGGATTGATTATGAGGAAACTTTCAGCCCAGTTGCCAAGATGGCAACGGTGAGAGTTGTGATAGCAGTGGCTACGTCAAAGAAATGGTCTTTACATCAGATGGATGTAAAGAATGCATTCTTGCATGGGGATTTGCAAGAAGAGGTGTATATGTTGCAGCCACCTGGTTATGAGGATGTGGGTCACCCCGAGCATGTTTGCAGGTTGAAAAAAGCCTTGTATGGCTTAAAGCAAGCACCAAGAGCATGGTCTGACAAGATTTTTGAATATCTTGTCACTATTGGCTTTCATGTAGCCAATGCAGATTTCTCATTGTATGTGAGACATGGTGATAGAGGGGTTGTGCTTGTTGTCATCTATGTAGATGACTTGATCATTACGGGGGACCATGATGCAGAGATCTTTGATGTAAAGATCTTGCTTAGACAGAAGTTCGAGATGAAGGATCTGGGGGAGCTCAGATATTTCTTGGGCATTGAGGTGATTAGGTCACCACATGGTATTGGATTACTGCAGAGACAGTATGGCTTGGACATGTTGTCCAAGTATGGTATGACAGGCTGTAAGCCTATTTCTGTGCCATTGGATCAGAATGGCAAGTTGAGTGCAGATTCAGGAGAGATCTTGGAGGATCCTACTATGTACAGACGCATAGTAGGAAGTTTGATCTACATGACGATCACCAGACCAGATTTGAGCTATGCTGTTGGGTTGGTGAGTCAGTTTATGCAGGTTCCACGGAAACCGCATTTGGATGCTGTGAGACGCATACTGAGGTATGTGAAGTCTACTTTGCATTGTGGACTATTCTATGAGACTGGGACAGAGATATGTGTACATGGGTACACAGATGCTGATTGGGCTGGTAGTACCTCAGACAGAAGATCTACCAGTGGATTCATGTTTTCTTTGGGGAGTGCCGCTGTTTCTTGGAGCAGCAAGAAGCAGCCTACGGTTGCTCTATCGAGTACGGAGGCCGAGTACAGAGGAGCTGCTATGGCAGCATGTGAGGTAGCTTGGTTGAGAAAGCTACTTGCAGATTTGGGTCTATCAGTGGATAGACAGGTTGTCATTTTCTGTGACAACATTAGCAGTATACAGTTGGCCAGGAACCCAGTCTTTCATGCTCGTACGAAGCACATAGAGGTCCACTACCACTTCGTCAGAGAGAAGGTCTTGGCAGGAGACCTTGACCTTGTTTATGTCAGCACAGAGGATCAGGTAGCTGACATCTTCACCAAAGCATTGGGTACAGAGAAGCTCCGCAGATTCAGGGCTTCGCTTGGTGTACATGAGATGGAGTTGAGCTCGAGGGGGAGTGTTGAGATATCGAGCTCTAGTGAGGCGGTGGACACTGATGACCCGCCTGGGGGATAGACCCCGCACTTACACCACTGGCATGGTTGGTGAGATCTTGGGAGATATGCGGCCAGTGGGATGACAGGCTGTGTGACAGCCACATTCTAGAGACTGGCATAGTTATAGCGCCAGCTCATTTAGTCGGGTTCACACTATAGAGAACCCGTGTATGTATTTGGTTGAGTACCTTTCATATAGTGTGTACTCTTATCTTTGTATATGGTGTGTTGAGTGTTGAGTAGAGAAGAAGAAGATTTTCAGCCTCTCACCTTGTGTGTTCTCTATTAGGGTTTTGTGAGTGTGTGTGTGTGCTTGCAAGAGCTCAAGCTCTCCTCCCCCCTGCATCTTTTCATACAACCTACACAACCTTTGCCATATATGCATAGTGATGTGCCACATAACCATCATATTTAAATCTCTGCACAGGGTTTTTCACTCTCCCAGATCTTTGCAACTTTTCATTCATGGCTTCCATAGCCTTCTTTACACTAGGTGTTCTCAGCTGGGATCCCAAGCTCCTCATCAAGGATCATCTCTGAGCCACTAGACTCTCCATCAACATGAGAATGCCGTGTAGAAATGTCAAGCATACCAAGGGGCTCAACCACTTTCTCTTTTCCTTTACGTGATGTACTAATCACATTTGCAGGACTGGTATTATGACGTAGCCTGCCACTCCATGGTCTCAACAGACCCACTAGATGAGGACTCACCTGGTCCACTCAAAGACTGTGATTGTTGACTTGCATTCTGTGCAACCACACTTCCACTCACATCAGCCCCAACAGCTTCTTTTCCAGCAGCATACCAGCTGCTCATCTCATCAAAGACAACATCCCTGCTTACCCTCAACTCACGTGTAGCAGGGTTATAACACCTGTATCCCTTTTGCTCAAGGGAATATCCAATAAACACACATTTTTCAGCTTTTGGATCCAGCTTAGTTCTTAGCTCATCTGGCACATGCACATATGCAATGTATCCAAAGACTTTCAGATGAAACAAAATAGGTTTTCTACCAGTAAACCTCTCCTCTAGAGTTACATCATGTATGGCTGCAGTTGGAGTCCTGTTCATGATGTATACTGCTGTAGAAACAGCCTTAGCCCAATAGTTATGTGGCATATTCTTCTCTTCCATCAATGCTCGCGCAATCTCAGCAATGTGCCTGTATTTCTGCTCAGTAACTCCATTTTGCTGCGGAGTGTATCTACATGTAAACTGTCTCCCCGAATACCATTCTTCTTCAAAAATTCAGAGAACTCATTGGAGAAATACTCCCCCCCTCCATTTGACCTTAGGCACTTTACATATTTCCCTATTTGCTTTTCAACCATAACTCTGAAATTCTGAAAGTGAGTGAACACCTCACTCTTCTCTTTCATGAAATATACCCACACTTTCCTTGTGTGGTCATCAATGAATGTCACATAATACCTGCAGCCTCCCATAGAAATGGTTTTTGTAGGACCCCATACATTTGAATGCACAACATCTAGTGCATTTCTGCTCACATATCTGTTACGTGGAAATACATGCTTTGTTTGCTTTCCAAATTGGCATGCTTCACATATTCTCTGCATACCTTCCACTTTAAATTTTGGCAGCCCTGTCACAATTCCTTTAGTCTGCATAGACTTCATTCTCTGCACATTCACATGTCCAATTCTTTTATGCCAAATGTCTGTGTCTGCAACAATTCTTGAACCATTTGCAAACATCGCAGCACTCATTTCAGGCATATCTACATTCAACGTAAACATTCTGCCCACTCTGTTGCCTTTTGCAACCAACCTGCACACTTATCTTTAAAGTCTTCAACATAACAACCATCAAGGTTAAACCGAACCTGCAAACCCTGCTCAATCATCTGGCCAACTGAAACCAGATTCTTTGTTATATTCGGAACGTGAAGTACATCTGCAAGGTACTTCACTTTGCCATCCTACATAGACAATGGCACATCTCCAACATGGGCAATTGGATGAGCAGTGGCATCCCCTGTTTCCACAAAACCTGGTCTTTCAATGTTTTTCATTTCCTTGAACCACTCCCCATGACTTGTCATGTGGTTCGAAGCACCTGAATCCACATACCATACATCATCTTTTTGTGCTGCTTTAACATTTTCAGACATGGCATTCACGACATGCTACATAACAAACAACCTTTCATTATCCTCATTGTTTCTGCTTGAGGATGCATAGTTGTTCTGCTGCACTTTCCCATTTTGCATGTCAGCCTACTTCTTATAACATTCTGCCTGCACATGTCTAGGCTTACCACCACAATAAAAGCATTCACGTGCATCATTATATTGCCTTTGCCAATTTCCACATCCTCTTTGACTCCCCCTGCCTCTGAATTTGCCTCTTCCACCTGTGTGTTGTTGATGTTGTTGTTGTGTATTCTGGGACTGTTGTTGTTACTGCTGCTGCTGGCCATAATTCTGATTACCTATTCGGCCACCTTCTTGACCGCATCCACGGCCTCCTCTACCTCGTCCTCTTCCTGAACTTGTGTAGAAGGCCTGTTACTCTGAACTGTTTTTGTTTTGTGAAGACTGTTGTTGTCTACCCAAGCTCTTCTCTTCTATAATCAGCATAGACACCAAATCTGTAAAGTTGGGAATGTTTTCCCGAGTCTGAATAGACGTCTTGAACGTCTTGTATTGTGGCCCGAGACCACGTAGACAGACTTCCACCTTTTCATCATCATCTACTGAAACACCAATAGATGCCAGGGATTCCACAATACCCTTTATCTTCAATGCATAGTCATTCACAGACATGCTCTTTTTCTCCACAGTATAAAGTTCATTCTTCAATTGTATCTTACGTGCCTTGGTATTTGTTTCATAGAGTTTTACCAAGGTGTCCCACGTCTCCTTGGGGGACTTGGCATCCTGAATGTGCCCAATCATGGTGTCTTGTATACTAATGGAGAGCCAATACATAACTATCCTAGCTCCTTGGTTCCAGTCTTTGAACTCTTTCACATCTGCACAGCAGTCGGCCACCGGTATCTCCGGTGCCTCTTCATGCCTCACCTTCTATGTAGTCCCAATAGCCCTTTCCCATCAAGAAATTCGTCAACCTGAACCTCCAAGCATGGAAGTTATTCTTATCAAGCTTCTCAGCCACAATCTAGGCTGAGTAAAAACCTTTGTAAAAGCGGCCAAATGAACAAAGTAACCCCTTCGGGTGTGCTGGCATAACCAGGGTAGCATCCAAAAATTTCTAAGGCAGTGGACTTCTCTATCAAAATAATCTTCTCCTAACTTTTTGGAATAATTGTTCCACCTAGGAATAGGGACAATGTCTTGAATAAAAAATTCACAACTCTCCCTTCCTGGCTCATGGCATTGTGGTAGATTATCATCTTTGCCTAGATAATTTGCCTAGGTAGTGAGAGAGAGCTGCGTCTTGGCCACAATACTCCCTTTTATGCCACCACAAGAACTCGTCATTGACTTCAGATGTACTCTAAAAAACAAAATAATTAAGGAAACATAAATCTACATCACTTTCACACACACACACACACAGAGAACTTGAATCTCATCTATCATGAACAGTTGGTCTTGCAAAAGGTTAATAGAACTTTTGCTATCTTCTCCACCTCTGCTCATCCATTCCTTTGTGGAGTCATTCAGCTTATCATAGCCAAAGGTAAATAGAACTTTTGCTATCTTCTCCACCTCTGCTCATCCATTCCTTTGTGGAGTCATTCAACTTATCATAGCCATATTTGGCCTAAAGCTCCATGAAGGTCTTATCGTTTGGCACAAAGCCATCATCTTTGAACTTCTGTGCTTTGCCCAAACATATGCTAAGACACTCTTTACTATTGTAATTTTCCTCTAAATCTAAGTCATCACTGTTATCTTCTGAGAGACAAAACCACTTCTCTCTTCCTAAAAATTGGCAATAGCACATAAGAGCAAAATCTTCCATAAGACTGAAAATATTTTGATTGTCAGATAAGAGTATATAACGTTTGTTATCCACAACGAATTCTAGCAGCATTAGCAATATCATACCACACTAGTCCACTTTAAAGAGATCTACATCCAGAGGTCTCTGTATTGTGCACGTCTTAAGAGCAACAATATCCATAGACTTTGCCTCCTCTTCCTCCTGTACTAACTGTATCTCTTCCTCAACTTCTGCCTCTTCAGAAGGTAACTCATCTTCTTGGGGAATCTCATCTTCAATAGTACCTTCATAGAGCAATTCTTCACCACTTTCAGGAATCTCTTTATAGAGACAGTGCAAGTAGCTAAGAAATCCCAATGGCTCATACAACAGCCTGTATAGCAACTCATGTGCATGGTACACCAAGTAGGTTTGTGGAGTTCCTATTACTTCTTGTATAAAAAATTGTTTGCCTTCTTGCTTTGTGCCCAATCCAGCAAGTGCTTATAAGCCTCATCCCTTAGTAACAGCCTTCCTTTGGATACTAATTTTTCAAAACCGTCCCTCTATTTTGACAGGTACTCTACATGTTGGTCCAAAATTGACTCTACTGGGGCAAAGGCTTGTTAAACATCTCAGCAATAATGTGAAAGTCATCAGTAGCTCCAACGTTACAAACAAAATCGAAAAGTTTCTCATCAACTAAGGCAAGATCATTGCTCTCAACAATTTCCTTCTTCTTGTCCTTCATGTCACTGCTAAGAACTTGTTGCTGCTGCTTCTTCTTCTTCTTCTTCTTCTATGTCTCTGTGTTAGCAGTTGGCCCTTTTGCCTCCTTAGCCTCCATTGAGAAATTAAAATCCCTCTTAATAGAGAGCCTCTGGCGAGCAGGTCATTTAGAAAGGGACACCAAACTCTAAACACCTACTTTCTCTTCTTCATCTGCCCCCATATCCTGGTCTTCTGAATGGGGTTCCTCATCATTATGATGCTTTACAAAGTAATGGGGGGAATTGGATTCTCTCGGATTCACAATTGGAAATCCTTGATTCTCTTTCTTTCCTCTCATAAGCTATGGCTCCTCTATCCATGCCATAACCTCCTCACAGGGTCAACAGTGGGAGTGAAGTCAATAGACCTTTTCTTTGTGGTCCTCAATAGCTTTGGAGACTTCATCTGCATGTCGCTCCTCCCCGCAACACTAAATTTAGGATCCAGTATCGTGGCTCCCCGCTTAAGTCTTCTCTCTTCTAATTAGTAAAACATTGGCAGGAATTAGAACCGAAGCAACCCCACTATCTATATTTGTGCAATTTGGCACGATAAAGCACCACTATTCCTCCTGCGCAAGCGCCATATCACGCCAAGCTACAGAACCCACTCACTCTCTCTCACTCACTCACTCTCTCCCTCCCTCCCTCCCTCCATCCCTCCCTCCCTCCCTCTCTCTCTCTCTCTCTCTCTCTCTCTCTCTCTCTCTCTCTCTCTCTGTTTGTGGGTGTACTATATGTGTGTGTCTATGTTGTGTGTCTATGTTGTATATGCTTCTCTGTGTGTGTGTGTGTGTGTGTGTGTGTGTGTGTGTGTGTGTGTGTGTGTGTGTGTGTGTGTGTGTTAAAGATTGTGTCTATTTGTGCCTAGATGTCTATGTGTCTATATTAAAACATTGGTAGGAATTAGAACGTGAGCAACCCCTCTATCTATATTTGTGCGATTTGGCGCGATAACACACTATTATTCCTCTTGCAAGCGCCATATCACACCAAACTGCGCAAACCACTCTCTCTCTCTCTCTCTCTCTCTCTCTCTCTCTCTCTCTCTCTCTCTCTCTCTCTCTCTCTCTCTCTCTCTCTCTCTCTCTCTCTCTCTTTGTGGGTGTATTGTATGTGTGTGTTTGTGTTGTATATGCTTCTGTGTGTGTGTGTGTGTGTGTGTGTGTGTGTTAAAGATTGTGTCTATTTGTGCCTGCATGTCTATGTGTCTGACTCTGTGTGTGTGTGTAAAAATTTATGTCTGTCTGTGCATGCATGTCTATGTGTCTGTGTATCTAAGTGTGTGTGTGTGTGACAGAGAGAGAGAGAGAGAGAGAGAGAGAGAGAGAGAGAGAGTAAGCGAACTTACTTGTTACCATTACTGCATGCTTACGTGGGAGTGGATTCTTGGACAGAGTGGATGCTCTCTCTCTCTCTCTCTCTCTCTCTCTCTCTCTCTCTCTCTCTCTCTCTCTCTCTCTCTCTCTCTTTCTCTCTCTCTCTCAAAAACAAGAACCGTTAATATTAGCATGAGGTTTAAATAACTTTATACGTTTCCACGTGTGATAGTAATAACTAACACGTGTGATGTTGACCATTGACACATGTGGTTTGTGAATATTAAAAACGTCATATTTTTTATTCTATTTGTAACGGTACACCTGAGAGAGAGAGAGAGAGAGAGAGAGAGAGAGAGAGAGAGAGAGAGACTCACATTTGTCCAGCAACACAAGAAGGCACTGACAGTGATTCATCGAACATGACAAGGCACCAACGACTTTGGTATATCTTTCTTTTTACGTACACACACACACACTCATGCACGCACACACAGAGACAACACACACACACACACACACACACACACACACACACACACACACACAAGGAGAAACATATACAACACAGACATAAACATATAGTACGGCCACACACACACACACACACACACACACAGAGTGAGAGAGAGTTGTTTTTACGATTTGGTGCGATATTTCTCTTGCAAGTCTAATGGAAGTTCGCTATCACGCCAAACCACACTAATTATGATAGAGGCCTTGCTAGTGCGGTCTAACACGTACACACACACACACAGAATATACACACACACACACACACACACACATAGAGAGAGAGAGAGAGGGAGAGTGTGTGTTACATCTCTTTCTTTTCCAGACTTATTCATAGCTCATGTGGCGAGGACAAAAGCTACTGCAAGGCGACAGGGTAAGGGGCCTGGATTGGCAGCAAAGGCTTCCTCTCAGAAGAAGCAAAGAAAATGAAAGCCTATCCATATTCTGAAGCAGGACAGAACAAGAATATTTTCACAGAACTTCTACATTCTCAGTGAAATCAGGAAAGCTTAGAATTGTGTAGAGTTATGTGTTCCAAAGCTCCCTTTCGAGAGGCTGTGTAGGTCCATTTGTGAGAATTGGAACCTAACTCTAAGATGGAAGAGGCCTTGCTCTGTCTACAGGAGGCTGCTGAAGATTTTCTCTTAGAGTACTTCACAATGACCTATGTGTTGTGTGTGCCCACATGCATAGGATGACAATAATCCCCAAGGACAATGAGACACTGAAGAGGCTTAGATGGAGATATGAAAAGCTTCTACACCCTATAGAGCTTATAGATCCAAACATGAGGGATATGCTGATGATTCTACCAGCAAGAGCTCCAAGGGATTTAAAAAAATTTGTAGAGATTACACATGATGTTAACACAAGAGCAAGGGCAGAACAGGAGGCCAGATGGGAGGAAGAGAACAAGATTAGAAAAGAAAAGGATCAACAAGTGAATAGGACCCCAGCAAATCTCCAAGAACAATATATCAAAGAAACACAAGAGTTGGAATTAGCCAACCTGAAGATGCTAAGAAACTTGAAGAGGGGTATGTTTGTCTTTGTGACAATGGAAGATGGTGAGAGACAACTTGCCCTTGACCTGGTGGATGTCAGGACTCTAATGGATAGGACAGCATAGATCTCAGACACTATCCTATATGTGTGCCTAAAGTAAGTATGCAAATTGCCTTTACTGATGATATAGTCCTTCCCTCTTTAGTTTTTTTTCTTTTTCCTCAACAAGTTACCCTTGTTTTTTGCAGTTTAATAAAGTGCCAGCTTCCTCGAGAGAGCCATTGTGAGTTGTTTATTCTGAACTCATAGCTGGCACCATTGCTAAGAAAAAGGAGCACTTCCCAACAAGAGATACAAAAGTGGTTCACTTATTTAAACATGCTCGAGGTTATAGTAGTAATTCTTCCATATGAATCAAGGTATGTTACTTCTCTATCTTATTAGTCATATGCATCTAATAGATAGGGGATGCCTTAGTTTTAGAGATTTCTACTTTTGCAGGAACCATTGGAGCCTTGCTTGTATAGAATTGGATAAGAGAATCATGTGGACCCTTGATTTAATGAAGATCACATCCTGAGTTAGGACTGTAAGTAAACATTTAAAGCACCTTTCTCTAGTATCTGTGGCTACTTGAAGTTGTCAATGTATCTTATTTTAAAATCTTATTTATTATGCAAGTGTATAAAAAGGCTTCTTCATGTTCTTGTTGGTTCCCTATATGGAGACTATGAATTGTACAAGTCAGAGATCGAGCAGGTTCAAGTGCCCAAGCAAGGAGACTCACACCCCTATGGTTGGAGAGTGATGATCCATGTAGAATATATTCTCCAGAGTCTCTTCTCCATGAATCCCTTCATGTCCAAGGTAAGTGGAAGAATCATTGGGTGGACATTGATTTAGCTAGATTTGCGGGTTCACATTGTGAATTTTTTTTATTCAGACTGCCTTACAGAACTATGATAGCAACTATGTAGAGCGGTATAGAGTGACCATGGTACGATTAATACTAAAGAATGCCAAGGCGATGACTGAGGACAACCAGCCAAAGTTCCCTGATGCTGCAGACGTCGAGATGCTTCTTTAGGTTGAAGGGGGGGAGCCAAAGCCTTCTGAGCACATAGAGGCAAATGCTGAAGGAAAGACAGAGCCAAAGCCTGAAGATGAGACAGAGCCAAGGCCCACCAATGATGACGAGGTGAACAATGAAGAACCCAAGGCTAATGAGGCAGAGCAAGTTGAAGAGGCAGAGCCAAAGCCTAAAGAGAAGTCAGAGGTGAAGTAGACTGCAGAGACCGAGCCAAGGAGGCAAACAATGAAGAACCTAAGGCTGATGAGGATCCCAAGGGTAGTGAGGATCCCAAGCTCGATGAAGATCCCAAGACTAATGTACCTGATGTAATGTAACCAACTCAATTTTAAGAATTATTTCTATTAGGTGCTTTTTGTCCCTTAGCAATGATTATAAGTTCAATCATATTCAAACTGATTAGAAGTATGAATCATGCTAATAATGGTTCCAGACATTGAGGAGGCTTATCATCTTGGATGTTAATGGATTGCTACTCAAAAGACAGCCCCAAGAGATTAGGACCAAGTGTTTCAGGGAATTACAAATTCGAGGGCATGCATGTCATGCTAAGGCCCAAACTGTATCAATTCATCAACTTGGTAACTAAGCACTTTAGATTGGCCATCTGGTTCTCAATGATGATACATAATTTGAGGCCTCTTGTCACGCTAGTTTTGAGAGAATCTAAGATTGAGGAGACAAAATTATATTTTGTATATGACCAAAGGCACTGTTATCTTGACCCAGGTGTTTGTCATCCTCTCGACAAACCTGGCGTACTATTGCATATGAAGTGCTATGAGGATATCCAACATCCCTATGATCCCATAAATACATTATAAATTGATGATACCCCTGAGAAGGCAATGTATAATCCCATTGAAACATGGATATCACCCATTCCTTTCGAAGGTAATGTAGATGATGTTTATCTGGAAGAACAAAATTGATTCCATATTTAGATGGATTGTATGAATCAAAAGACTCTATACAAGATTATGTAATGAGAAACCCATTTTTATAATGTAATGTCTTCAACTTTCCTATTCTCACTGAAGTAATGTGTCCAGGAAAATAGTATACATTGTCTTGTTTTTTGAAAATAAAAGTCAAACAAAAGGCTCTTGATTAATTATGTTAAAAGAGTACATTCAAATGGGTAATGTCAAGTAGGAGTGTCATTAACAAGATAGACTTGATTAATTATGTCAAAAGAGTACATTAAAATGGATAGCGTCAACAAGTAGGAATGGTCTTAACTGTGTTACCCACCAATTCTTTACATTGTATTAGTCACTACCTTCTAAGAAGGACCTTTCTTCCATTTTGAATGAAAGTAAAGTGTGCCGGCATGTCTTGCAAGGATCCTTCGACAATATCCTTCCTTAGCTGTTGTAGATTGCACTTCTCCCATATAGAAACAATTGTCACCAGTGTTGAAGCTTCATCAACAATCAATTCAATGTCTATGACTTGTCATCCATTGCACTTGTGGCTTCCTGGTCCATTGGAACCAACTCTCCATTGATGTAACGGGACCTACTATACCAAAAGGACAAGATAAAAGTTTCAGTTGCAATCATGTACTTTGCAACTATTGTCTCCAGTGCAATGTTACAATGGATATCATCAAAAACTTTACTCGGCCATCCCTCATCAAGAAGTCTTGCTAAGAGGAATGTATCTAAATCTTTGCAGACGAGCATGGTTCTTGCTATCTTTACCTGAAATAAGCTAAAAAGCTCCACAAACAGAGTAATCGGTAGGTAAACCATAATTTTCACTACACGAGTTGGAATGCTCCCTCGTAGAGAGCGTTGCACATCCTTGAAGAGGTGACTCCATTACTGAGGGGCTGGGATAGGCCAATCCATGTAGCTCCACTCAGCTTGCAAAGGTAGCTCTTCCAAGCGGCGACAATTGTGTTTCTTGTTTAGCATACGATAGAAATGATCATAGAAAAAGATACCTACATCTACAAGGATTTTGTTGCTCCTTCCCTCATACTGTAGCCAACCAATGTGTTCATGAACCACATTCATAATTCCAATGATGCACTGAACTGGCTCCCACTCCTCTAGGATGAGGGATATACATCTACAACCATAGACGTGGACAGTTTACGCAGTTCATGAGACCATTATGAGAAAATGGAAGATTGACAAGCGATAGACTAACTTACAGTTTGGTCTATGTGAGGGCAAATATATGTCATCTTGACTCTCAAGCACAAGCTCATTATGCATATATATATGCTGCACTAGGACTTCCTTAATGGTGGTTGTCCTTCCAGCCTCTATCTTGAAGTCTTTCACTCTTCCTTTCCATGACGCCCTGAAGATATTCTTGTTGCTTATCTTTCTTCTCTTCCTTGACTGCATAAGGACCCAGGTGCCCTTGTTGATTAGCACTTCAGTCCATTGATTTTGCGCATTGAGAGAGTTGGATACAAGTATAGCAAACACTAATGATCTTGGTCTCCTTGCCCTAGGAATTGAATCATATATGATGGCATTAGTGGGGAAAAATCGAGATGATATAAAACGAGATTTGCTACCCATCATTTCAAGAGGAAATGGAGTGTAGAAGGCTGAAGCTTCAGAAAATGGAGTGCAGCAGAAGGTAGAGGAAATGAAAAGAGCGCAAGAAATTGTTTAAGTCGAAGAGGAAGTTTGAGAAGGACGGAATTTTTCCTCCTCTGCAAAGATACATGTATTTAATATATGGATAGAAATAGAAGTTTCCCTTCCTACAAAAGTGTAGGTGTGTTTAATGCATTTGGGTGTGAAAAGTTATTATACCAAGTGTAAGTAGAATATCTTTTGAGGTAGAAAAGAAGAGTTTTTAGATTTAAGAAAAAGAAATAACCTATTTTTTAACGTAATGTTGCCTTCTTCCTGATTAGATGCGCTCCTTTTTCTCTCTCTACCAAAAGGCCCTATGAATGACCTCCAAAATGTCCTAATGGCTATTGAGGTAGTGTGTATAATAGAGAAAAACTTTCCTAGAACAATACTCACTATCCAATTTTATCTTGTGGCACATTTAGTTGATGAAGTGTCACTTTATGGTGTTATTCATATTAAATGGATGTTTTTCCTTAAAAGGTTCATGAAAATCTTAAAGGACTTTGTGAGACGAAGAGCAAAGCCAGAAGTAAGCATGGCAGAGGGATGGTTGATGCAAGAGTCTTTTGTGTGTACCTCAGAACATCTCTCTCAAATAGATCCTCCCATGCCATGATTATGGAGTAATAAGGAGGATGAACAACTAATCACTAATGCACCACAAGAAAAAGGAAGGCAATGAAGAATGGATGCAGCATTACACCAAAAGGTGAATACATTCTACATTCTAAATAGTCCTATCATGGAGAAATGGATTGCGAGATACAAGGATGCAATCAATAGATGAAAGGATTAGAGAAAACCTTTTAGAAGAGTAAATAGATGCTTGCCATCTCCACCTAGCTTAGAATCTCTCTCAAGTGTGATCAATATAGAATGGCTTCATAAGGCAATATCAGAGGGACCAAAAAATGGAGAGATAGTCATAAGAGAAGAGCAAGAGTATGCACGAGGATGTGATCCTCAAGTAAGCATATCCTTGATCTCTTTCTCATGCTTTGATTATTATATACCTTGTTTAACACTAGTTCTGTAATTGGACACTAAAGTGTCCTGAGGACACTAAAGTGTCCTGAAAAGTTAGCATTTTTCTTGAATTTTTGTGGGCAATCTATTAAGAGTTTTGAAATGCTTAACATCCACAGATGTTCCTCAAGATCCAAAAAATCCTTGAGATTTTTAAAATTGCACTTTTCTTAGCTTTTGCAAGGCAATATTTTAATTTTCTTAGACACATGCTGATAAAACGCATGATTTTTGCTGTTTTCAAAATAGTAGTAATTTGGACATAACTTTTAGAAGGGACATAGTTTGATCATGAAACTTAGCTTGATGGAAAGCCCATGATGTAAACTAAAGCTTAGAATCATCAAACGACAATTATTGGATAAATTTTTGACTCGCTAATATTGAAATGACGTTTTTTATGCAGGTGGAGCATGAATTTTTCTCCTTCCATATGCAAGCTAATAATGTAAAACTTGAGGTTCACCCATGTTATATAGGGTAAATACTACTTTGTTTTGAATTTTCCAAAACTTTATAGCCACTTTTTGGGCCTCTTCTCATACATGGCCTTTTGCGCAACCTGTTTTTAATACATAAAATGTCTAATTATGAGCCTAATTTTGATTTTCATCAAAGGGGAAAGCTGTGTAAGTGCATTATTTGTTGTAACTATAGGTGTAGACTACTTGTGCAAGCATAGTTATGATTAGTTTTTGATAAAAGATGATCAAATTTTGTATTTTTATTTTTTACAGTTTTTTTAGAACTAGGCGATAAGAACCTACTTAAGTGGAGGCTAAGTTAGTGTCATACACATCAAATTATGGCTTATTTATCTCATCTCAAGCATGAAAACCAATAATCAACATTCTCATTGATAGGGCTACATTATTTTTTAGTGGCGTGATTGAGTTTTGATAATACGCGTTACTTTTGCTGATTTTATGTAACTTTTTTGGAAAAAATTCTAGGAAAGGAAAATGATTTTTTTGGTGAACTTCTACCTCCTTGGACTGATGTATGCTATCAAAATATCTTGTAAAAAATGCTATTGATATCATTGGATTTTTTTTTGAGAGAATGATGCTTGCATATTTGAAAAAATCCTAAAAAATGTTCATTTTCAAGACATATGCTACTTTGTTGCTTATGTACTTCCAAATAAAAAGGCATTTTATATGTTTAGCATTTTTTACATAAGCGTAGGGTTATGTTCTACATGCCCAATGAAGCATTTTGGTTTTCAAAGCCTACATTAGGAGTTTGATTTTTTTTCACAACCCCCAAAAAGGACACTCAAGTGTCCTGTTTTGGTACCAAACTAGTGTTAATGCACTATACTGAATACCATGCTTTTGTTTAATGTTAATACAAATTATATAATGTAATATGGTTAGGGAAAAGACACTTTCACACATAACATTTGGATTCTAAAAAAACACATTTGATTCTAGTGTCATGATAACTTTTGAGCAAGAAAGTCGAGCTAGTAGATATGATATCAATGTTTCAAAGAACAATCTAAGTATTGTGAAACTATTCAAGATATTCTTGAGATTGGGTTTAGAGCATTCAATCTATTCATCTTTGATGTCAAATAGTTCAAGGTGATATATAGAGATACTCAAACAACCTTGAAGAAACATCCAAATATGTTTTTTCAAATTTGGAATGATAAAAAAGATACTTTCATACTACATGAACACTGTCAACAAGTTAGTATCCAAACTAATCACTAGTAAATTATAATGTAGTATAATGAATGTGTAGATTGCAAGTATGATTAATGACAACCCCTTTCCTCCTTTATGATTTTAGATTGTGTTTCACGCAGATCGTATTAATCCAAAGTTGTGGTATTTTATACAAGTTTTTTCTTGTTCAAAAATTGTTAAGGCTGAATCTCTAGATGGGATACAATTGCTACCTCAAATCGACTCATTGAAAGAAGACGACGATCGAAATAAACAAAAAAATCTAGAAGATGCCGACTATGAGCACGAGAAATATCATTCTAAAAAAGATAATGAGTCACAACCTATTGATCATGACAATGCTTTATTGAATGATGATAGTGATATTAACATTGAATCCGATCTTTTTATTGAGCTTTCATTAGATATAGAGATTGATGAAGCAACACAAATAGATCTATTATAAGATAGAACGAATTCATGGTCTTGAAATTGTTTATGTAATTATTTCATTGCTCATTCAAAAAGTTCTTTCAAACTATCTTAGTTATTTTTTAACATAGCTTTAAAGATTCACACCAGATGTTTTTTTCAAACCACCATTTTTTCTCTATAGCTGTCCAACAGTGTTATTTTGCTGCCTAGCAACGATTTTTAGCTACTGAGCAACGAAATAATACTACCCAATGTTATTATATATAAAAAATGCCGCTTTGCAACGTTAAAAAACCTCAACACCCATGCTATAGGAATGCTGCTAGAAAACGTTGTTGTGCTTCCTACATATTGTAGTAACACTAATAGGCCAAAATTTACCAATAGTGACACACCTCATACCTAAGGCATGATGTTCCAAGCAACACACCCTTCTATCTTCATGTGTTTATAGAGTACCAAACTCCTCACTTACAAAGCTTAAGGGGTTCTTCATATTGCCCCAACTCATTGCTCTCCTCCTAGTCTAATGACTAATACATCTCTTGTAGAGCATGATTTTGGATATCCTGTTAGTGCACTTGTAGAAGAGCGTACCATGAATACCTCCCCCTTCCTCCCACATTCATGCACTAACATACAAGTTCTCATGATGAGAAGGCTTAGTGAAGTGGAGCCTTTAGGTAGAATATTCACAAAATCTATGTTTAATCGCATGCCTCGTCTAATCCACCACACCATACTACCATGTCTGATCGGCCACATCAAATTATCATGAAAGTATATCACAATCCACCACATAACAGACAATTGAAATAGCATATAACATCCTCCACATCATACTATCATGACAACCTGCGACATCCTCCACATCACACGATCATGAAAACACCCTGCCTACCGTATGGCACCATGGAAGTAGCCACATCATGAAAACACCTTGCCTACCGTATGGCACCATGGAAGTAGCCACATCATGTAGCAGAAGGCAAAACCCAGCCTGTTGTATGGCCCCATGGAAGTTAGCCACATCACATGTAGCAAAAGGCAAAACAGCATGCAAGTCAACCTCACAACATAAAAACAATGAAGATAGCATCACACAAGCTAAACGAAAATCACATGCCCCCATCATGACTGTTTCTAACAATGATGAACACTGAAAGGGTATCATTAATTTGTGAAGCAATCAATGTTTAAAAGGTTTTATTTATTCGTGAAGGCAAGGCAAGCCAAAAATGGCCTGGAAGCTTCACACGCCTCCAACTCGCAGAAAAACAGGCCAGGTGACTCTGCGAATTCCCTCACCCCATACGGCTCTGAAGGCATCCTGCCGGCTCTCATCCAGCAGCTCCACGCCCCGCCTCCTCGCGCACTGCAGCACCGACCAGGATCCCAAGTAAGCCAGGAAACCATCTACTCGCATCTCCTTCTCGCACTCAAAGCGGGTCACTGGCCCTGTGCCACCTACGTCGTCGCCCAGCACAGGCTTGAAAGGGAAGGGCAGGTTCCTGAACTCCTCGTCCACGGCGCGCGTGGCAGGATCCCAGAAAGGTCGCGTTTCCCTATAAAATTCCCAGAACACAGCATCCACCTCGCCGCTCACGGAGGGCGCTGTGTAACACCACGCCGCCAGGATTCCCCCGGGCTTTCTAAGCACATGCTTGGCCTGGGCATAGAACGAGTCAAGGTTGAACCAGTGCAGAGCCTGCGCCACTGTCACCAGGTCCACCGAACCCTCCCCTCCCACGATCCTCTCCAATTCTTCCTCCGACATCTCAGCAGGCGTGCAAACGTACGTCAGGTTCTCCCTACTCTGTGCATGCTTGATCTGTGCCTCGCTCACATCGGTTGCGATCACAGTCTTGTAGTGCTCTGCGACCTGCCAAAAAAGAGGAATAGGATCTAAGCCAGACTAGAGGGAGAGAGAGAGAGAGGGGCGCCATTAGAGACTCACCGCTACTGCTGCCTGGCCGCTGCCGGCGCCAACATCCCAAGCTCGATCATGGTGAGAGGTAAGGGAGGCAAGGAAGCAAAAGAGAGAGGGAGGGTAATCAGGCCTTCCTGCTGCGTACAGGCCCGCTTGGTTGTCGAACAAACCCACCATGTTTGTCAGGTCCTCTGTAAAGTCGTCACTTTTCTTTTCTCTCTCTCCTCTCGATGATTGAACTAGTATTATTTAAAAAAAATTATTTGAAGAATTGGAATCTTAGTCCCCTCGGCTCTATTTGGCCCCGGCATGGCCAAGGGGGATCAACGATGGAGAAGGTTTGGGGGTCGCATCTTGACGCGAGGGGCGTTGATCTTGGCGGCGGGCGCCAGCTGAGTAATCTCGGGCCCAAAGTAATCTCGGGGCCAAAATAATTTCGGGTTGAGGCAGGCGGGGGGTGGCGAATCTTTTCGGAAAATAAAGAGAATTGAATGCATTGGTATAATTTTGAAAAATTTGAAAAGAATCCATATTTCTTTAAATGATATTTATTAAACATCAATACATGAACATAATGCTACCCGCCACTAAGTAATCTCGGGATAATAGTAATCTCGGCCCATCGTAATTTTGGGAGGACATTATAGTCTCTCTCTCTCTCTCTCTCTCTCTCTCTCTCTCTCTCTCTCCCTCCGTCCCTCCGTCCCTCCCTCTCTCTCTCTCTCTCTCTCTCCCTCCCTCCGTCCCTCCGTCCCTCCCTCTCTCTCTCTCTCTCTCTCTCTCTCTCTCTCTCTCTATAGCCAATACATTGCAGAAAGTGGGGAGGAGAAGAAAATTCTATTATCTTATTGGATCTAAAGATCAAACTACCACTTGCATTAATCTGTCAAGAAGGTATTTCTCTTAGCTTAATCTTTCTAATACATTGAGCTATACTTTTGGTTACAAGCATTACCAAAAAACACCTTGTTTTGAAATGATTTGATCTCCAATGTGATGTGCATTATCTTTAAACAATTTATAGTTTAGCATATTGATCAATTTGATAATGAAATTCTTTGTTTTGACATGATTTCATCTCCAATGTGATGTGCATTTTCTTTAAACAATTTATAGTTTAGCATATTAATCAATTTGATTGTGTATGTATTGATAATGTAGTCTTAAATGTCCACAACAATGGATTGGCTAGCTGGAGATGAGGATAGTGATGATGCAAGTAGTGGTAATGCAAGTACTGATGATCTAAACATTGAATACCAATGTCAAAGTTGTAACAACCATGGAAGTCTCAGAAAAATTGCAAGGTTGTATGCAATCCAAATGAGCATTTGTCTCGTATATATTTCTCTTTTAGTGAGAAGCTATATAAATTAATGAAATAAGAGTGCTACAAGATGATGTGTCCATAAGCTTGGAAATGCTAAAAAGTCATGATGATAGAGGCATGCTTGATTTGAAAAAGTGGCGAAAAATGAAAGATGAGCTTTGCTTGGGAGAGAGAGAGGATGGTTCTCTTTGTATTTGTTTGAAGGGGCCATTTAAGTTAAAGATTACATGTATTGAGGAGTGGGAAAGCATTGTGAAAGCTGCACACAGTGTCAAAGGCTCAAGAGAACATAAAAGTACAAATGTCACACTTGAAGCGATCAAGTCAACATGGTGCACTGACATCAGAAGGCATGGAATACCCTCATCTTACATCAAGGAGTTTATTAATACATGTACATGTAATCGTAGCAAGAGTCAGCAACTACCTTTAATTAGGCATCACAAATGGGATCTAAACAAGGAGCCATCATATGCTATACATACAAATAGGGCTAATGTGGACATGCAATTGAATAATATAATGATAGAGCATATGGTGAGACTAGTCATGGTACGGTTATCAAAGAGACACTTCTTGCAGGTATGGTGACTTACAAGATGAAGAGCGGTCATTCTCTTTGATTCTTCCAGATGCAAATGAAATTCATAACATTTTTGCATCTCAAGTAAGGATCTTGCTCACAACACATGCCAACCGAGTTATTGCTACGTTAACTTCCTTGAAGCTTTCCAATAATTCAAGTTTTTGGTATTTTAAATCTCTTTTTTATACAGTCAATGGTACTTATGTAGTAAATCGAGTTATTGTTACGTTAACTCCCTTGAAACTTTCCAATAATTCAAGGTTTTGGTATTTTAAATCTCTTTTTATACAGTCAATAATTCAAGTTTTTGGTATTTTAAATCTCTTTTTTATACAGTCAATGGTACTTATGCAGTTCCAGATTACTTTCACAACAACAATGCATGCACATCTCTATTATACATAGTAATCTCGGGCTGTGAAAGTAATCTCGGGGACTATGAAAGTAATGCACTCAGGTCTCTACTGTCTGCTGCTGCTGTAAAAGTAATCTCGGGATTACTTTTACAACATTGTAGTTTAGGTCAATAAACATAATTGGTAATAGAATTAATAGTTGAGATTACTTTTACAACAGTACACTCAGGTCTCTGTTGTAATCTGGGCTATAATCTCGGGTTTCCGAGATTACTTTCACAGCCTGAGATTACTTTATACAACATTGTAGTTTAGGTCAATAAACATAATTGGTAATAGAATTAATAGTTGAGATTACTTTTACAACAGTACACTCAGGTCTCTGTTGTAAAAGTAATCTCAGGTTGCTGTGAAAGTAATCTCGGAAACCCGAGATTATAGCCCAGATTACTTTTACAACATAGCACTTAGGTGTCTGTTTCAATAAGTAATCTCGGGCTGTGAAAGTAATCTCGAGTTTTCGAGATTACTTTCACACCCGAGATTACTTTATACAACTTTGTAGTTTAGGTCAATAAATATAATTAGAAATAGAGTTAATAGTTGAGAATACTTTATAATAGAGGTAATAGTGTGGTCAGTAATAGATGCAAAATCTCATACAAAAGATGTCGAATCTCATATAGAAGATGCAGAATGTCATAAATATGATGTGGAATCTCAATGACCATCTCTTTTATAATACTTATGGAAAAAATATAAAACCCAAAACCATAACTTGCGTTTAACAAGATTACATGAGCCATGACTCATACAAAAGTTACACAATCTCATAAAAAAGATGTTGAATCTCATATAGAAGATGTAGAATGTCATAAATAAGATGTGGAATCTCAATGACTATCTCTTTTATAACACTTATAGAAAACATATAAAACCCAAAACCATAACTTGCGTTTGACAAGATTACATGAGCCATGACTCATATAAAAGTTACACAATCTCATAAAAAAGATGTAGAATATCATAAATAAGATGTGGAATCTCAATGACCATCTCTTTTACAACACTTATGGAAAAAATATAAAACCTAAAACCATAACTTGCGTTTGACAAGATTACATGAGCCATGACTCATACAAAAGTTACAAAATCTCATAAAAAAGATGTTGAATCTCATCTAGAAGATGTAGAATGTCATAAATAAGATGTGGAATCTCAATGACCGTCTCTTTTACAACACTTATGAAAAAATATAAACCCACAACCATAACTTGCATTTGACAAGATTACACGAGCTGCCTTGACTCATACAAAAGTTATAAAATCTTATACAAAAGAGGTTGAATCTCATATAGAAGATGTAGAATGTCATAAATAAGATGTGAAAGCCTCTATGATCATACAGGAGATGTAGAATCTCATACAAGCACCCACATCATCATATAGCAACATATGACGTCTCATCTATGGTGCATGGCTGTCTCCAACATACAAGTTTGGATCCAGGATCGGATGCCCTTCAACCTTTGTACATCCGCATGTGAAAACCAAGCTTTTGAAAGCTAAATACAACATATCAAGAAGGTAAATGCATATGATAAATTATCCATAAAACTAAAGAACATAGAGAGATAAACTAACCATGAAACTAAAGAACATATAGATGAAAGCTTATACCCTATTTCTAGGCTTGGAATGTTGTAATCCGCCCTTAATCAAAAACCACATGGTAGCCATAACATAATATCGACAATCGTATCCATTAGGTTATTGAGGAATCTTGTACAGAAATTATAAAACCACATAAGCTCCCTTTCAAATCAAGGAATGAAAGCCTCCTCAATTGAGCATTTTGTGTCATTGCCATTCTCTTATCTTCAAATCCTTATTCAAACACTCTCTTTACATGTGAATGTCTCATTTAGCATTAGCTCCTCATGATTTAACATAATTTTGGACCTCTTTGATAATTCATGATAAGTGGGATAAGGAGTTATTATCTTGGTGGACCTGTCACTTCTCAAGGTAGCCCTTGCCTTATTGCTGCCCTCCTTTGGAGGTACCAATGGTTTTAGCGGTAATGAGCATGTGGAAAGACTTTGGAGACCATAGGTAAATATTTACGATTGTTCACTGAGCAATGTTTACCCTTACCCTCTAGATTGAATCATGAAGGAGATGAAAGGCAAGATGCTATGTGAAAATTGAGGTTTCATGCAAAGAGAGAGAAGTGCAGTTTTTGTGGTCTAATACCCAAATTTCAACCGTCACTCGAGTATTGGTTTCTAAAATTGATCATATGGCTAGGAAGATCTTTATATGCTCTTTCCATTCATGTAACTATTTTCTTAATACTTTACTTCATTGATAATTAGAATTTCTTCCAAATTTGCTAACTTTTAGGCGAATTTTGGCAGTTTTATAGTCTTGTAGTAAAATGCTCATAACTTTTCGCTCGGTTCTCCGTTTTTGAAAGTTTTTATATAGGCGCGAAGCTCTCTTCAAGCTCTACATTTTTATGTAATTCTCTTTTGTATTGTCTATATGGTTTTTGAACTACAATTCTCTGTGTATCTCTATTTTTATAGACTTTTGGCCACTCTTTAATAATAATTAGTTTCTCTTAATCTCTTATCAAAAAGCAAATCCCATATATCTTATCCTCTTGTAAGCGATTGATATATTCTTTTACTTTAAGATATTCCGTCCAAATCGCCCAATTCGAACGGATGAACCTTACCAACATTCCCCATATGTTTCCGTACATATAATCCTGAGTCGGAAGATTTTCTTCCAACAAAGAATTGCCCTCTTATTTGGAGCTACAAGACTGACAGAAATTCTTGCTTCTCCTAAGCCTTTCATCTTTCCTTCCATGAATTATGATCTCACCTTTGATGTATTTATCTTTATCTTAACCTAGGGAGAGAAAGGGAGGTGAGGAGGCTCTGAGGTTTCATACAAGTGTGTTTTGATTCTAAGAAGTGATCAAAGTCAAAACCCCAACTTTGTGTCACATATTTTGGTGGAGTTGCGGGTAGTTTTTACTTAGAATTATTCTATTTTAACCTCAAGGTCCCACATGATTAAAGAAAAGTTATTTTGAAATAAGTAAATTTGCCTTGTTTTGCTACTCATCTTTTGGTGCAAGATGTTCAACATTCCACTATTTCAAGGATCGAAAAGAGAAGACCTGGGGAGTTATCTCCAAGAGTTCAATCGCGCATGCCACTTGATGGGCTGGTCTATGAAAGAGAGGGCAGAAATACTTCCTGATTTTTTGGAGGGTGTGGCTTTAGCTTGGCATGAGGCTTTGCCAGAGGAGTCCAAGAATGAATGGGAAAGGTTGACCAAAGCAATGAAGGAGAGATTTGGGACAGTGGAGTCACCAATGCTTTACTATTGCAATTGGATTAGATTTTCCAAAAGGAAGGAGAGTCATTTTTTACCTTTTCAGTGATGAGGTATGAAGCCTTGTTTATCAAATATCAACAAGTTGCTTTACATGGTGTTGCTTCTTCTTTTTCACCTTTTATGGGAGATTCAAAGAGTTCTTTAGCAATGGAGCACCTTAAGATAAGCAAGTTTATCATGGCTTTGGATCCCCGCTTGCATGGAAAAGTTCTTAGCAAAGATCCCACTAATTTTAAAGAGGCTCTTCGTATTGCTTTGAAGAAGGAGGCCTTTCTTCATATTGAGTCCACATTCCAATCTTCTCCGAGTGTGCAAACCCCACCATAAGTAGAGATAGCCTCAACATCTCGGGTACAAGCTCCATCCTTGGATCATAACATTAAACAACTTATGGCAGAATTTGCTGATTTGAAGTTACACTTAGTCAACACAAGGCCACCTAGGGTTCCACGAGTTGATGATAAACCTGGGGATAGAAGTAGTGTCACATGCTATGAATGTCAAGAGAAGGGGCATTATCGCACTGAGTGTCCAAAATTAAGGAAAAGAGAGGATAAAAGTTTAGCACTTTTAGAGGAAACATGTTCAAAAGAAGAAGAGGAAACATTGATGCCATTAATGGCAAAACGGGGTCATAAAATTAGGAGCCAAGAAGAAGAAGAACAAGAAGAACAAGAAGATAAATCTGAAGAAGAGGAGAAAAATAAGAAGAAGAAGAAGTCGTCTGTCTAGGAGAAAAATTGGACAATCTGACTTTCCTCTTGGACAAGAATCTCTTAGTTATGACCTCTTAATAGATCTTAGGGAGAAAACAGCACAAATCACATTTAGGCAGCTTTTGGCACTCTCTCCAAAACTCAGAAAGGAATGGGGTAAGCTGGCTAGCACAAGGGAATCTAAGAAAAAGAAGAAGAGGGATAATGGGAATCCTATGGCTCAAAAGGTGGATATTGATGTAAGAGATGATATGCCTGTGATGTCATCATTGAGGGAAAAACAATTTCTAATGCATACATTGATGGAGGTGCATCAATCAATGTCATGAGTGAAAAAACAATGAAAGATGTTGACTTAAAGTTGTCTTCCTACTAACTCTTCCTATCGCATCAAACTTTTACTGATAATACTAAGGTGAAAATCTTAGGAATTGTCAGGAATTTGGGAGTGTTACCATGAAGCAAATTTTCTTGGTGTTATCGACTATAAAATAGATATCATAATTACAACATGAAGATACAAAAATGCCTTGTTAACATTCGACATGAAAAAATTTTATACATGTCGAGCTCAATTAATATAAAGATTAGTGGATGTATGTGGTATTTCTGTGCCTATAACTTTCCAGGTCATTCCTACAAAGCCTGATGCTAGGGCTTACCCCCATTGATATTGGGGGTAGGCCATGGCTTTGCCAAGTGAAGGCAATTCAAAAGTGGGAGACATGTGATCTTATTCTACAAGGTGAGAATAAGAAGGCCCACTACAACATCAAGAGTCGTCGTCGTAAGAAAGTGGTAAGAGGTGAACCTTCAACTTCCGAAAGTTCAGAGTCAGAGTCATCCGATGAAGAGGAGAAAAGTGATAGCTCCGAGTATTCCATCTCAAAAGGGGAGGTGGAGGGAGTTGCATTTGGTCTTTCCCTGGGAAGGGATCAAGGGGATGCTAAAGACAATGGAGCCTTGGAAGGGGAAGCTTCTTCAACCATGTTTAAGAAAGGAGATGACACAGAATGAACTTCTTCTTGATGAGTCCATAGCAGGTACTGAAAGGGAGAATTACTTAAAAATGTTGGATGGATTTCCTTACCATTTTGCAAACGGCTACTCACAGGTACGCCAAGTCACCCTAGTAGAGCACAAGATTGATCTCAAGCCCCAAAGTAAGCCAGTGGTATAGCGGCGAAGGCGTTTGGGAGGAGTAGTGCAAGCAGAGGTGCTTAAGAATGAGGTAACTAATTTGCTTGATATTTTTCCAGTAGAGAATTCAGAGTGGATTTCCCCAGTTGTAGTCACTCCCAAAAAGGGTGGAAAATGGCGTGTGTGTGTGTGTGGACTTTCGCCCTCTGAATGCATGCACAAAGAGGGATTATTATCCTCTACCCTTTGAGGATGAGATTTTGGATCAAGTTGCAGGTCATGAGTTGTATTTAGTGTGTGATGGATACTCTGGATACTTTCAAATTTGGATTTGTGAAGAAGATCAAAGCAAAACCTCATTTATCACCCCTTGGGGAGTGTATGCCTATAGGGTGATGCCATTTGGCTTTACCAATGCACCAGCAACTTTTCAACGCTTCATGAGTCAGGTATTTGCACCTTACTTGGGAAAGTTTATAAGGGTCTTTTGGATGATTTTTGCATTTATTCAAGCCGCATGGATCACTTGGAAAAGTTGAGGTTGGCCTTGCAAAGTATTGATGATGCAAAAGGGTGTCTTAATCTTGGGAAATGCCACTTGGCACAAAGGAAGGTGGTTCTCTTGGGACATGTTATCTCAGAAGAAGGCATAGAGATGGATCCTGAGAAGGTGCAGGCAATTGTGGCCCTCCCACCACCTACTAATGTAAGGGAGGTAAGGAGGATTATGGGTAAAACAAAGTATTACCAACGCTTTGTTGTTGACATGTTCTCTGAGAAGATGTATCCTATAAATCTGTTGACAAAGAAGAATGTTTCTTTCCAATTGGGGCTCGATCAAATTCAATCTTTTTGTTTGCTCAAGGAATGCATGAGTTAAAGTCCAATTGTGCAGTCTCCTAGGTGGGGGGAGGACTTTTATGTGAAGGGTGCTATACTCTTGCAAAAGGGAGAGCAAGGGCGTATGCAACCAGTGTATTACGCAAGCTGACAACTCACTGATGCCGAGGAGAGGTATGGTGAAATGGAGAAAGGTGGTTTGTCTCTTGTTTTTGCAATAAAGAAGTTTAGATCATACTTGTTACCTCGCCCTTTTTTCTTCCTCACATCTTAACCTTCTTTACAATTCTTGGTCCGCAAACACAATCCTGCAGGAGGGAAGTTTGCAAAGTGGATTTGTGAGCTTCAAGAATTCTCTTTCACTTTTATTACAGAAAACACCACTAGTTCCTCTCCTGCAGATTTGCTTACAAGGAAGGAAGAGGAAGAGGGAACAAGAGGAGCAAAGGAAGAAGTATATGAAGATTTGGAGACACCACCAACAACTGCTTTCACTGTGCATTTTAATGGAGCCTTTAGCCCTTCTAGGCAATGTGGGGTTGGGCGGATAGTTTTATTTGATCCAGAAGGAAAAGAGGTTTGGGCCAAGGGTAGGGAATTTCCAAAGGCTATATCAAATAATGTGGCTGAGTACAATGCATTAATTTGGGGATTAGAAGATTGCATAGAAGATGGAATTAAAGAGGTAGAGGTTCAAGGGGATTCGCAATTGGTCATCATACAAATGAAAGAAGAATATAAGGCAAGGAGTCCTAGTCTCCAAGAATTGTATATCAAATAATGTGGCTGAGTACAATGCGTTAATTTGGGGATTAGAAGATTGCATAGAAGATGGAATTAAAGAGGTAGAGGTTCAAGGGGATTCGCAATTGGTCATCATACAAATGAAAGAAGAATATAAGGCAAGGAGTCCTAGTCTCCAAGAATTGTATAAAAGGGCAATGGAGTTAAAAGAAGCTTTTGAGTTTTGTAAATTTGTGCATGTTAAAACAGGAAGGATAATCAAAAGGCTGATGAATTGGCTACTAAAACTTTGGCTTCTTTCAAAGTAGCTATTCTTGCATTGATGGATACAGGCTAGTCTGAGCTCCAAGATGTTCAACAAGATTTAGATACAGGATACTTCCCTCCTAGATTGAATTCTCAACAGAAGCAAAGACTTACAAGGAAAGCTCATCCTTACACAATTCTAGGGGATGTTCTTTACAAGCAAGGTAAGGATAAGATTCTTAGGAGGATAGTGAGCCTGGAAGAATCTAAAAGGATTATGGAATTATATCATGAATGTTCAGGTCACTTTGCCTCAGCCAACACAACTCGGAGGATCCTTAACACAAGTTATTATTGGCCTCGACTCAACAAAGATGCCTATGAGTGGTGCAAAAGCTGTGAAGTATGCCAGGCATATGGGCATAAGCAATTGGTTCCCGAGCCCTTAAACCCTATCCCAGCATATGGTCCATTTGAAAGGTGGGGATTAGATTTTGTGGACCCACTTCCTTGTTCCTCACATGGGAAGTATTACATATTGGTAGCCACAGATTATGCAACAAGGTGGGCAGAAGTAAAGGCCATGGTCAATACAGGATACTTCCCTCCTGGATGGAATCCTCAACAGAAGCAAAGGCTTACAAAGAAAGCTCACCCTTACACAATTCTAGGGGATGTTCTTTACAAGCAAGGTAAGGATAAGATTCTTAGGAGGGTAGTGAACGTGGAAGAATCTAAAAGGATTATGGAATTATGTCATGAATGTTCAGGTCACTTTGCCTGAGCCAGCACAACTCCGGAGGATCCTTAACACAGGTTATTATTGGCCTCGACTCAGCAAAGATGTCTATGAGTGGTGCAGAAGCTATGAAGTATGCTAGGCATATGGGCATAAGCAATTGGTTCCCGGACCCTTAAACCCTATCCCAACATATGGTCCATTTGAAAGGTGGGGATTAGATTTTGTGGGCCCACTTCCTCATTCCTCACATGGGAATTATTACATATTGGTGGCCACAGATTATGTAACAAGGTGGGCAGAAGCAAAGGCCATGGTTAATAATAAAGTCAAGAGGTTCCCGCACGTGCCAATGAGTACCGGCTAAAGATATTTTACCCTCGAGAACCATGGCCAGCAGATCCCCAAGACAAGCATGGAGGATCTACTGGGGAGAAAAGATGTGACATGAAAATCTGATATCTTTCATTTTCAATTTTGTACATATTTTGATGGTTTCTCAATGGTAATAAGGTGGAAACTTGTCCAATAAGATTGCGGCGCCGCCCACAATGGAATAACCGTGTGGTGATGCGGCGACTTGGCGGCTACCCTGATAACAGCATTCTATCTTCAAATATAATGGTTTTACTTGATTTAGGATGCACACGTTGTAAATGCCACAAGTATGCTTAATAAATACTTTGTTATGGTAGATAGGCTAGTGATGTGGAAAATAAAAGTGGCCTTCGTGCTCACATAGATTTTAATTGTATTATTAATATAGTATTCACCATAAGGCTACAAGTTGGGGAGTGTGGAAGGCATGTGGAAGAGTGTGTGTAGGTGCATAATTAGGAAAGGTTCTTCTAAAATGTCTACATGGAAGAGGAGAATTCCACCATGTGTAAGTGGGATCTCCACCTACATGACTTAGTCTTGGCTATTATCTCATCACTCTTTCAAAGTAAAAAAGTCTTCAATTTAATAATCAATAGAAAACTTAGCCTAAGAGGACAATTGATGGTGACATCTACCCTTATGTCATTGAAGGGTTGAAGATTTTTATGTTGTAATTTGTAACATTGGAAGAGAGGGTGATTCTCCACCTATAAAAGGAGCCCTCCTCTCCCTTTCGTATCAAGGAATGAAAGCCTCCTCAATTGAGCATTTTGTGTCATTGCCATTCTCTTATCTTCAAATCCTTATTCAAACACTCTCTTTACATGTGAATGTCTCATTTAGCATTAGCTCCTCATGATTAACCTAATTTTGGACCTCTTTGATGATTCATGATAAGTGGGATAAGGAGTTATTATCTTGGTGGACCTGTCACTTCTCAAGGTAGCCCTTGCCTTATTGCTGCCCTCCTTTGGAGGTACCAATGGTTTTAGCGGTAATGAGCATGTGGAAAGACTTTGGAGACCATAGGTAAATATTTACGATTGTTCACTGAGCAATGTTGACCCTTACCCTCTAGCTTGAATCATGAAGGAGATGAAAGGCAAGATGCTATGTGAAAATTGAGGTTTCATGCAAAGAGAGGGAAGTGCAGTTTTTGTGGTCTAATACCCAAATTTCAACCGGTAATTACTCATCACTCGAGTATTGGTTTCTAAAATTGATCATATGGCTAGGAATCTCTTTATATGCTCTTTCTACTCATGTAACTAATTTCTTAATCCTTTACTTCATTGATGATCAGAATTTCTCCCAAATTTGCTAACTTTTAGGCGAATTTTGGCAGTTTTATAGTCTTGTAGTAAAATGCTCATAACTTCTCGCTCGGTTGTCCGTTTTTGAAAATTTTTATATAGACACAAAGCTCTCTTCTAGCTCTACGTACCTATGTAATCCCCTTTTGTACAGTCTATATGGATTTAAAACTCCAATTCTCTGTGTATCTCTATTTTTATAGACTTTTGGCCACTATTTCTTCTTAATAATGATTAGTTCCTCTTAATCTCTTATCAAAAAGCAAATCCCATGTATCCTCTTGTAAGTGATTGATATATTCTTTTACTTTAAGATATTCCGTCTAAATCTCCCAATTCGAACGGATGAACCTTACTAACATTCCCCGTATGTTTCGGTTCACATAATCCTGAGTCGAAAGATTTTCTTCCAACAAAGAATTGCCCTCTTGTTTAGAGCTGCAAGACTGGTAGAAATTCTTGCTTCTCCTGAGCCTTTCATCTTTCCTTCCATGAAGTATGATCTCACCTTTGATGTGTTTATCTTTATGTTAACGTAGGGAGAGAAAGGGAGGTGAGGAGGCTGTGAGGTTTCATACAAGTGTGTTTTGATTCTAAGAAGTGACCGAAGTCAAAACCCCCACTTTATGTCACACTACCATCAAGTTGCATGTGTAAAGATTCCTTGGTAACTCTCCTACTTCTACTGAAAGATTTTACATAGATGTTCAACCTTTGGGAAATGACTAAAAGGTTATTTGGTCAATATCCCTCATTCCCAAACACATCAAATTTTTTAAGGAGAATTCTAGTGTGTCAATAAAGAGAGGTTGAACAGACGAGCTAGTGTACCCACATAGGGAAGTTGTAGCCATTTGAACTAACAAAGCTTGACCCCTCTTTCTATATCAATTCATATTTTTAGCAACTTGTGTGGTGACATAAAATTATTAGTACTAGAACAATCAACAAGAAATCTTAGAGTGAATTTATGGTTTTCATATGTAGCTGCTGGCACTTGGGTAATGGAGGCTTGAGGTAGATCTCCTCTTGAAAGATCCTTCCTTGCTCTTTAACTTCCACTCCCATGGCATCCCTATTAACCCTCTCATTCCAACCTTGAGAGTTCTAGTTATGGTTAACAAAAGTATTATCAATCAAGTACCTTTTCTTTGGGCATGCATTTGGTCTATGATTTGGCTTTAGGTAAAGAAAACATAGGTTTTCTCTTCTATCACTATTAAAAAAGAGCTCTTTTGGTAAGAAAGGAATCCGTGTCCTATTATCCTTGATTTGAAAACCCTATCCTCCATTCCATTCAATATTAGTGTTAGCATGGATTTGACAAAAATTCGATCTTCTAGAGCTTGGACTACCTCTTTGATCATGTTATCTTTTTCTTCATGTTTGCAATGAACTCTTTTTTTCCCTCCCAATCTTCTTCATTGATTTATTTTTTTTTAAAGAGAGAGACTTCTATTAAGTATGAAAAAAGCATGCAACAATCATGGCTATAGGCCAGAATAGAATAGAATCACCCCAATATGTAAAGTGATCTCAACCACTAACCATCATGATGCCATGAGAGACATGAGGGACTAAAGGAAAAGAAAATGACATGGTCCCACACCCGCATAAATACAACCTGTTTTGCCTACACAGAACAAGAGGACCCCTGAATATGAGCCCAAGTATCCATGAGAGTATGGATGATATCACCCCATATAGTACTAATGCACTAAGACTCAAAAATCTGGTCCACACCCTCAATAGCCTCCATGCATCTAGCTCTTTAGATTTGCCATGCTATAATATTGGCAACAATCTCCCAACTGGTGTCAATCCTCTATCAGGGGGGATGTATAATCAAAATGAGGGATATGTTGCAATAAACCATGCTAGGCAATACCTCTACGGATGAAAATAGCAGAGTCGTAGGAAATCAGTGGACCAGATTGGGAAAAGCAACTTTCCCCCAAGTCACATGCATGGCACAGCCACTCAATTTGCACATAAGTTGGGCTATAGAACCCCACATATACTGTGCAGTGCTGCATCCCCATAAACAATGCTCTACAAGAAGGTAGGTGCTACATCGAAAACCAATCTCCACTGATTGGTGGGGGGCCACATGTAAAAATAACCAAAAGAAATGAGAGATATGGCTCCTTCTGTATGAATGCCAAAGCCTATGGCAATATCTATGATGTATCACTGGAGAGATATCATAACTCTCCCAATGAGGCCTGAGAGTAGGAATCCTATACATTTGTTGAGTGATGAGAAGCTTGGCATTCTGGACCGTGAAATTGAAAAGGGGAAGGCTTTTCAACGGATCGAAGGCATCAATCCACTCCCACTCACCTCGATCCCACTGAAGATATCTGATAATAGGACTGCCACCATATAGCTACAAACACCAAGAGCCATGAGCCACTATCTAAGGAGAAGGATCAATGAACTAGTGCTTTCCTGAACGACTAACAATCCTCACTAGACTAAGCCTAGTATATGGGATGATCCCCTCCATGCTACATCTCCTCACTATCCCTCAATGCATGATAGAATAGATGGTGTAATCTGAAGCCTCCTGGCTCGAGAGAGGAATGACCTACATAGGTATGCCTATCCTTGAAAAGGCTCCCAGCCAACTTGGATGATAATCTCCATGAAAGATCTCAAAGAGCCACTCATGCAGTATAGCTGCATCAATATGATCAATATGTATGTGGGATCCCCTAAGATGTTGAATGGACACAGCTCTCCAATCCACCAGAAGACTCTTAAAGGTCTTCCAAGCAAGAACTATGTATGCACATCTCTCCCATCTTGACCACTACATGTAACGAGATGCACCAAGTGGCCGACTGGCCTCATCCCTAATGAACTTGTTCCACATAATAGGTTGTCGATCAACCTCATCCATAGACCTAGGAAGCCTTTGTTGCTAGAATGGTTTCATGCTTCTCCATGCTCTGACAATGGTTATAATAAGAGGGGAAGATGGTGCTCTGATATCAACCTCTGTGAGAACAAAAACCGTGTGCTGTGACTTGGCTATTATCTCATCACATTTTCAAAGTCAAAAAGTCTTCAATTTAATAATCAATAGAAGACTTAGCCTAAGAGGTTAATTGATGGTGACATCTACCCTTATGTCACTGAAGGGTTGAAGATTTTTATGTTGTAATTTGTAACAATGGAAGAGAGGGTGATTCTCCACCTATAAAAAGAGCCCTCCTCTCCCTTTCAAATCAAGGAATGAAAGCCTCGTCAATTGAGCATTTTGTGTCATTGCCATTCTCTTATCTTCAAACCCTTATTCAAACACTCTCTTTACATGTGAATGTCTCATTTAGCATTAGCTCCTCATGCTTAACCCAATTTTGAACCTCTTTGATGATTCATGATAAGTGGGATAAGGAGTTATTATCTTGGTGGGCCTGTGACTTCTCAAGGTCCCTTGCCTTATTGCCGCCCTCCTTTGTTGGAGGTACCAATGGTTTTAGCAGTAATGAGCATGTGGGAAGACTTTGGGGACCATAAGTAAATCTTTATAATTTTTTGTTGAGCAACGTTAACCCTTACCCTCTAGCTTGAATCATGAAGGAGATGAAAGGCAAGATGCTATGTGAAAATTGAGGTTTCATGCAAAGAGAGGGAAGTGCAGTTTTTGTGGTCTAATACCCAAATTTCAATCATCACTCGGGTATTGGTTTCTAAAATTTATCATATGGATGGGAAGCTCTTTATATGCTCTTTCCACTCATGTAACTAATTATTTAATCCTTTACTTCATTGATGATCATAATTTCTCCCAAATTTGATATTTTTAGGCGAATTTTGGCAGTTTTATAGTCTTGTAGTAAAATGCTCATAACTTTTCGCTCGGTTGCCTGTTTTCGAAAGTTTTTATATAGACGCAAAGCTCTCTTCAAGCTCTACGTAGCTATATAATCCTCTTTTGTACAATCTATATGGATTTAAAACTGTAATTCTCTGTGTATCTCTGTTTTTTTAAGACTTTTGGCCATTATTTCTTCTTATTAATAATGATTAGTTCCTCTTAATCTGTTAACAAAAAGCAAATCCCATGTATCTTATCCTCTTGTAAGTGATTGCTATATTCTTTTACTTTAAGATGTTCCATCCAAATGGTCCAATTCAAACAGATGAACCTTACCAACATTCCCCGTATGTTTCCATTCACATAATCCCGAGTCAGAAGATTTTCTTGCAAAAAAGAATTGCCCTCTTGTTTGGAGCTACAAGACTGACAGAAATTCTTGCTTCTCCTAATTCTTTAATCTTATCTTCCATGAATTATGATCTCACCTTTGATGTGTTTATCTTTATCTTAACCTAGGGAGAGAAAGGGAGGTGAGGAGGCTGTGAGGTTTCATACAAGTGTGTTTTGATTCTAAGGAGTGACCGAAGTCAAAACTCCAACTTTGTGTCACACTACCATCAAGTTGCATGTGTAGAGATTCCTTGGTAACTCTCCTACTTCTACTGAAAGATTTTACATAGATGTTCAACCTTTGGGAAATGACTAAAAGGTTATTTGGTCAATATCCCTCATTCCCAAATACATCAAAATTCTTAAGGAGAATTCTAGTGTGTCAATAAAGAGAGGTCGAAAAGATGAGCTAGCATACCCACATAGGGAAGTTGTAGCCATTTGAACTAACAAAGCTTGACCCCTCTTTCTATATCAATTCATCTTTTTAGCAACTTGTGGTGACATGAAATTATTGGTACTAGAACAATCAACAAGAAATCTTAGAGTGAATTTATGGTTTTAATATGTAGCTCTGCTGGCACTTGGGTGATGGAGGCTTGTTGAGGTAGATCTCTTCTTGAAAGATCCTTCCTTGCTCTTTAACTTCCACTCCCACGGCATCCCTATTAACCCTCTCATATTCCAACCTTGAGAGTTCTAGTTATGTGGTTAACAAAAGTATTATCAATCAAGTACCTTTTCTTTGGGCATGCATTTGGTCTATGATCCGGCTTTAGGCAAAGAAAACATAGGTTTTCTCTTCTATCTCTATTAAAAAGAGCTCTTTTGGTAAGCAAGGAATCTGTATCCTATTATCCTTGATTTGAAAACCCTATCCTCCATTACATTCAATATTAGTGTTAGCATGGATTTGACAAAAATTCGATCTTCTAGAGCTTGGACTACCTCTTCGATCATGTTATCTTTTCCTCGTGTTTGCAATGAACTCTTTTTTTCCCTCCCAATCTTCTTCATTGATTTATTTTTTTTCAAGAAAGAGACTTCTATTAAGTATGAAAAAAGCATACAACAATAACGGCTATAAGCCAGAATAGAATAGAATCACCCCAATTAATATGTAAGGTGATCTCAACCACTAAGGAGCATCATGATGCCATGAGAGACATGAGGGACTAATGGAAAAGAAAATGACATGGTCCCACACCCGCATAAATACAACCTGTTTTGCCTACGTGGAACTAGAGAACCCCTGAATATGAGCCCAAGTATCCATGAGAGTATAAATGATATCACCCCATATAGTACTAATGCACTTAGACTCAAAAATCTGGTCCACACCCTCAATAGCCTCCATGCATCTAGCTCTTTAGATTTGCCATGCTATAATATTGGCAACAATCTCCCAACTGGTGTCAATCCTCTATATGGGGGGATGTATAATCAGAATGAGGGATATCTTGCAATAAACCATGCTAGGCAATACCCCTACGGATGAAAATAGTAGAGTCTATATCACTACCCTCGTAGAAAATCAGTGGACCGGTTTGGAAAATCCAAGCAACTTTCCCCCAAGTCACATGCATGGCACGGCCACTCAATTTGCACATACGTTGGGCTATAGAACCCCACATATATTGTGCAGTGCTGCACCCCCATAAAAAATGCTCTACAAGAAGGTAGGTGCTACACCGAAAACCGATCTCCACTGATTGGTGGGAGACCACCATGTAAAAATAACCAAAAGAAATGAGAGATATGGCTCCTTCTGTATGAATGCCAAAGCCTATGGCAATATCTGCACTGTATCACTACTACAGAGTGTCATAACTCTCCCAATGAGGCCCGAGAGTAGGGATCCTATACATTTCTTGAGTGATGAGAAGCTTGGCATTCTAGACCATGAAATTAAATAAGGGAAGGCTTTTCAACGGATCGAAGGCATCAATCCACTCCCACTCACCTTGATTCCCACTGAAGATATCTGATAGGACTGTCACCATATAGCTACAAACACCAAGATCCATGAGCCACTATCTAAGGAGAAGGATCAATGAACCAGTGCTTTCCTGAACGACCAACAATCCTCACTGGACTAAGCCTAGTATATGGGATGATCCCCTCCATGCTACATCTCCTCACTATCCCTCAAGGCGTGATAGAATAGATGGTGCAATTTGAAGCCTGCTGGCTCTCGGGAGAGCAATGACCTACATAGGTATGCCTATGCTTGAAAAGACTCCCAGCCAACTTGGATGATAATCTCCATGAAAGATCTCAAAGAGCCACTCATGCAGTATAGCTACATCAATCTGATCAATATGTATGTGGAAGCCCCTAAGATGCTGAATGGATGCAGCTCTCCAATCCACCAGAAGACTCTTAAAGGTCTTCAAAGCAAGAACTCTGTATGCACATCTCTCCCATCTTGACCACTACATGTAACGAGATGCACCAACAAGTGGCCGACTGGCCTCATCCCTAATGAACTTGTTCCACATAATAGGTTGTCGATCAAACTCATCCATAGACCTAGGAAGCCTTTGTTGTAAGAATGGTCTCATGCTTCTCCATGCTCTGACAATGGTTACAATAAGAGGGGAAGATGGTGCTCTGATATCGACCTCTGTGAGAACAAAAACCGTGTGCTGGGCAACCAATCTCTCCCAACATGGATTTTACATCTCAAAATCTGAGATAAGAAAAAATCCTTCCAAGGCTCAATGCCTGGTATAGGAAACCTCTGACCACAAGTTTGTAAAGTAATGCCATGCACTAAAGATATGAATCAATAATATCCATCCCCCCTCTTGTCTAGGCTAAATAATTGTGAGCCAAGCTACGTGTGTCTATGGTGCCATATGCACCCAACCAAAGAAAATTTACAAATCAACCTCCTCAATTGACCAATGCACGCACAAGATAAGCTCCAACAAGAGACAATAAACCAAGCCGAAGTAAGCAATAACTGATTAACCACCAATGCTATGGAGACTAAATCTAATCTCTTGGAGCTCAAATGAAGAAGCTTCTGGATGTTTATAAGTACCAGAGCAAATTGCTACACAGGAGAAATATTAACCCCAACCTGGCATCTTAAATATCTAGCAGTGCATCCTCTACTGGATCCAAGTAAAACCAAGCTCTGCACCCCAAGCAACTTTCGGCGAGTCGCTAATCCAAAAACCAACATATTTGTGCTAGTAAATGAGTGCTCGACTGCCAAACAAAACTCTTCCAGTACCACCTGGAAGGAGCATAAACATATGTGTGAGGCCTCCAAGAACATGGTTGTGCCATCAACTAACTCAGAGTCAACCAGCTCCTCTTGACTATGAAGAGGAAACCTCAATCCAAAAATACCAGTAGTGGAGCAGAGGAAGATGCTCATGGCCTCTGCAACTATGATATATAATAATGGGGTTAAAGGGCAACCTTGTCGTACTGAGCGAGAGATCTGAAACCGCTCTCCTCTATCACCGCAATCGACTGTGGGCATCATGATACATGCATGAAACTCCCTTCGACCACCTCTTAGAGAAACCCATATGGCCAAGAGTACCCTCAAGTCCCAATCCACTCTATCATAGGCCTTCTCAAAATCCAAAAGAAGAATGGCTAAAGGCTGATTACTCGCTTTGGCCCATTCCATGACCTCCCAAAATGAGAAAATTTTATCAAAGATGCTCCGTCCATGTAAGAATCCATTCTAGCTCTTCTTCATAGATTTTGGCTCTGTAGGCAATATCATTGATTGATATAAGGCAATTTCCTTCAACTATACACTTGAGAGGTTTATCTAATCCCTTTTTATGAACTTTCTAATCCTTATTGCTTCTCGCAAATATGGTCCACAACTCTCCAAACTCAAATATTCTTCTTCCTTATGAACTTCACATAAGTTCATATACACCCTACACCGCGACAACCCGTGTTTAATACCTTCCCCCTTCTCCTACATGCCTAATGGCATGTGGATTGTCAATTCCATCTCTAAAACAACCCTCGCAATACAAAAAAAAAGTTAATATACATATCAATTCACTCATATAAGAGTATTTTTGCTTGATGTTAGGAAGAGGTGCCTAATAGTATGTATGCCTGTATGTGTTTATGTATGTTTGTGTGTATGTATGTATGTATGTGTGTGTGTATGTGTGTGTGTGTGTGTGTGTGTGTGTGTGTGTGTGTGTGTACTAATAGTATGTATATGTGTATGTATGTATGTGTGCATGTGCGTACATGTGTTTATATGTATGTATGCATTCATGTATGTGTATGTATATATATATATATTTGTGTGACTCTGTGTGTGTGTGCATGCACGCACGTGCGTGTATATATATATACACACACACATGCCTTGAGATTTTATGTGTTTATGTATGTGTGTACATGTGTATGTATGTATGTATGCATTCATGTATGTGTATGTATTATATATGTATGTGTTTGTGTGTGTGTGCGTGTATATATATATATACATTCCTTAAGATTTTATTTTTAAAGTTTGCAAAAGAAAAGAATACTTATGTACGTGTACTTGTGTATGGTCCACAACTCTCCAAACTCAAATATTCTTCTTCCTTATGAACTTCACACAACCCGGGTTTAATACCTTCCCCCTTCTCCTACATGCCTAATACCTTCCCCCTTCTCCTACATGCCTAATGGCATGTGGATTGTCAATTCCATCTCTAAAACAACCCTCGCAATACAAAAAAAAAGTTAATATACATATCAATTCACTCATATAAGAGTATTTTTGCTTGATGTTAGGAAGAGGTGCCTAATAGTATGTATGCCTGTATGTGTGTATATATGTATGTGTTTATGTATGTATGTGTGTATGTATGTATGTATGTGTGTATGTATGTGTGTGTGTGTGTGTGTGTGTGTGTGTGTGTGTATACTAATAGTATGTATATGTGTATGTATGTATGTGTGCATGTGCGTACATGTGTTTATATATATGTATGCATTCATGTATGTGTATGCATATATATATATTTGTGTGTCTCTGTGTGTGTGTGCACGCACGCACGTGCGTGTATATATACACACACACACATGCCTTGAGATTTTATGTGTTTATGTATGTGTGTACATGTGTATGTATGTGTGTACATGTGTATGTATGTATGTATGCATTCATGTATGTGTATGTATTATATATTTATGTGTTTGTGTGTGTGTGCGTGTATATATATATATACATTCCTTAAGATTTTATTTTTAAAGTTTGCAAAAGAAAAGAATACTTATGTACGTGTACTTGTGTATGCACATGTTTACTATATGTTTTGGGCATGTGTGAGTATTGGTATTGGAGTTCAACCTCACATAAAACTCTCTCAAGAACACATGTTTTTGTGACTTTCAACAATGACTTAAGACTGGTCAAAGTTTTTGGAGGTGAAGGATACTCTCTCGATGAACACATGTTTTTCATGTAGTGAGGAGGTTTCTACCCTAGGAGCCTTTTATTGTAAGAATGGTCAAAGTTTTTGGAGGTGGATAGCCTTGATGGCCATGGATACCTCCACGTGTAACCAAGGATAGCCTTGATGGCCATGGATACCTCCATGGATAGCCTTGATGGCCATGGATACCTCCTGGACCACGTGTAACCAAGGATTGGTACAAATACTATAGAGGGTTGACATTTCAAGCTTGAAAGAAAGTGACAAGATGTACCAATTCTTTAGGGTATGCTTTTTTTATTCTATATTGTTTTTGTTGGAAATCTTATTTTTATATTAATTAGATTTTAAAGTTGTGTTGGAAAAAACAGGATGGTGTGGTATATGAATGCGTGTGGTATCAGATCTATAGAGGACGGGTTTACACTGCCGTGCGTTATGGCGGGTTTGTTCGACAAACAAGCGAGCCTGTACGCGGCAGGAAGGCCTGATTACCCTCCCTCCCTCTTCTCCTTCCTTGCCTCTCTTACCCCTCACCATGAGCGAGCTTGGGATGTTGGCACCGGCAACGGCCAGGCAGCAGTAGCGGTGAGTGCCCCCTCTGTCTCTGCCTCTCTCCCCCTCTGGCTGGCTTAGATCCTATTCGTCTTCTTTGGCAGGTCGCAGAGCACTACAAGACGGTGATCGCAACCGATGTGAGCGAGGCACAGATCAAGCATGCACAGAGTAGGGAGAACCTGACGTACGTTTGCACGCCTGCTCAGATGTCGGAGGAAGAATTGGAGAGGATCGTGGGAGGGGAGGGTTCGGTGGACCTGGTGACAGTGGCGCAGGCTGTGCACTGGTTTGACCTTGACTCGTTCTATGCCCAGGTCAAGCATGTGCTAAGAAAGCCCGGGGGAATCCTGGCGGCCTGGGCTTACACTGGGCCCTCCGTGAGCAGCGAGGTGGATGCTCTGTACTTGGAATTCTGTAGGGAAACGGGGCCTTTCTGGGATCCTAACACGCGCGTCGTCTTCGATAAGTTCAGCAGCCTGCCCTTCCCTTTTAAGCCCGTGCTGGACGACGACGTCGATGGCAGTGCAGGGCCAGTGACCCGCTTTGAGTGCAAGAAGGAGATGCGAGTAGATGATTTCCTGGCTTACTTGGGATCCTGGTCGATGCTGCAGTGCGCGAGAAGCCGGGGCGTGGAGCTGCTTGATGAGAGCCGGCAGGAAGCTTTCAGAGCCGCGTGGGGTGAGGGAATTCGCACGGTCACCTGGCCTATTTTTCTGCTAGTCGGAGGTGTGTGAAGCCCCCCAATCAAGCTTCCAGGCCCACGAATAAAACTTTAGAGAAACAATAACTTGCTTAAGGTTACGATGACTCCTATTGATACCCTTTCACTGGTCATCATCGTTCTAAACAACAATAATGCATTTTCATGATGTCTTAGGGGTTTTCTCATAGCTTGATATGGTGCCTTCCATGCCCTTTTTTGATGGGATAGTATATACGATCAAGGCATGTGATTTTCGTTTAGCGTGTGTCTGTCTAACTCTTTTCATTGTCTTTTTATGTTGTGAATTTGACTTGTCTATTTTCATGGTTTTGTCTTTTGTTATGATGTGGCTACTTCCATGGTACCATACGACAAGCTGGGTATTTTCATGATTGTATGATATGGAGGATGTCCCATGTTCATTATGAATTTTTTGGACCCAAAAAGGACCTCTTAAGGATTCTTAATTTTAAGAGATTAGAGCTTAAAAAGTTGGGCTTCAGGGAGACAAAGGTTATGATGACTCTTATTTTTTGCCTTGCCACATCAGCCATACCTCTTAGTTTCACTTTTTAAAGACAATATTCTCATACTCTCTCACACTTTTTGACTTTTCTCATACTTTCTCTTACTTTTTGAATTTTTTATCTTCATTCTTTACAAATTGAATCTTTCTTTGTCAGTTTGAAATCTCTTTCCTCATTAACTCCCACGAGATCTCCCTTTTGAGGTTTCCACATCAACAAAACATTCTCGTGTTTAGGTGGGTCCCAAAAAATAAAATTTTTTATTTTTAATTTTTTTACATTTTGAGGTGAAAAAAACACCACCCAACCAATACGTATGATGAAAATATTTTTTCCTTCTAAAAAGCTTGTAATTCAAGGGTTACATCAAATGTCAGAAGCCAGTACATCCATAACTAATTGTCAGGTCCCCACAACCCCATAAACATAACTAAATGTTAAAAACTACTACATCCATAAGATCCCAAAATTGTGGGGACTTTCAAAATTATTTTTTAACATTTTTCTCATAAATACAATTTATTGATGAAAAACTCCATGTTAGTATATTTGTATATCAAAAATATTATTTTCTACTCAAAAAAATAGATTTGTGTTAAACCTCCAACAACAAACCTCCAACACCAAAGTTTTAACAGTTTCTCTCTCTCTCTCTCTCTCTCTCTCTCTCTCTCTCTTAGGATCTCTCTGCTTTAGCTTCTTCGTCTGCTTATCTATGGAGTCTTTGCAAGCTATGTATGTAGCCCCTTGTGAAGCTAGAAAACGGAAGATTGATTTACACATTCGTATTCCTGAAGAGAGTATGGCAGCTCTAAAAAGACTCATCCTAATCATGAACAATCTGTCTAAGCTCGTAGGATAGCTAAGGAGAAAAATGTAGATCTTTGGATTGATGGGCGTCTCTATCTAATTGACCCTTCATTAAGAGCAAACCCTCCTTTCTGTGATTTATCATCTTTTATACAATTTGTTGTGGTAAAGGAGAGCTTGGCTTGTTATAGGATATTACAAAAGATTGACTACAAGTGGAGCTTGACAAACCCATATTCTCCATTCTCAATTGCAAGCATCACAATTCACCCTTTTACAATGTCAAGAAGGACTTAAAACATCATCAGATAAAATGAAAGAGATCCTCAACAGAGAATGTGAAGAAGGATGCAAAGATTCAAAGGTTAGAGGAACTTATCAAATGACTCAAAGCAACGCCAAATGGTGTTTGGGTGAACGCAAAAAGACATTGGCTGGTATAGAATCTCTTACGTTCAAAAGTGAAGTACAGAAGAAAAAGATTCGTACAACAAAGTAAGTAACATAAACTTCCATTATGCATTCAGTGATTTAAACAAAATAGTCATGATTTGTATTCTACCATGCATTTTCTGCAAGAGGTGTGTGGTTCTAACGAAGAGGGATGGAAGGATTTGGTCAAAGTCATTTTGAATACCAAGGATATTCTCTCAATAATTACTGACCCTCATCATCCTGAAATACGCTAAGCTGTTGTCAGTAATGTGGTGAGCGAAATTACCACCTTCATCGATTCTTCATCAATTCAACATGCTTGTGATGCGGCTGGAATTAGCATGAAAGTGTACCAAGAAATTTGTTAGGTTGTAAAAGATGCATTTCTAAGACAAGGGATCATTGGCACTTTATTTCCTACACTCAAGGTGATTCACAATATCAAGCATATCAATAATGATGATGTGCAGCAAGCTATAGGATAATTTTATCACGTTGAGGGCACACTAACATTAGACACAGGGTCGAGCAGAAAGAAAATCAAGACAAGTACATAATTTCACTATGATGTTTACAATAACATCTTTGTTCATATTGAGAGACTACAATAAGCTATGGTGAAGTTCTATGGTCTTTCACCAGAAGGTGAGAACTTGAAATTGTTACTATTCATGTTTTTCAGTATAAAATGAAGACGATTTTTTGTTTTGAATATTGTAAATTACCGTTTATTTACAGTTTTGGGGAGCACACTTTCATTTGTGCTCAAGCTAGATGAGTACCAAATTGTGAAAGGTTGGAAGCTGGAACGTAAGAGCATTACACTCATGAATGAGGTCATAATATGTACATGGGAAAAGACTACCAAACCAGGTTTTAGTGTGCAATCTGAGAAAGAGGTTTGGTGGCTTGGTGCATTCGAGGTACCGAAGGAGACACATGAGGTATTGACATGGATGTTTGAAAGGACTCTGTGGATAACAGATGTAATCAAAAATCAAATTGATGGTCAACTTTTAGATGTAGAAAACATAGGAAAGTTCAAGGTGGATTGGCATCTTGGGGGAGATTTGAAGATAATTAAATACATGATGGATTGTGCTCAAGGCACAACATCAAGATGGCCTTGTCCATACTACAATGTTTAGATTGATATTCCTAGGCAGAAAAAGACAAATAGAAAAGGTATGCAGAAGGTTGGTTCTGTTGGGAAGGATGCCTTGAAAGGTCCCAAGAAAGGAAAGAAGCAACAGGAAGATGCAGTAGATCCAACTGAGTCAACTGATGGATGAAGATGCAGTAGATCCAACCGAGTCAACTGACGGATGAAGATGAGGAACAACCAAATGCAAGATGGGTGGAAGGTGTCATGTCTCCTGATATGCTAGGAGAACTAAACATAAATTCAAATTGGAGCCCCATTATTAATTTTCCACTAAAGAATATTCACTTTTCCACACTTCATGCATTAATGAGAATCTTCGATCGATTGCTTAAGTGCCATATTGATTATGCATTCACAATGCCTACACAAGAGAGAAAAGTTGTAGCCCTTGGTAAATTAGAGCATCTTTTGAATTCTCTGGGCCGCCATGGCAGAAATGTGAAAATTGAAGTGAATAAGCAAGCCTCTTGTATGTCATACGAGGTTGCTCAAAAGGTCTCCCCATGACTGGAGCAAAAGGCAAGGAGATTTTCGGAGAAGCCAGCAAACATAGAAAATTCAAAGAAGACTTGGGGACTCTGGAGGGACCTGTGTGTAATCACCACAAATGTAGATTGTCTAATGCTAGCTCTTGTAAATATGTACAAACAGCTTTGGATAAATTTCAATAACATTGTTCGTATTATGAATCAAAGTAGTACAACTGCCCAAGAACGAGCATAATTCCAACAACATATCCTAGAATTCACCAAAAAGTGTGCTAGGTGCTTGGGGAGAGAGTAAAGTAACACACTATATAGTAAGTTATACAATAAAAAAATAAACTAGTGTTTTAACCTGGACTTTTTCTAATTAAATTATATTGTCATATGTACAACACATAGTTTATATGCATGGTGTGTATTTCATGAACAAGTATGGATTGCTCGACATGTGGAGTACCCAAGGGATGGAGAAATCACATTATAAAGCAAGAGGTGTTTATTTTAAAAATACAAGACATGGAGGTGGAGCTTGTGCAGGACAAACACATACAAACTATCTACAAGAGATGTTCAATCGGTTATTAGAAGGGTATTGGTTAGGGAGCGGGCCCAATAATCAAAGCTTGCACAAGAGGCACGCCTTGAATGGTTGCAGACCAATGCTCCCCATAGGCATGGTGCTTGGCATGCACGAATGAGGAGACAAGGGAGGTGTTGGGTTGTGCATGCACCTACACAACTCTAGATGTAATAAGGCAAAGAAAATAAGTTTAGTTAGGTTTTTTTTTCCCTTAAAAAAAACTATTAATAGTTCCTTCACTCACTTCATTTTTATTTCACTTTTTTAGAGAGCTTGAGCTCAAGATCTACGTAGGCACCCATGTAAGGACACCAGTACATCACCATGTTAGCACAGTAGGCATAATCATACATGGATATGGCATGCACCAAGAACACCGCACGTGTTACCATACCTTCACAAAACATAGTGCAAGGCACCCAACGACCACATACTGGTGATACCACGGAAGAGTGACCCCTGGGATTCTAGGACATGCCCAATGGGATCACCACAGTCCAGCCCTCCTCCCACAACAATACCAACGCACACATATGCAAGCCCTTCTAGTAGGAGCAAGCGCATGAAGGAGACCCCATGATGCAGCCACCCAAAGATCAAGACAGAGAGTCCAATGATGAGAAGTTCGACTGGGTTAGTGAAAACATTTCTACATTGCACATCACCATAGGTGACAAGACCCTACGACCAAGAAGAGGTCCCCTACCTACGTGGGAGGAACTTGATACACAGGTACCACAGTAGTAGGAGGAGGAGGATTTAGACTATGAGAGAGATCAAGGGGAGATTACTGCAAGTGCATGCAAGCGCAAAAAGGTTAAGCTCTTCAAGCCAAGGAAGTACCAACCTCGCCAACGCACCAACACAACACAGAGAGCTCCAAGGAGTAGGATGCGCCAAGGGCATAGGGCTCTACAAGAAATCAAGTTTTATCAGAGGAACACTGAGTTACTGATAAGAAGAGCCCCTTTCGCTCACACAGTCAAGGAGATTCTCCAACGATATAGAATAGAGTTCCGTGTGCAGGGGATTGCCCTTGAAGCATTACAAGAAACCATCGAGGCTTGCCTTGTTCGGCTTTTTGAAGAACCCAACCTCCTTCTTGCAATACATGCAAAGAGGATTACCATTTCTGCCAAGGACATGCAACTAGCTTGGCGTATTCGAGGCAAGCGCGATATGATCTAGAGATCTTAGATGTTAATCTGCTTTTTGAAGCAACTCTTTTGTTTCAAACCCCCCTTTGTAACAAGCCTATTTGGCTTTTATTTGTAACCTTCTAATAATTTAAATTTTAAGTTTTGCTTACAATGTCTCGGTGTCATCATGTTTGTTTAACATGGAGTGTCTATCATGTGCCAGTTTGTCACCCAAGGCATCAGAAATGCTCTTGGAGAGGGCTGAGGAAGTTGTGCCAGAACAATGCAAATTTGGCCTCTGTGCAGGCGATGTAGGCCAAAAATTCACACTGTTCTAGCACTTCTCCCCTAGCCACTTAGGATCATTTCTGAGGCATTTATAATGAAGTTGAGTACATTGATGCATTTATAATGAAGTTGAGTACATTGATGCATTTATAATGAAGTTGAGTACACTGATTGTGAGAAACAGTAGTTTACAAGATAAAAACACCTTTAATCATGTGTAAAAATACATTGTTTGTCATCCAATGCATCAGAATTGCTCCTGGAGGGCTGGGGAAGCTGCACCAGAAGAACAGTGCAAATTTGGGCTCTACAGCGACCGTGCAAGCTTAAAATAGTGGTTGAACCATAGATATCCCCACATGTGAAAACTCTAGAGGAATAGCCCAATACATCTAACACAAGAACCTCAGGCCTAAGCTCCTCATGGTCCATCGTATGCTCATGGGTATCTTTTGGAGTATCTCTAACCTCATGCGCAATGGTGGATGCATCACTAATCAAATGCTCTCGATCCTCTCGTATGCCTTCATGATTATCTAATGTATCCAAATGATCCATAGGAAGGTAGATAAGCATAAAAGTATTGTCACCATCAATGCTCAGTGCCATCCTTGCCCTTAAGATCGTACCCACATGATCTAACTCATACAAAATATCATCACATACATCAATGTGTATCAATACTCTCATGTGTGTGTATCATCATGTGCATGTTTATCAACATATGTGTATGTGCAATACATCATCATGTGTATGTATATGAGATACATCATCATCATCATTATCTATTCCGGTGTCATCTACATCCTTAGGGATGTAGTCATGATGTGGGACACTTGTACAAGTCACTATAAGAAGAATCATCCCATGCAAACTATCCCGAACCATTCATGTCGAGGTAATAGAGCAATGGAACTATAAAAATTGATATGTACGTACCTCCTGGACCATGTGCTATGTACATCTGACTCATTGAGCAAATGCCTTGAGCAAGTGGCTCAACAACAAGCACTCTAACTGGAATAACCACCCATGGCAAGAATATGATGGGCAAATGAGGTTGAAGCCTAAAAGTGCCAAAAGTGTGTGTGAATGTGGTAAAAGATATGTGATCCCATACACAATATGACAAATGGGTATAAGCACATTAACATGATACACTTTTCATGCTAATAAGCATACACAAGTAGGACCTATTATTAGCATATTCCAAGGTATATTTTTTCTAGATTTTGGGAGGATTTTTTTTAAAAACATGTGTGATATGTCACTTTTGCATGAGGGCACTCCACTTGAAATAATTATTACATGCAATGATTATTCTTTTCAACCTTTTGGTAGGCCCAATTGGTCTGTTACAACTATGTTTGAATTTTGAAAGGAAGTGACCATGAAGAAGGGAATGGTCTCCTCTTGAAGTAATTATTACATGCAATGTTTATTCTTTTCAACCTTTTGGTAGGTCCAGTTGGTTTGTCTGCTACAACTACATTCGAATTTTGAAAGGAAGTGGCCTTGAAGAAGGGAATGGGCTCCTTTGTAGTAAAATGTAGGCGTGAAAGTACGCCAGAATCGCAGACAAGAGCTACACCACCGAAAAGAGGAGGTCAAAATAGACAACGACAATAGCGAGGTGGTGTAGCTAAAAAGAGGAGATGATCGTTGGGCCACTTCTCTAGTGCAAGTCTGTTGTTTTCTCTCTCTTTTCTTCTGTTTTCACTTCCAGTTGCATGTATAAATGATTTTACTTTAGGTGATACACAGAAGGAGAGAAAGAGGTAGAGAGGAAGTGAGTGTGTGTGTCCAAAAATTATAGCATGAATATAATCTCCTAAGTATTGACCATTTTATTCATACAACTCATGCCATTTGGTCAAGAAACACCTTCCTCAAGTAGGCCATGTTGTTGCAAATACTCCAAATATTGCCAAGTAGCCTCATCCATGGGCAATTGCTTCCACTTAACAAGGAATTCTTCAATGTTCCTATTCCTCAACTCCATTATCCTCTTGTCCACAATCCTTTCCGGCTCATATATGATCTCCCCTTCTTCGTCCATGGGTGGTAGCTCTTCAATCTCTTGTGGAGGAAGAGTACCCACAAACCTCTTAAGGTTGGACACATGAAACACATCATGAATTCTTGTAGAAGAAGGCAAATCAAGCTTGTAAGCCAAGTCACCCACCTTCTTGACTACCATGTATGGACCATAATATCTATGAGCCAATTTTGGATTGGAAGATCCCTTGAGGATGTTATGACAACTCTTAGGAAGCTTTAGTAGCACATAGTCACCTTCTTCAAACTCCATCTTATGCCTATGCTCTTCCGCATTTGACATTTTGAGCCTTCTTCATATTGTCCTTGCTGTCTGCAGAGTTGAAGAAGCTGTCTCATCCTTTTCAACCATTCCTTGGCCAAAGGATTAACCATTTTGTCCTCATGAAAGGCAATAGATGGCACATGTACTTGATACCCATAAAGATCCTTGAAAGGTGACATCCTGATACTCAAGTGCTTGCTTGAATTGTGACAAAATTCAACAAGATAAAGCCCCTCATCCTAAGATGTTTGCATATCATGACAATAGTGTCTCAAATATACTTCAAGCCATTTATTTATGCACTCCGTTTTGGAATGGATCTAGACCAAATATCAAGAAATCAACACATAAAGTCCACATCTAGCATCCATAACACATATGAGAAATCCATGTAATTATGATGAATAGAGAAGAAATCCACATGCACATGTAGCAAAGAAGGTATGTGCATAAGGCCTAAGTGATTTAACCTCTCACCATGAGGATGGCTATCAAGATTGCTATGAGCCCTAGACCATGAAAGGCTATCTCCATTAAAGAAGCCAAGAGTACATGTAAATATCCAAGATATGAATAACCAAAAAGATGCCTACAATGAATCCAAGGCCCTGTTTATAGTAGCCTTGCCCATGGCCCATTATTTACATATTTTGGACCTTAGTTTTGCTACATTACAGCTAGCATGTGTTAACTAGCAGATTGTCTATTGTTAACATGTGTTAACTAGCATTTGACTAGTGTTAGTAGATGTTAACTAGTTGTCTATCTACTGTTAACAGGTGTCAGTTTTAGCAATTTACCTAATTAACATGTGTGTACCAATATTTTTTGAGTACTTGTTAGCATTGGTTTAAGGTATTAAAAGCATTCAAGTGAAAATGTCTCCTTTTTTTGCAGGTGTAGATGCTAAATACCATGAAAGGTCACATGGAGGATAGCACAAGTGAGAACTGAGAATATGCCACCATTGTAAAAAGAGGAGAGGTCAACTAGTAAGGGTGAAGAGAAATCCTCGAAGGGTGCAGATCAAGAAGACGCATTAGGAACTCAATGGAGTCTTCTTGGGCCCTTTAATTTGGACGTTTAGTGAAATGCTTAAAATGCTAATCCATCTTTGACCAAGCCTAGAGGCCTAGTCCTAAAAGCTATATTTGATTTTTCGCAAAAACAAAAAAAAAATGAAAAAAAGGAGATATTCTTAGATCTGGCCACCTAGGTGACTTTAAAACTTTGTAATGGGCTGTCAGTCAGTTATCATAGCCTTCTCTACCTTTTCGAACTCCAAACATTCCAAAAATTTGTCACTTTTTCCCCCTTTTTTGTGTGTGCACCAGATCTCTTTCTCTCTCTAAATCCTCTCTCTAAAACGCCCTGCACTCCTTCTCTATGGAAAAAAGCGTCTTTCTCTACTCCAAAAGCCATAGCTAGCAGATCTGTACTCCTAAATGAGCCTTCTCTCTCCAAACCCACAGTAGTAGCCATGGCTTGCAAGGAAGAAGCTTACCATGAGCATTCTCTCTACAATACTTGGTCTTCTCTCCATAGCTAGCAGGTCTGTACTCCTAAATGAGCCTTCTCTCTCCAAACCCACAGTAGTAGCCATGGCTTGCAAGGAAGAAGCTTACCAGGAGCATTCTCTCTACAATACTTGGTCCTCTCTCCAAATCCACAGTAGTAGCCATGACTTGCACGGAAGAACCTTTTCATGATGTATTCTCTCTCTATATTGCTTAGCAGCCATAGCTTGCACTAAAGAAGCTTCCCATGATCCATTGTCTCCTTTGCATTTTTGTCTCACCATTGCCAACCCTCTCTATGTTTCTTTGGCTCCCTTTCTGGCTTCTTTCTCTATCCACAATGCAGCTCTAGAGAAGCAACCCTCATCTCCATTCTTCCCATTATTTTTTGATACCATATCCTGCTCCTTCCACTCCTATTCAACCCAAGCTTACAAGCCTACTTTCTTGTAGATGGCACTACAAGACATCACCAATAAGCCTTCTAAGATTCGCCTTTAGGTTGATTTGGAGACAGAATACGCAACCCTATGCAGTAGACATGTTGCATCCAATATTTCATACGATCAGCTTCGAATGCAAGGAGCAAAGGCCATTGATCTTTGGATTGATGGAAATCTTTATCCACCAGATCCAATATCTGGTGCCCCTCCACCATTCAAAAGCATTACAAGTTTTTTTAAGTTTGTTGGTGATGGTTTCAATGGGCTTCTTGGCTATTGTAGGAGATTACACATGTTGTGGCTAGATGAGGCAGCTGGAAAGAGGCAAACACAATTTGCCTTCGACCAGCTTCAAGCGGCATCGACTAAGCAGATCAATAGTTTGATGCAGAGGATTAAATAGCTCTCAGAGGAGCTTGAGGTGCAGAAGAATAATTTAGCAGATCATGTGCGCACAATAAATCAATTTACCAATAATTATGTTCGTCTTCAACACTCCACTCGTAATCTTGGGTGTCGTGTTCACCATTTCACTCACCTTCCCATTGGATATCACGCAAGGCAAAGAAAACGTAAAGCTGTTGGGTTACTTTCTAAGATAGCAGGCGCATGCAAGAGGCGTAAACAAACAACCAGGTAAAAAATTTTGTAGGAATTATAGCAACTTTGAGAAGCAATTAATGATTAAAGCATCTCTCATGGGTGACACTTGCGATTGTAGGGCATGTGCAACAGCTATACTAGGATGTAACAACGCTGAGGACAATGTTAATGTCTCCCTTCTTCAGCATGTCCTTCAGGAGAAGGATATCATGGAAATGATAACAGGTTCTGGTAATGATAAGCTGCGGGAGAACCTTCGTCAACATTTCTTGAAGGAAATCAAAGAAATTGTCACACCCAAAGAGATGCTTGATATATGTGACTCAGCAAGTATTAGCCAGAAAGGTTACAGAGCAATGTACAGGTCAATCACTTTAGGGTTGCGAGCAAAGGGAGTTACGCAATCCTTGCTTCCAACACTTTATAGCTTACAGATGGCAAAGAAGTGTGCTAATGGTGATATTGCATCCATGTTTAATGGTGGGTACAAGTGGGTGGAGGATATTATGCCAATGCCAACAATCAAACCCTTTGAATGCAATGCATATAACAATGTCTACATTGACATGGAAGTGCTACAAAAAGCAATGATTCAGTACTATGGCCTCACACTTGAAGAGACAAGTGGAAATGCCGTGTTTGTCTTGAAGCTGAATGAATGTCAAGTGGTTAGAGGTCAAAGACTGGAGCGTGTTAGTTTAACCTTGATGAGCCGAGCACTTAGAGGAAAGCCTTTAGAGACCCAAGAGTTGGATGCAATTGAAGACAGCAACAATAGGGGTCAAGGGCATAAGAAAGACTACTATACGACATTCAATCAGAGAAGAATATCTGGTGGCAAGCAGCATGGGTCCTCCCAAAAGAGAACCATGATACCTTGAGGTGGTATTTTGAACGGTCTAGCATTCAACATGTCGTCCCTTGTCAGGTCAATGGTCAAAAGCTTGATGTTCCCAGGATAGACTGCTTTAACATTGAGTGGCACTTGGGTGGCGATCTAAAAGCCTTAAAGTGTATGTTGGGTTGTAAAACAGGTGCGAATACTATATTCTCATGGGTTTACTGTTGTCATTCCAAGACAGCAGTAGACTCAAGAGTAAAAGGGAAACAACCTAGCAAAGGCAAAAGTCAAAAATAGGTGGGTGCAAAAAAAGCAATCGTTTTTTATGCTGAACAGAGGAAAGGATCAAAGGTATGGCATAATGGCATATTAAGTTGTGACCAGAGCAAGCCACCTAGTCGTGACCAGGAGGACAATGCTTGGAACCCAATCTTGGACATTCCACTATGTCAAGTGCATGTGTGCACATTACATGCAAGACTCAGGATTTTGGATAAGCTATTGATGCTCCACATAAACTATGTCCGGAACATGGAGCCCGAAGATCGACGAGAAGAGTCAATACGTACACTAGAGGGTGTACTTTCCTCTATTGGATTACATGCTGGAGCAGTGGTCTTGACAAAGAACAGAAAATCAAACCCTACACAAGACAACTCTAATAAAATTTGCATGGGTGGATCAAAGGCAACACTTGCTATCAAACCACTTGGGTTCTCATAGCCACACTAACTTTGAAATTTGGAAGAAGATATGTGATGTTACAACATATCGGGGAAATGTTGCCAGGCTTGGCCTAAAACATGCACGTGTATGGGAGGTGTGTAATAAAATGGTCGATCTTCTAGAGCGACCTCACCTGGATGACCATGGTATTGAGGCACTTAAACAAACCACTTGTAGATTTACAAAAGAAATGGTCGAGGCATGGGGAGAAACACACATTACTCACTACATGGTAATGTTATATTTCTTGTGTCCTTGTAGTATGTTCTTCATACTGTTTGTTGAATTTTTGTAATTTTCTATGCAGCATATATTGTATGCACATGGGCCATACTTTCTCGATAGATATGGCTCTTTAGCACTTTGGAGCAATCAAGGCATGGAGAAATCACATTACCAAGCAAAGGCCGTGTATTTTAAGGACACTCACCATGGTGGTGGCAAAGTCAAGAGTAATGCGCTCCATGAAATGTTCAACTGGTTCTATCGCGTTCTGGTTGGCAAAAAAAGGCAGAAATCTCGCAATAATTTGTCTCTTAGGCATCAAATAATGAAAACTGTTAATGCAAGAAGAACTGAAGGATACAATAGATCAAATGCTAGGGAGAGACTATGGCAGTGGTGGGTAGCAAGCAAGCGTCGGTGTGGTTCCTCATGGGCTTAAACTCTCTGATTATAATCTTTTTTGTGTTTTTAAATTTTCTAAAAGTTTTAAAAAATTATATTTATAGATATATTTAAGTCATTTTTCATTTATAACCACCACATTTCAATTTCTTCTGTGCTCTACTCTCTCTTGCCCTCCCACTATCTCTCTTGCCCTCCCACTATCTCTCGCACACGTACATACCTAGGCCATGCCAGAAGAACAGGAGCAAGACTTGCGGTTTTTCGATCAACTCAGCCCACTACCTGCTATACAGCCCACTACCTGCTATACAGCAAAAAGGACAAATCTACCTATAGTAACAGAGCAAGAGGCAAAGGAGATGAGAGAAGAAGAGCGCAGGAAGGAGGCCGAAGAAGCGTAATGCAGGAAGGAAGCTGAAGAAGCAGAGCCTAGTAGAGAAGCGGAAGAAAAGCGGCGTCGAAAAGAAGCCGAGGAAGGTCAAGGACAACCACTGGAGATTGTTATTGAGGCTGACACCCTAGAACAGCTAGAGGTTATCTTACAGAACAGGGAGGTCGATCTCTTGTCCTATTGCATCACGAAAGATACCATTGACAAAAAGTTTGCTCTTGTGAGGGCGGCTTGGGAGACAGAAATGCAAAAGAGACAGCAGCCCAAAGAGGACGCAAGGAGGGCAAGCCAAGCACAGCCACAAGCAGCCACAACATCCAGACGTCCAGTCAAGACGTGTAGCAAAAGAATGGAGGGCAAGTTTCGAGACCAACTAGAAGAGGAAGAGCATGCACAAAAGAAAAAGAAGTTCAGGTCTGAACGACCACCGTGGGAGAATCAAAGACCACCACCGCCTCCACCGGTTACAAAGAAGAAGAGAAAATGGAGGCCAGGGGCAGTCGCGCTACGAGAGATTAGGAAATATCAGAAAAGCACAGATCTTCTCATCCCCAAGGCACCATTCTCTCGACTGGTGAGAGAAACAATGGAAAAATTTACTGACAGGGTTGACCGCATACAGAGCACAGCTCTTGAAGCTCTTCAAGAAGCTGCTGAAGATATTGTAGTTTTTGTTTTTGAAGACTCAGTGCTGGCTATGGTACATGCCAAGAGAGTCACTTTGAAGCCTGTAGATATGTCCCTAGCCCTATGCCTACGTTTAGAGCGTAGCCTTCTACCTCAATAGGCTAACCCACTTTGTAATTCTTCCTACAAACTTTTGTAATGTTCCCAAATTCCTTTGTAGCATTTTCAAACATTAATGAAAGCTTTTTGAGTTGTGTTACATTCTTTGTTGAGTCCAATTTTTTTGTATGCTCAGTGCCAATGAACATTTCATTAAAAAAAATATAAAAGTACTATACACACAGGAAAAAACACACACACACACACACATATATATATATACACATATATATATACACACACACACATATATATATATACATATACACATATATATATATACACACACATATATATATATATATATATACACACACACACACACATATATATATATTTATTTATATATACAAAAAAGGTAGAGTCTATAAAGTCACCTAGAGACCCTTATTGAGGGCCTTATGAGCCTCAAGACCAAAAAAATCAAAAAATAAAAATAAAAAAAATGCCATGTGCGCTACGGCGCGTTTATCGCCAGTTTGACCAGGTCAAAATGCCAATTTTCGTGCCGTAGCGCACATGGCATTTATTTTATTTTATTTTTTATTTTATTTTTTTGGTCTTGTGAGGCTCATAAGGCCCTTTAGGTGCCCTAATAGCCCCAAAATCTTATATATTTATATAAGATATTATATATATATATATATATATATATATATCTTATAATAGCTCCAAAATCTTATAATATCTTATGTCTTATATATATATATATATATATATATATATATATATATATATATATCCTATATATCTTTTATATATATATATATATCTTATATATATATATATATCTTTTAATAGCTCTAAAATCTTATATATATATATATAGGTACACACACACACACACACACACATATATATGTATATATATATACATATATGTACATATATATACATATATGTGAGTGTGTATACATCTATAAATACAACATTTTTTCGTACCGCTCTAACCCAATCTCGAATAATTTTTTAATCACGATCACATTCAAAATGAATCCTAAACAATATTTTCTATGAACACATGAACAAAATCTTGAAATTGCGAGGCTTGAAATGGTATATCACAAGTACGCCAGGAAAAATCACAACTTACAATGCACAACTTACAATATCACAACTTACAATGCACAACAAAAAATTTTTATTAAACTTGGAAGAGAAGTTTGCATTACATCTTTTTAATAAGCTCTTGGAAGAGCTCAGGAGAGAGAGTTCTAGAGGCTGGTTTCTGGGCTAAGCTTTGAAATATATCACTCGGCTCATTGATTCCTTGAGCCTGAGAAAGGGCACAATGGCTTAAAATTGAGCCGGGATGCTTGCCCGTAAAGCAATACAAGGCAGCTTCCCTAGCTACCAAAATACATTTATTTATGTTTGAGGCTAAGGGGTTCTCCGACAAGACTGCACTAAGTGCTTTACATTTTAGGAGCTCGGCATAGGCGATCTTTGAATAGTCTAAATGAAAAACCCGCACTATGTCGGCTCTGAGGGCAGGTATGTAGTGTCAAAGAGATGCATCTCGACCCTCTGACTTTGGCCGCGTTCCTCCTACGCGCATAGCAAACTTATCCACTTCAAAAGCAGTCTGTCAACATGTCAATATAGAAGTTAGGAAGCGTGAAATGATATAACTAAAAATAATTTGCTTTACAACTAAGAAGTTAGGACATACCTCAGTTGCATCGTCACTTGCAACTAGTTGCTCATTTGTCAAGTTTATGCTTCCTTGGTCTTGAGCATCGCCAGCAATCAAGGGCATGTGTGGTTCAAAGGCAGCTACGCTCTCATAGAATTGCACATCTTGCTTTATTTCAATGAGCGCTTTGGCCACTACATCTTCCAAGGAACTGCTACCAATATCGTATGCAAGCGCTTTTGTGAGGTTGTCATCTTCAAAAGAGATTTTCACTTTCCCTTTGTCTTGACACCCAGCATTCACGGCAATAATAGACAGTGCCTCATCCTCGCCGCGAAACCCGAGCGTCTTGGCAATGTCATCCAGAAACAAAAATTCTTTCCCATCAATAATGATTGGATGCAAAGACATGACAACAAGGTTTGGGACCTCCTCAAGGACTTCATCGCCCTCTAGAACTAGGTCCGGAACCTCCTCGAGGACATTCTCTTATAGAGCCACCAATGCCATTGAGGCCTCCCATTGTTCTGTAACATTCTCTTCCTCAACATGGGCCTCTTGGACCTGCTCCATTAGCTTTGCTTTGCCTTTTTCTTTTTCCTCGCCACTTTCTTTCGCCACACCCTCTTGTAACAGAAGGACCAAAACCATGTCCCAGCTCAGGAAAGAAGTGCTGATGTTGCCCATTTGTAGATCCAAGAGTAAGTCTTCCTCCTCATTCCTGTAGTCCTTTTCTGTGAGGGATTTTAAAAACCTTGATAGGCGGAATCTAAAGTTCTTGTCTTCCCTGAATATGTACTTGTTGATGAGGTCAACCGGAACCCATAGGCCCTCATCACCCTCAAACATGATGAAGTACGTGCTGATGTGTTGATCCATATACTGAGTGACATCTGTAAAAGCATCCGCGTGTAGATGCATTGTTGCACGCACATCAATTGCTCGCTCAAACATAGGGACGATCTCGTCAACCCTATGAAGTAGCTCAAGCTTTCCTAGCTGTGCAATAAGTGCGTCAAGTAGAGGTGCCATGACTATGAGTGATTGCAAGAAATAGAGAGTGTGTGATACAAAAAGGTGTGCGAAATTGAGAGCAAGTGTTAGGAGAGAACGATAATTGTCAATTGATGAAAATGAGTAAAGTATCGTTTATAAATGGATGACCTTGTTATAAAATTTTTAAAAACTTTTAAAATTTTTAAGTACCAAAAAATTTTTAAAAAATGGTATACGAAAGCAAGAACCTATCCTTCCATCGTCGCAAGGTCATTTCTAATTTACTAGTGGCTCAAGCCACAGATGCTTGTGTGACCAACCTTACACTATCACAAAAAAATAAAACTTGCACAAGATAATTGAAAAACATTAATAAGACAGTGAGGCAAAAAAATTGAAATTGTATTTACTTCAATCCAAGATTACATATCCAGTGGTTATTTGATAGCTACACAGCCAGGGAAAGTAATTTCTCTACAAAGAAAAGATCGTTCCTGCCTTTTGCGCACTACTCTACCATTGATTATCAAAGCAAAATCACCACTCAATGAGAATCGAAGAACTAAGTAGTCACGTAAGTTGGCAAGGGACCAGTCATCATGAAAAGATGCAGGGGGGAAGAGAGCTTGAGCTCTTGCAAGCACACACACACTCACAAAACCCTAATAGAGAACACACAAGGTGAGAGGCTGAAAATCTTCTTCTTCTCTACTCAACACTCAACACACCATATACAAGATAAGAGTATACACAATATGAAAGATACTCAACCAAATACATACACGGGTTCTCTATAGTGTGAACCCGACTAAATGAGCTGGCGCTATAACTATGCCAGTCTCTAGAATGGTTGTCACACAGCCTGTCATCCCAGTGGCCGCATATCTCCCATGATCTCACCAACCATGCCAGTGGTGTAAGTGTGGGGCCTATCCCCCAGGCGGGTCATCAATGTCCACCGCCTCACTAGACGAGCTCGATATCTCAACACTCCCCCTCGATCTCAACTCCATCTCATGTACACCAAGCAAAGCCCTGAATCTGCGGAGCTTCTCTGTACCCAATGCTTTGGTGAAGATGTCAGCTACCCGATCCTCTTCTGTGCTGACATAAACAAGGTCAAGGTCTCCTGCCAAGACCTTCTCTCTGACGAAGTGGTAGTGGACCTCTATGTGCTTCGTACAAGCATGAAAGACTGGGTTCCTAGCCAACTGTATACTGCTCATGTTGTCACAGAAAATGACAACTTGTCTATCCACTGATAGACCCAAATCTGCAACAAGTAGCTTTCTCAACCAAGCTACCTCACATGCTGCCATAGCAGCTCCTCTGTACTCGGCCTCTATACTCGATAGAGCAACCGTAGGCTGCTTCTTGCTGCTCCAAGTCACAGCAGCACTCCCCAAAGAAAACATGAATCCACTAGTAGATCTTCTATCTGAGATACTACCAGCCCAATCAGCATCTGTGTACCCATGTACACATATCTCTGTCCCAGTCTCATAGAATAGTCCACAATGCAAAGTAGACCTCACATACCTCAGTATGCGTCTCACTGCATCCAAATGCAGTTTTCGTGAAACCTGCATAAACTGACTCACCAACCCAACAGCATAGCTCAAATCTGGTCTGGTGATCGTCATATAGATCAAGCTTCCTACTATGCTCCTGTACATAGTAGGATCCTCCAAGATCTCTCCTGAATCTCCACTCAACTTGCCATTCTGATCCAATGGTACAGAAATAGGCTTACAGCCTGTCATACCATACTTGGACAACATGTCCAAGCCATACTGTCTCTGCAGTAATCCAATACCATGTGGTGACCTAATCACCTCAATCCCCAAGAAATATCTGAGCTCCCATAGATCCTTCATCTCGAACTTCTGTCTAAGCAAGATCTTTACATCAAAGATCTCTGCATCATGGTCCCCCGTAAATGATCAAGTCATCTACATAGATGACAACAAGCACAACTCCTCTATCACCATGTCTCACATACAGCGAGAAATTTGCATTGGCTACATGAAAGCCAATAGTGACAAGATATTCAGAAATCTTGTCAGACCATGCTCTTGGTGCTTGCTTTAAGCCATACAAGGCTTTCTTCAACCTGTAAACATGCTCGGGGTGACCCACATCCTCATAACCAGGTGGCTGCAACATATACACCTCTTCTTGCAAATCCCCATGCAAGAATGCATTCTTTACATCCATCTGATGTAAAGACCATTGCTTTGACGCAGCCACTGCTATCACAACTCTCACCGTTGCCATCTTAACAACTGGGCTGAAAGTTTCCTCATAATCAATCCCATATGTCTGTGCATATCCTTTGGCTACCAATCTAGCCTTGTACCTGTTTATGCTTCCATCACTGTTATGTTTAACTTTGTACACCCACTTGCATCCAATGGCTTTCTTGCCTTCAGGCAATTGCACTAAATCCCAGGTTTCATTTCCATATAGTGCATCCATCTCCTTATCCATATCTTTCTCCCAACACACATTTCCAATAGCCTTATCAATGCATGTGGGCTCTACAACCTGCACAACCTTTGCCATATATGCATAGTGATGTGCCACATAACCATCATAAGTAAACCTCTGCACAGGGTTCTTCACTCTACCAGATCTTCGCAGCTTTTCATTCATGGCTTCCATATCCTTCTTTACACCAGGTGTTCTCATAGTTGGGATCCCAAGCTCCTCATCAAGGCTCATATCTGAGCCACTAGACTCTCCATCAACATGAGAATGCCCTGCAGAAATGTCAGGCATACCAAGGGGCTCAACCACTTTCTCTTTTCCTTTACGTGATGTAGTAATCACATTTGCAGGGCTGGTATTATGACGCAGCCTGCCACTCCATGGTCTGTCAATAGACCCACTAGATGAGGACTCTCCTGGTCCACTCAAAGACTGTGATTGCTGACCTGCATTCTATGCAACCACACTTCCACTCAAATCAGCCCCAACAGCTTCTTTTTCAGCAGCATACCAGCTGCTCATCTCATCAAAGACAACATCCCTGCTTACCCTCAACTCACGTGTAGCAGGGTTATAACATCTGTATCCCTTTTGCTCAAGGGAATATCCAATAAACACACATTTTTCAGCTTTTGGATCCAGCTTAGTTCTCAGCTCATCTGGCACATGCACATATGCAATGCATCCAAAGACTTTCAGATGAGACAAATCTGGTTTTCTGTCAGTAAACCTCTCCTATGGAGTTACATCATGTATGGCTGCAGTTGGAGTCCTGTTCATGATGTATACTGCTATAGAAACAGCCTCAGCCCAATAGCAATACGATATATTTTTCTCTTCCATCAATGCTCGCGTAATCTCAGCATTTTTCCGCTCAGCAACTCCATTTTGCTGCGGAGTGTATCTGCATGTAAACTATCTCCGAATACCATTCTTCTTCAAAAATTCAGAGAACTCATTAGAGAAGTACTCTCCCCCTCCATCTGACCTTAGGCACTTTACATATTTCTCTGTTTGCTTTTCAACCAAAACTCTGAAATTCTGAAAGTGAGTGAACACCTCACTCTTCTCCTTCATGAAATATACCCACACTTTCCTTGTGTGGTCATCAATGAAAGTCACATAATACCTGCAGCCTCCCATAGATATGGTCTTCGTAGGACCCCATACATCTGAATGCACAACATCTAGTACATTTCTGCTCACATATCTGTTACGTGGAAACACATGCTTTGTTTGCTTCCCAAATTGGCATGCTTCACATATTTTCTGCATACCTTCCACTTTAAATTTTGGCAGCCCTGTCACAATTCCTTTTGTCTGCATAGACTTCAATCTCTACACATTTACATGTCCAATCCTTTTATGCCAGATGTCTGTGTCTGCAACAATTCCTGAACCATTTGCAAACATCGCAGCACTCATTTCAGGCATGTCTACATTCAATGTAAATATTCTGTCCACTCTATTGCCTTTTGCAACCAACCTGCACTTGTCTTTAAAGTCTTCAACATAACAACCATCAGGGTTAAACCGAACCTGCAAACCCTGCTCAATCATCTGGCCAACTGAAACCAGATTCTTTGTTATGTTTGGTACATGAAGTACATCTGCAAGGTACTTCACTTTGCCATCCTGCATAGACAATGGCACATCTCCAACGTGGACAATCGGATGAGCAGTGTCATCCCCTGTTTCCACAAAACCTGGTCTTTCCGAGTTTTTCATCTCCTTGAACCACTCCCCATGACTCGTCATGTGGTTCGAAGCGCCTGAATCCACATACCATACATTATCTTTTTGTGCTGCATCAACATTTTCAAACATGGCATTCACGACATGTTGCATAACAAACAACCTTTCATTATCCTCATTATTTCTGCTTGAGGATGCATAGTTGTTTTGCTGCACTTTCCCATTTTGCATATCAGCCTGCTTCTTATAACATTCTGCCTGCACATGTCCAGGCTTACCATAATAATAGCATTCACGTGCATCATTATATTGCCTTTGCCAATTTCCACGGCCTCTTTGACTCCCCCTGCCTCTGAATTTACCTCTTCCACCTGTGTGTTGTTGTTGTTGTTGTTGATTCTGGGAGTGTTGTTGTTGCTGGTGCTGACCATAATTCTGATTACCTGTTCGGCCACCTCCTTGACCGCGTCCACAGCCTCCTCTACCTCGTCCTCTTCCTGAACTCGTGTAGAAGGCCTGTTGCTCTGAACTGTTTTTGCTTTGTGAAGACTGTTGTTCTTCACCCAAGCTCTTCTCTTCGATAATCAACATAGACACCAAATCTGTAAAGTTGGGAATGTTTTCACGAGTCTGAATAGACGTCTTGAATGCCTTGTATTGTGGCCCGAGACCACATAGACGGACCTCCACCTTATCATCATCATCTACTGACACACCAATAGATGCAAGGGATTCCACAATACCCTTTATCTTCACGCATAGTCATTCACAGACATGCTCTTTTTCTCCACAGTATGAAGTTCATTCTTTAACTGTATCTTACGTGCCTTGGTATTTGTTTCATAAAGCTTTACCAAGGTGTCCCATGCCTCCTTGGAGGACTTGGCATCCTGAATGTGCCCAATCATGGTGTCTTGTATACTAATGGAGAGCCAATACATAACCTTCCTGGCTCCTTGGTTCCAGTCTTTAAACTCTTTCACATCTACAGCAGTCGGATTTATATCCGCCGGTATCTCCGGTGCCTCTTCATGCTCACCTTCTATGTAGTCCCAATAGCCTTTTCCCATCAGGAAATTCGTCAACCTGAACCTCCAAGCGTGGAAGTTATTCTTATCCAGCTTCTCAGCCACAATCTGTGTTATGCCATCATTAGACATCTTGCCAAACACACAATTTTACCAGAAACTGCACTCTAGTTTTTCCTGCACAAATGCTGTATTTTCTGCAACGATACTGTAATACTCTCAAATGTCATAACGAGTGACTTCAATGTGCATACATACACCCAATGGCAACTGTAGACCTCTTTGCAGCACCCACAGTGTCTGCACAGTCAATTTGTCTTCCTGCAGTTCTTAAAACAGAGTTCTGCAGAGAATCGATGACTTACCCGCAATGCTCGAAATCGCCTACTTTCTGAAAAACGGAGGTCCAGACGCGCCCGAAACGCATTTTCGACCCAAAAAATGTCGTCCGATAGGACAGTATAGTTGCCCTATAGCTTTACTCCCGCGAAGAAAGCTCCTCAATCAGAGATCGTTTGCCGGTGCCTCCCGTAGAGCTCCCGACAAGGGTGTAGTCACCAACACAAATAGGGAATAGTAGTTGCAGCTCTTACCCTCGTACTGCTTCCTGTGGTTCTCTTGCTTGCAGCTCAGTCCTTAGCATGAACCAGGCTCTGATACCATGAAAAGATGCAGGGGGGAAGAGAGCTTGAGCTCTTGCAAGCACACACACACACTCACAAAACCCTAATAGAGAACACACAAGGTGAGAGGCTGAAAATCTTCTTCTTCTCTACTCAACACTCAACACACCATATACAAGATAAGAGTACACACAATATGAAAGGTACTCAACCAAATACATACACGGGTTCTCTATAGTGTGAACCCGACTAAATGAGCTGGCGCTATAACTATGCCAGTCTCTAGAATGGCTGTCACACAGCCTGTCATCCCACTGGCCGCATATCTCCCATGATCTCACCAACCATGCCAGTGGTGTAAGTGTGGGACCTATCCCCCAGGCGGGTCATCAGTGTCCACCGCCTCACTAGACGAGCTCGATATCTCAACACATCATTCAGAGCAACATCTTCTATATCCCTACCTTGCATGGATATATGTAGCACACCCTGTTCTGTAGAGGTTGTGTCGGAGTCTAACGCCTCCCATTCTCCATTTGTAAGCTTCCATCGCCTGTAAGGAAACGCAATGGACAACTGTTGCTTGGTAATATGGTAGCACATCACAACCTTCTCAACTATTACTCCGCATCTGATGGTGTCTCCATTGTGTTGAACAACTTTTTTATCCCATGCAGGTGATAAGAAACAAGTCAGAGCTCTCTCTCCCTTTGCAATCCATAAAGTTGGGGTGCGATGTGTGTTACTTGTACGGAACAGGTACACAAAGAGGTGTAGAGGTATGAAGCAAGTTATGGTTACTTTGTAAGATCCATATGTGCACTTCATAGCATTTTGCACCTTGCTTTCGATCTGCAAACAAGCCATGGCCACTGAAGCATTGTCTGGAATTAGCCATTCAATAGATGTAAGAGTTGGTGTAGGTTCCGGAACTAATTTTCCAGTACCATTTGCTGTCGTGGGAACCACATATGTATCCTCATAGAAGAAGATGTTTCGTGCAAGAAGTTGTGCAGCTGGACACCCTCCAAAGATTAAACTACCAAGATCCACATGGTATGCTTCAAAGGTTCCTGAAATTGCCTCCATAAGCTCCCACTCACTATAGTTTGAGGAAAAAATATCTACGCAGAGGAACCCAAGAACAATCAAAGCAGTGCTCAGTATACCATTATTAGCACACAATTGATTTAAAAACACGAATATAAAGTGGTGAAATGACTTACAATTTGCAGAAAATCGTTGACGTTGGTCATGGTCTGCTAGTGTCAGCTCTGTTGCCTTGTAAACATGTTGGACCTTGGCTAGCTTTTTTCCATCACGATCTTGTTTGAGCTCCAATATCCGCCCTTTCCAATGGTGACTTTCTATATCAACGTATCGCTTTGACACCTTGTGGGTTCCTCTTGTACTAGGCTGCATCGTAATCCAATTCCACTTCTCATAATCCAATTCCACTTCTCGTACTGTTTGATGTTCCAGTGCCCATCCTCATCTTGACCACTGCTACAAGAGAGAGATTGAATACTGATCGGAGGCCTTCGAGCTCTAGAAGAAGACATCAGATGTATATATTAGAGAGATTATAAACCTTGATGGCAAAGGAAAATAGACTGGTGAGAAAAAAACTTAGACTAGGAAGATATACAAAAGAAAAGGAGTTGTAGAGCAAGTTCCAAGGGCTTGGCTGTGCTATTACTGCACTTTGAAAGAGGATATTAGAGGGGGTGAGAGGAGACAATGAGTAAGATTATGAGAGCCAAAGTATTTGCAATTCAAGCTTCAATAGCTTGGCTCTGCTGTTACACTCTGTAAAAGGAGGTTGGACAAGGTAGAAGGATGAAGTAAGAAAACATAAGTGAGGATCAAACTTCGATAGCTTCTGAGAGAAGGTTGCAGATCAAGCTTCCATAGCTAAGCTCTGCTGTTACACTCTGTAAAAGGAGGTTGAACAAGGTAGAAGGATGAAGTAAGGAAATGTAAGTGAGGATCAAACTTCCATAGCTTCTGAGAGGAGGTTGCAGATCAAGCTTCCATAGCTATAGATCTAGGTTTCTGAGTGAAGAGAGAGGTAGATCAAGAGGTAGATAGCTAAAAGAAGTAGTCTAGAGAGTGAAAAACGCCCTGCTATAAGAAAGGGGAAGAGAGAGCGTTTTGGAGGGAACATGGGAGAGAGGGATAGTGGAAAGTGAAGGGGAATGTGCATTGAATGTAAGATAATGATGGGAGCTCATTTTTGGGCCTCTATCACTTTAGAGACCTTACTTAATGATGGCCGCAGGCTGCAGCTATCCTTTTCTATAAAAAATAGAAAAAAAATTCATATACGTATAAATTTTTTGAGTTTTAGTTGATTTTAAAAATTAAAAAAGAGCCTATTTAGCCTATTATTCTAAGTTTGACCACTACCTTCTAGGCTCTTGCAAACCATTGGTTTCAGTCTACATGTAATCTCCCTATTTGTCTATTTCTTAATCACCTCCATTAGGCAATGGCAAATTAAAGGACCCAAAAAGACTCCATTGAGTTCCTAATGAATCACCTACATTTTCATATATGGTTCCGCCTCAGTCTATAGCCAATATAAAGGGTGCGGTGGACGTTAAGTTTGATGAATTCAGTAGAATGTCCAAATAGGGTTTTGCCTTTGACAAGGATTATGGGAATGTTGATAGTATATGTAAAATATTTGGAACATCGTCCAATAAACGAGTTTCATCATGTCTATTGTTTTGAAAGACTCTTATGCATTTTTAGAATGGTTCTTGAAGTTCTTCCATGTCTTTGTATGGAGTTCCTGCCTCTGCATGTATTAAAAATTGGAGGACATATTGAGAAAAGTGTTTTCGGAACAGGGACCATGCATAGTAGATGTCTTTTCTCAGGAGTCTTGTGATACAGTCACATGGGAAGTCAGGTCCAAACCTATCTTCTTTGAAAACTTGACTAAATTATGGAGAGTACATCCTATATTCAATGCCAAGAATACACTGATATTGGATGAAAATAGACACAAAGTCCACCACAATCCAAAGGGCACATGGATGACAGTGTTGAAATTAGAAAACTAATTAGAGAAAGTGCCTACCACATTTTTTTGGAAAATGTGAAGACCTAGCTATGGCTGTAGCTTCAAAATGAGGATCGGTGTCATTACACAGATGAAGATGCATTGATTGGTAGAAGAGGATCCCTTCATGAATTATGTAGAGAACAAGTGTTTCAAAGCGAGACTAGAAGAGGAGAAGAGGGCACACCAAAAGGAAGGCACATGAGAACAAGAGACAAGAGCAACATCAAAGATGGATGGAAGACGATAGAGAAAGACAAACTAAAAGAGAGATGAACCCTGCTCCAAAACCAAAAACACAATACTAACACCCCACAAGGAAACATCAGTAGTACCTAGAATTTTTTGTGACAAATGGTTAGCAAAACCAGTCACAGCCGAATATATGTAACACTCTTGAATATACTAAGCACATATTTGTGAATCTCTCTTTGTCCCTAAGTATTGTTTCATATTTTTGTAATAAGTGAAAAACAAAATGAGATGAAGCAGGTGTTAATAAGTAGTATACCATATATACACGTGCTAATTAGTAATTTTTAGGTGTTTACATAGGGTTAGCAGGTGTTAATTAATAGTTTTCCAAGTGATAGTTAGCAGTCTACCTTATTACAAAGGTGTTAATTAATAAGAAGCATGCCTTATATAAATAGGTGTTAATTAGCAAATTGCAAGTGTTTACTCAACGTTAACATCTGTTAACATGCTTACTCAACCCTAATAGGTATTAATCAACAATCTACCTTATATCCAGATGTGCTAATTAGCAATTTGCCTTATATCAATAGGTGTTAATTAGTAGCCTACATTATGTCAACCGGTGTTAATTAGCAACCCTCATTATTTCAACCGGTGTTAATTAGCAACCCTCATTATTTCAACCCCGATGTTAATTAGCAACCCGCATTATTTCAACAGGTCTTAATTAGTAGCCCACATTATTTCAACAAGTCTTCATAATAAAGCAGCCTGCCTTACTTCAAAAGGTGTTAATTAGCACTCTACTAGTGCCAACTAAAATTCTAGTGTATGCTTAGTCAACCCTAATAGGTATTAATTAACAGTCTACCTTATATCTGGATGTGCTAATTAGCAATTAGTAGATGTTACTAGCAACACCAAAGATACAACAATAAAATGGTAAAAAACCAAATGGCATACTATTGTAAATTTATTCGTAGGTTTCTAACGTGATTGTGAACATTTGCCTTCTTCTTGGAGTAGACATCATTGGTATCTTGATACATTTGACGAGATCTGAAAGTATTACAACTATAGGGACATTGAGCTTAGGAGTTTAAAGGATAAGGAATCCATCTGTTTATAGAACAAACCCTTGATGGTATAGGACTCCTTTGCAATTCGTTTTTCCATTGTAAAATTATCCCCAACATGCAAATGTGCACTTAAAACGTCATGATGAGACCTTCGTAAGTTGCTTCTTCATATGTACCTTTGTCATATGCATCTTCACTGATTTATAGCATCACTTGAATTAATTAAGGACACTAGAGTGTGATAATCCCAAGATTGCACATGTTGTTTGTTGGCACATTTGTGCCATTACCCATGCATGAATGCACCACAAAAGCATGAAAGTTATCTGGCTATAAGACATGTAGAATCATGTGGGTTGTGACAATGGACAATGTGCAGTGAACGTGAATTTGAAATAGCTTCACAGTTTCACTTAACCTCCCTGTTCACATTCCCTACTTTGATCTCCCAAAACACACGAGCAACTTCCCTTTCCTTGGAAGGATAGGATGATTCAGACAAGTTTGCCTTTAAGAAGGACACTACATCTGCTGTGCACTTTAGAGTTGTGCCACCTTTCTTTAATTGTTCAAGCATCAATGTTCTTTTCACAACAACACTAGCCCCATCATGCTCTCCTTTGTAAGTTGCTTCTTCATATATACCTTGGTCATATGCATCTTCATCATTTATAGCATCACTTGAATCAATTAAGAGCACTAGAGTGTGATAATCCCAAGATTTCACGTGTTGTTTGTTGGCACATTTGTTACATTACCCATGCATGCATGCAGCACAAAAGCACGAAAGTTATCTTGTTGCAAGACATATAGAATCACGTGGGTTGTGACCACAAACAACATGCAATGAACGTGAATTTGGAATAGCTTCATAGTTTCACTTAACCTCCCTATTCACATCCCCTACTTTAATCTCCCAAAACACATGGGCAACTTCCCTTTCCTTGGAGAGATAAGATGATTCAGACAAGTTGGCCTTTAAGAAGGATACTATATCTTCTATGAAAATTAGAGTTGCACCATCTTTCTTTAATTGTTCAAGCATCAATGTTCTTTTTACAACAGCACTAGTCCCATCATGCTCTGCTTTTCCATGACCACTTGCCAAGAAGTTCCACATCATCTCCATGCTTATCATTTCCATTGGAATTCACGGTACATCCTACAAGAAGCTAATTAACCTAATAACATACTAAGCACATACTAATGACATGATTAAGTAGTGTATGCATTAGACTAAAGCTTAATTAGGTTACAAGATTAAGACTTATACTCATGAAGAGGCTTGAGATGTGTGCAAGAAGTACTTGTACTTCCATTGCTTGAAAATAACCCCTTTTATATGGGTAGAGTACATCTTTGCTTGGTTCTTTCATGTGGGATAATCCACTTTTGCCATATGGCTTCCTCCTCACTACTCACTCCCTGCCTCTACATGTGCTCTATGACACCAAACTTGTTAGCACCCCCCCTTGGTGCCATATCTCTGGGCTACTCAAGGTGGTCAAATGTGAGTTACAAAAGTCATTACCCCTCTTGGGTGCTCAACTGGCTACTCTTAGGTTGTCGGGTATGAGTTACAACAATCATTACCTCCCATGGGTGCTTAACTGGCTACTCTCAGCAGGTGGTCAGGTCGATACACACAACAAACAAGATGATAAGATGGGTTTCTATTCATATGGTGAGCCCTCTTTTACAACAAATAGCTAGGGCAATGGTGGTGGTTGCCTCCTTGCTCTTTAGAAGAGCTGATCTCTGGGGTTCTCTTCATATACTTGGTGGTCAAAGTAGTCCCTAGAAAGTTGCCTTCGCTTTTCTTCAATCTGCAATCTTGTTCTTTGTGCTCGAACTTGTTGCAGAAGTTACACTTTGGCTTGTCTTTGAACCTGCATTCATTTTGAAAGTGCCCTTTCCTGCCACAGTTATGACACTTCAAATTGCTTTTGTTGAACTAAGCACTAATCTCTACAAGTAGCAGTCTACCATGAGTTATGAGTGTAAGCTATCACCCTCCTCCAAAAGAAAGGTATGGGTGGCTCTATTAACATAGCAACTCTCTCAACAGGATCTCCTAGTGGAAATGCAAACCTACATTATTTGTCCTTTCTAAATGTGGGATCAATATGGATCATGCTTGGACTGACAACCGAGCATTTTGCCTATCGACTGCAAGCTGCATAATCCTGTCACTTTCAAAAGATCATGTTGTATTGTCACCCGTGTTGTTCATGCTGGAATAATTGCCTGCAAGTTGCCTATTCAACTAGCAGTCTTTCAGACTGCTGCCTGCATACATAGTCCTTACAACATTTTAGTGTTCTTTGGGCAACAGTGTTAGTGCTACAAAATTCATAATCAAAGTGCAACTTTCACATTCCTAAAAGCTCTCCACAGCATAGTCAACCAACCCTTTACTCCTACTCACACGCAAGCAAGATCTTTCAATAGATTGCAGCTGACTACCTACCTTCATAATTGCACACATGTTTGTCATCTTGAAAAAGCATGCACAAGTACATCCACCATACCATACTACCATAGAAATTGTATGCCTCGTCCGATCCACCTCACCATGCACTATGTCCGACTCGGCCACATCAAATTACCATGACAGTAGCATGATCCACCACATCATGAAGCAAAAAGAGAGATACTATCATGAAAACAGACAGCCTGCCACATGCTACCATGGTAGTAGCATGATCCACCGTATCTGTAGCCAAAAGAAAATACATGCCCCCATCAGATATACTCATTATAAAAAAAGGCCATGCTTGCAAGAAAGGAGAAAACATTATGAAAAAGGCCATGCATGGCAACATGCCCAATCAGGTGGATAAAAAAGGCCATGCATGACAGCATGCCCTATAAGGATGCTCATCATATGCATGGGCAGTACTTACTGTGGCTGCACTCATAATTGACATAGGCCTCGTTAGAGGTTTCATGTCCATTAAAATCCATCTCTGCAGGAGGGTTACGACTGAACACGTACCTTGATTACCCTTGGTAGAAAGGGATGAAGACAGAGGGTTATGTTATGATTCATATTCAATTGTTTATATAGCAATCATACTCAAAGATTTTAAAAGGCTGCTTTTCTTTCTGGGAAGCATCCTCGCTTCAGTATGGATCTTCAGACACCTCCAACTCGCATAAAAATAGGCCAGGTGACTGTACGAATTTCCTCACCCCATGCAGCTCTGAAGGCATCCTGCCGGCTCTCATCCAACAGCTCCACTCCCTGCCTCCTAGCGCACTGCAGCACCGACATGGATCCCAGGTAAGCCAGGAAGCCATCCCCTCGCATCTCCTTAGACTCGAAGCGGACGGGTCCTGTTCCATCAATGCCGTCCAGCACACGCTTGAAAGGAAAGGGCAGGTTCCTGTACTCGTCGTCCACTGTGCGCCTGGCAGGCTCCCAGAAAGACCCCGATTCCCTGTAGAATTCCCAGAACACAGCATCCACCTCGCTGCTCACGGAGGGCTCCGTGTAGCCAGGACACCCCCCGGCTTTCTCAGTACATGCTTGGTCTGGCCATAGAAGTAGTCAAGGTCGAACCAATGGAGAGCCTGGGCCACGGACACCAGGTCCACCAAACCTTTCCCTCCCACGATCCTCTCCAGTTCTTCCTCCGTCATCTAAGCAGGCGTCCAAACGTACGTCAGGTTCTCCCTACCCTGTGCATACTTGAGCTGGACATCGCTCAGATCAGTTGCGCTTTGCGACCTGCCAAAGAAGACGAATAGGATCTGAGACAGAGAGGGGGGGGGGGGGGGGGGGGGGGGGGGGGGCGCATATTAGAGACTCACCGCTACTGCTGCCTGGCCGCTGCCGGTGCCAACATCCCAAGCTCGCTCATGGTGAGAGGTAAGGGAGGCAAGGAAGGAGACGAGGGAGGGAGGGTAATCAGGCCTTGCTGCCGCGTACAGGCCCGCCATAACTACGCACAGCTCTGCCACCCCCGCCTTTTGTGTGTGAGAGAATACCTGATTGGATCTCCTCTGTTATTTATGATTTTACTTATAAAAAATAAAACTAATTTTAAGTTGCAAATGACTCTTTCAAATCATCTCACCCATCTGAATATACTAGTACTCAACTTGCACGTTGCTGGTCAATCTGAATACAAAGAGTCAATACAAAAGATTTTTTCTTCTTATTTTTTAGAAATCCAAGATTTCTTTTCTCTCTCCTCTCCTTGTGTCCATGGTTAATATGTAATAGATATTAGCAAATTACTTTTGCCAATTATGACACCACCAATAAGAAAGGGTAGTTTAATTATTTACGAGACAAGAATGTTTTAAACATCACAAAATCTATGCATATACTTTTTTTTTCACATGCTTTTTTGCAATGTGTTTAGCCTACAAGTGTTGCATTGCAAGAGATGTCATCTTTTGGACTTGCACCTCTAGAATGTGGTGAACCCACTAGGACTTTTGCGCTCTTGGCGTTCTCACTTAACCAACCCGCCACAATGCATGTGAGATGCACATGCTTGTTAAAGGGACTCAAAGGAGAAAGATAATTTGAATATTTCCAAATAGATAGACCTACACTTTGTTCATAATAAGGAAGTTCATGAAGTAAAGTAAGGGTGGAGGATATTTTACAGTTTTTGTTTTTGAAAATTTTAGATTTGGTGTAGATAGGTTTTGGTGTAAACACATGGCAAGACACTTTTTGATTAGTATGTAAACACATGGCAAGACACTTTTTTATAAATGGGTATTTGGCAACTTGTTTTATTACTAAGAAATCAATTTATGATCATTATTAGGCAATCAACCATCATTTCAAGTGTGTGAAAAAGACACAAAGCCTCTTGTCAATTCATCATGTCATAATAAATGTAAGTAGTTAGAAACTTGTGACCCTAAAGAAAGAGAAACAAAAGGTGAAGGGCATTGAATAAAATATGTTGACCATGGTGCTTTAACTATAAAAAAAGTTCACATAACAACCACCCACTCTTCATTAGGCATTGAATAAAATATGTTGACCATGGTGCTTTAACTATAAAAAAAGTTCACATAACAACCACCCACTCTTCATTAGGCATTGAATAAAATATCTTGACCATGGTGCTTTAACTATTAAAAAAATTCACATCATTATAACCTGCTTAGGGGATGGCCAATAAAGGCAAGTCCTTAAACCTATCTTTTACAAAGACAAACCAATGACATGTTTGGGCATGTCATGAAAGGTCACAGTGTCCACTTATAAACATGGAAGTCTTGAGATTATATCATTTTTTAATCTTGCACACAAATTACAAGGAGATTTAACATGTTTTTAATGTTTTAGTAATGTGCAAGAGACCATTTATAGCCTCCTTGCGAGGTTGCACATGCACTTGGCCTATTCGCTTGTTCTTTTTATGTTTTACTTGTATGTAAGAGACCATTTAAAGCTTCCCTACCATGGTTTGTGTTTTAATTGTGTGTGTAGGTGAATAGTTATGGCTTCTCTACCATGGCTACATGCTTGATTTTGTATGGCTAGCATGCCCATGTTTAAAGCATCTTAACCATCAAATACATGTAAAATTTCTAAATACCTATAAAAAAGTATACATTAATTGTACAAAACACTTGGTTTTTACCTCTTTCTATAGATTTTGTAGGGCCCATCAAAACCCTACATGGCTCTATTGCTATCAAAATGTAACATATGCACAAACAAAAGCTTGTTCTTTTTTTGTATCAATTGTGTGTTTTGGGCTCCATGGAGCCTTATGTCAATGCAAGTACACAGTTTGTGCAGGTGGTGATACCAACCAGGGATGTTTAGCTTCATTACATACTTTCACAGGCGTCACATAGCTTTGGGAGGAGTCAGCAATTTTCCCAAAATAGCTTGAGGTAAGCAATATGGGGGTGTCTAATGGGCCCTTGCAAAGCGTCTAATGGGCCCTTGCAAAGAGTGTGGTGTGAAGAAACTAGCTTGTTGTCTTCAAAGAAACAAGACAGGAAAGAGTATTACTGTAAAGATTTTTGAATATGTGGAGACATTTGACAAGCAGGGAAATAAGAAGAAGAGAAAAGATCTTGTATGTAAAGAATTGCAATGTCACAAGTTTCTTCTATTGTTGAAGAGCAAGCTCAAGTTTTTCATCACACACAACTACCTTGCATGTTGGCAAGGTCTACAGTTCAAGGAGTGTATTCTTAAGTTCCCTGCTCATGTGGTTGTGTCAGTAGTACTGGACTTTGCAGAGAACTATGCCTTTAAGGAGAAAAATGAAATTCAGAGTATGCACTAGATTCTACACCACATGTGACAATATAGGTCCACATTTCTTACTATCACCAGCACCTTCTACATTTCAGATGATAGAGTCCATGACACACTCTTTGTTCAGCACTATTTCTTATTGCATGCAAAGTGGTTACAAGAACACGGGAATACACCCAAACGGCATTGGGTGTGGTCAAATGGGGCTCCCAAGACTTGTAGACCCTTTTACTTTGTTACAAGGTATGCTAGAATTGTTGAGAAGTGTGGTTCCATAGAACACATGTAGAGGCAAGGAGTGAGTAGGTGAGGAGGAAGCCATATGGCAAAAGTGGATTATCCCACATGCAAAAACCAAGCAAAGATATACTCTACCCATATAAAAGGGGTTATTTTCAAGCAATGGAAGTACAAGCACTTGCACACATCTCAAGCCTCTTCATGAGTACAAGTCTTAATCTTGTAACCTAATTGAGCTTGAGTCAAATGCATACACTCTCATCATTATGAGTGCACTTAGGCACCATCCATCGTAGGTTTATCTTAATCATGTGTCATTAATATGTGCTTAATGTGTCATTAGGCTAATTAGCTTCTTGTAGGAGGTACCATGAATTCCAACATGGTATCAAAGCCTCCCTCTCTCATTAGAGCTTCTCCTAATCACTTCATTTAGTTAATCTCAGCTCATGAGTATGTTTAAGTTACTAATCACCCACTAATATCAAGCTTATCCTTCTCTTCTACTTGTGGTCCAAAATTGCAAGAGCTTATTCTCCTCAATCAAGCCACCATTTCTCTTAAAATTTTAGAAGCACATTACCCATCCCTAGGTGATTCTATTCCTCAGAGAAATTAGGCAGATTTTTGCTACACAACCCAAAAACGACGCTAGAATGCCGACTAGTCTTTTTTTGTCTGCGGCTACTCAAAATTAGTCTAAGCCCCTTTAGGGATAGCTTAGCAGTGGTGTAAGCTTCCTACAAATGAAGTCTTGGCCCATTTCATCCACAGACGCGACCACAACAAGCAAAATAATAGGTGATAGTAGTTTGTGTTTTTCACTCATTTTTTGAAGATTTGACCTAATTCTTTTTCTCATAAGGCTCTTGCTCTCATCTAGGGCAACACCCTCATGTAAAAATCCCCTTTAATGGTTGCTTCTACATGCCCAATTTGATCCTCCAAGATCAACCTTGCTAATCATTGAGTTTTAGTCTTAATCACTATTATTAAAGGATCATTAGCAATAAATTGGATGCATTGAAGGTACAATTGAGCGATTAAGGCTGCATTTAGCATGTTTACACATCAAAAGCACTACGTTTGCATTGGGGCTACCATTAGGAAGCTCTAGAAGCAAAAAATTAGAATTTGGAAGCACACGCACACCTCACATTTCATTATGTTTAAAGCATCCACACTTGCCAAGTTGTACGAGAATAGACATTACCAATTGAAGCATCATAAGCTCATTGGTAAGACCTTATCATTATGGCAACATCAATAAGCATCGCTTCGCATCTAGAGAAGTTCAATGGGGAATGGTTCCACACCTGGGCTACACAGATGAAGTACCTTCGGATGCATAAGAAATTGTGGAAAGTCACTAAGGAAAATATGCCGAATGCACCAAGTGAAGGGTGGATTGAAAAATATGAGCAACCATTGTCACTCATTGGTTTACATCTTCACGCAAGGCTTATCACACTCTATGGAACACGCAAAAGATGCATGGGATACATTAAATCTCTTGTTTTGGAGCTAAGGCAAAGAACCAAGAAATTCACTTGAAGATTGAGTTCTATGGTCAAAAAATTAACTTTAATGAATCTTTGGCTCATTTTGTCAGTAAAATGAAAAGCATCATGACCCAGTTAGATGACCCAGTTAGATGGTATAGATACTAGGATTGGAGATAAAGATGCAGTTGCAATAATCTTAAAAAGCATGCCAAAGGAATACAATGCACCTGTCATCACAACCTTGAAGAATCTACCAGAGCCAACATTTGATGGATGTGTCTCCTCTCTTTTGGAGAAGGAGAGAGAATTAAAAGGAAGCAATCCTAGCACTGTTGAGAGCATGCATTGTTCAACAAAAGCAATTTGAAGTGTCATAACTGTGGCAGGAAAGGGCACTTTCAAAATGAATGCAGGTTCAAAGACAAGCCAAAGTGTAACTTCTGCAAACAAGTTCGAGCACAAAGAACAAGATTGCAGATTGAAGAAAAGCGAAGGCAATTTTCTGGGGACTACTTTGACCACCAAGTGTAACTTCTGCAACAAGTTCAAGCACATTAAAGAACAAGATTGCAGATTGAAGAAAGGCGAAGGCAACTTTCTAGGGACTACTTTGACCACCAAGTATATGAAGAGAACCCCAGAGATCAGCTCTTCTAAAGAGCAAGGAGGCAACCACCACCATTGCCCTAGCTATCTGTTGTAAAAGAGGGCTCACCATATGAATAGAAACCCATCTTATCATCTCTGTTTGTTGTGTGTATCGACATGACCACCTGCTGAGAGTAGCCAGTTAAGCACCCATGGGAGGTAATGATTGTTGTAACTCATACCCGACAACCTAAGAGTAGCCAGTTGAGCACCCAAGAGGGGTAATGACTTTTGTAACTCACATCTGACCACCTTGAGTAGCCCAGAGATATGGCACCAAGGGGGGGTGTTAACAAGTTTGGTGCCATAGAGCACATGTAGAGGCAGGGAGTGAGTAGGTGACAAGGAAGCCAAATGGCAAAAGTGGATTACCCCACATGAAAGAACCAAGCAAAGATGTACTCTACCCATATAAAAGGGGTTATTTTCAAGCAAATATGTACTCTACCCATATAAAAGGGGTTATTTTCAAGCAATGGAAGTACAAGCACTTGCACACATCTCAAGCCTCTTCATGAGTACAAGTCTTAATCTTGTAACCTAATTAAGCTTTAGTCTAATGCATACACTCATCATTATGAGTGCACTTAGGCACCATCCATCGTAGGTTTAACTTAATCATGTCATTAGTATGTGCTTAGTGTGTTATTAGGCTAATTAGCTTCTTGTAGGATGTACCGTGAATTCCAATGGGAATGATAGGCATGGAGATGATGTGGAACTTCTTGGCAAGTGGTCAAGCCTCTTCATGAGTACAAGTATTAATCTTGTAACCTAATTAAGCTTTAGTCTAATGCATACACTCATCATTATGAGTGTACTTAGGCACCATCCACCGTAGGTTTAACTTAATCATGTCATTAGTATGTGCTTAGGCTAATTAGCTTCTTGTAGGATGTACCGTGAATTCCAATGGGAATGATAGGCATGGAGAATGATGTGGAACTTCTTGGCAAGTGGTCATGGAAAAGGAGAGCATGATGGGACTAGTGTTGTTGTAAAAAGAACATTGATGCTTGAACAATTAAAGAAAGATGGTGCAACTCTAATTTCCACAGAAGATGTAGTATCCTTCTTAAAGGCCAACTTGTCTGAATCATCTTATCCCTCCAAGGAAAGGGAAGTTGCCCATGTGTTTTGGGAGATTAAAGTAGGGGATGTAAATAGGGAGGTTAAGTGAAACTATGAAGCTATTCCAAATTCACGTTCACTGCATGTTGTTTGTGGTCACAACCCATGTGATTCTACATGTCTTGCAACAAGATAACTTTCGTGCTTTTGTGCTGCATGCATGCATGGGTAATGTAACAAATGTGCCAACAAACAACATGTGAAATCTTGGGATTATCACACTCTAGTGCCCTTAATGGATTCAAGTGATGCTATAAATGATGAAGATGCATATGACAAAGGTATATATGAAGAAGCAACTTACAAAGGAGAGCATGATGGGGCTAGTGCTGTTGTGAAAAGAACATTGATGCTTGAACAATTAAAGAAAGGTGGCACAACTCTAAAGTGCACAGCAGATGTAGTGTCCTTCTTAAAGGCAAACTTGTCTGAATCATCCTATCCTTCCAAGGAAAGGGAAGTTGCCCGTGTGTTTTGGGAGATCAAAGTAGGGGATGTGAACAGGGAGGTTAAGTGAAACTATGAAGCTATAAGACAAATTTAGGAATTTTGGGAATTATTCAAGTCCCATTTCTTATAGGATTGGTTGGAAACTCGGTATTTTTGTGTAGTTTGAGCTAACATCTATTTGTTGGTGCACTCTTTGTGCCAATAGATTATATCTTGACACAACTATTTGGCGTATTTGTTTGTAGTTGTATAGATACATACGTGACACTAAACTTAATTGAGATTATACAACACCTTTCATATGAAGAAGATAATGTTAAATACTATCTCCACTTTGAGACATTGAAGTAAAAACATGGGGTTTATTTAATTTGCCAAAAGAATTCTAAATATCATTATAAAAAGGAACCTTAAAAATGAGAGATCTCTAAAGGGTGTGGTGTTAGAAACAACAAAACAAAAAGTAAATCTCAATGACAGTAACAATATGCTAAGTTTACGATTGATCCACAGATAAAAACCCATCTTAGACACTATATCAAGATTATAAATCATGATATATATGCTCAAATTTGAGGGACATTGAAGTAAAAACATGGGATGATAATGCCAAAGAACACTTGTTACATTCAATGAGATTGTTACATTCAAGTTTACAATTTATCCGAAGACAAAAATCCTTCGTCAAGATAATAATTGAGTACAAATTGTATCTCAAACATAGCGTTTTCTCATGTATTGCTCCAATACATACAAAGTTTCTCTATCATAAGCTGCTTCATTTACTAAAGTGTTGCAAGTATACTCCCGTTTGTTCTTTGCATAAATCCAACCAAGTAACCATGCGCTGATTGTTGTCTCCAAAAAACTTTGAAGCTCCTCTATATTTTGATTCCACATCTTTGGAAAAATCAAGTAGGTTCCGGGCATATTCCACATTACATTGTAGAGGGTATCATCAAAAATTAGTGTGTTATTTCCATCCAGGTCATGAAAAATTCTCCATGCTACATCTAAGTTTTTGTGGTATACAAATCGATATCCAATAAGAAGATCCGTCTTTTGACATGCTGCATGCCCTGCTACGACCTTAAACTTTTGATGGTGCCGAGGAAAGCACAACTCAAGAATGCGTCGAGTCCTTTGTAGTCTATTAGTACTCCAGATCCATACCTCAAACCATTGCATACAAAAATCAAGGAAAGTGAATGCATCTTTGCGAATCAAATGCCAAACACTTGTATTCTCTTCCACAAGATGCATATGTTTGGCCCAGTCTGGACATACATCACCATGTTGCATCTCAATGGTCTTAAGTAAAACACCATTGAGTTCAAGTATCAATACTCTTCTTTGTTTCCTTATTGTATCTGGGGGTGGTGGAACTCTTTTGCCTCTAGGTACATAAGTCACCAATGATTGGTGCCACCTCAATAGTAAGTTTTCTGTACACTTGAAATCAAAGCTATATGCTTCAACATATCCTGTTGAAAACAAAATGTTTGGTTAATGTACATTCAAAATTTTGAATAAATATATTATGTGCCAACAACATAAATTCATCCATGATATGGATGGTCTTAAACCTTCATAGACAAATGCTCCAATACCTCATTAGTTCAACCAAAAAAATAAAAGAGCGAGTATATTGTCAATGCTAAATTTCATCAAATTTATTGAATATGATGTATAAAAAATTTTCACTATTGAGATAATTGAGTCTATCCAAATTAAATTATTATGATATTCATAGCCTTACACCTTGACAAGGCAATATATTCAATAAAAAACAAACACATCTTTATTGCAATCGAATTGCAAATATTGACAAAAGAGATAATCAAATGACAGTAAGTTTGAAGGCATTTGATTTCTTGATACAATAGTGTAAAGATTTGGCTCGTACAATCCAAAAACTAAACCCATCTAAGTACATTGTTTTGGCCAAAGCTTAAGTCTATCTTATGGGCTTTTAGGTACAAAATGGCTCCAAACATTCTGCACCCAACAAGTCTTGATATTTGTACAGATCTCATACTTCAAACTGCACGTTTAGACCTCAGAAATGGTTTCCTTCGACCTGCACAGCAATAACTAGTTTGGGTTAGGTTGGAATCTGATTATACTGTCACTCAATGTTTAATGAAACCAGACATTATCCTACCCATAAGCTCAAGTAAGCCTTTTGTAGCCTTGATATGTATGCTTTTGCTGCAACTCCACTTATGAGATGACCACGATCATATCCCAAGCGAGTAGCATAAGCAATAGCGTGTTGATCACTCAAAATCCTTCTTTTGTAACACACTTTTAACAAGCTTAGCTGGTCTTTGGATAGTAATGGTACTCCAGCTTTGGATGCCAACATTGCTAGATCCTTGCTTATAGATTCTACTTCTCTTTTTTCCCCTCTTGATTGGACATACTTTAGCTTATCACCATATAATGGTAAGTGTGAAGATGCAGAAGATGAGTTTTCCACTTCTTCTCGCAAAAATAGGGAGGTGAATTGAAGCCATTCTTCCAGTACATCTTGAAAATCGATAAATAAATTATGGCCATGTGTGATAGGAGATTGACCTAGCCGATTAAGCAAAATAATAGACCTAATGTCATTTGTATTATTTAGATTTAAAAGGTAGGGTAGAAGGTCATTGCACAGTACGTAGTCGTGCCCTCCTTGAAAACTTTCAGGGAAGAGACAGTTGTCTTTTGGATTAACACATCCCTTGAAAGGGCTATCATCAATAAGCAATGTATTCTTCTTATTGCAAATATCTTGGAACTGATTCCAAACCTTGAGTAAAGGTTTAAACATAGCCTCAACAGTAGGCTTATCTGGCCTATACACTTTTCGAAGATTATGGATATAACATTCTTCTTGTCCCCACACCATAAAGAAATGATATTTCTTATGTGCATACTGTTCAAGAGTGTTTACATAGGCACAAACATTCTTGTGTAGCATGGTGGACCAAATACCAACATGAAAGTACTGGCAAATCTCATCCAAAAATTCAAAACACCCGGGGCGAATAACAACTGTGGTGCGACCAATATCAATTCGAATACAATTTGTTTGTGGATGCCTCTTCTCTTCCTTGTTGAGTAAAACTCCATTAAGATCAAGTATAAGTGCATGTTTCTTTATGGTGATTGCACGAGGAATATTTTCTGCATACAATACAGAAGAATGATAACACTTTAATGTGTTTACATACTTAACAATATTAAAACAAGTGATCCTATATTATCAATGAGAGCTAATTACAACAAAACATCCACAAGTTTACTTTCGTTTCATGCTCCCATATTCATCTATGACGATGGCTCCTAGACGTGATTGCATTTCCCTATTGATTGGTGAAGATTGAAATACTAATCTATCTCCATCTCTCTCAAAAGAATATAAACTTCCTAGAGGCCTACTTTTTTGTGTATCGGAACGTAGCTCCTCAACACGTTGCTCTATTTCTTGCGTACTTAACTTGTGATTGTTAGAAGCAGCTATACCTGCAAAAACAACTCTCGCTGAGAAACATACTTTTTAACACACAAAATTGCTGAATAAATCATCTTAAATAACATCCTATTGAAAAAGATATACCTTTAGTTTTCTTGGCACCCTCTGCCACCACAGAGTCCTTGATTTCAACTATTCTCTCTTTATTCGTAGCATATGTAGCCTCATCAATTTCTTCAACACCCTCTGCCACCACAGAGTCCTTGATTTCAACTATTTTCCCTTTATTTGTAGCATATGTAGCCTCATCCATTTGTTCAACAATCTCTTCTTGTCTCTCCTTGGTTGCAGAAGTGTCTTGAAGCTCTTCATTGACTTTATCTTTATTCTGACTAACCTCAACATTAACTTTCAAATTAGGAATGTCCTTAGTCTCTTTAGTCCTATCACTTGAAGGCCTTGAAGATGTTTGCAAAGCTGAATCATTGATGTGATCTACCTCCACCATGTTGTCTTCATTATTTCTAGCATTTAAATCATGAGAGTTGATCTCTCTAGTAGGGCTTTCATGATGATGTTCTAGTTGAGCAATGTTATCTTCGTCTTTCCCTTCTTTGTATATATCTGTAAGATTAAAATAAAATGCTATTACTTTTAGGATTTAAATAATACAACAAGGCTAATACAATACTAGTCATTTTTATATCTACACATATACTTTGTATCCAAACTTAGATTACTAAACTTCGACTGATGTACCATAATGAATTAGGAACCATAACATAAGAGTCAAACTTGACTTTGAGCCTCACTTACAAGGGCAACGTAAAGATTGCTCAACTTGAGATTGTGCCTTGTGTTGGAAGACATCCCCAAGGTTGGACATAAGTGGAGGTACGGTTGAAACTTAAGTTTGAGACTCACCGCTACACTAGGATATGGAGTAAGTGTAATTTCTTAATAGTAAGTGTGCGTCATCATTTGTATTAGGCTCAAACTTAATTTTGAGCCTCACTGCTACACTAGGATATGGAGAAATTTCTTAATAGTAAGTGTGCATCATCATTTGTACTAGACGTTGGCATGAAATAAAGGATAAATAGAATAGAAATATTCACTTTAATAGAAAAATGTTAAAAGTGAATCCAAAAAAGCCAATGTATTAATCAAAAGACAAATTATTATTTCAACAAATCCACACTTTGAACAAAACCTTTGCTAATATTAGTTGTTGATAAGCTCCTTTCAATGATTCGTTGTACATTCATAATAAGCACTATCAATGCACTTTTCTACCTTTCTTTGGTTGAGAGCTTGATGGGCTATGAGCATGGAAAGCCTTGTTGACATCTGTATCCCCAATCTTCTCAACGGCCATAGCAACCCCAACATTTGTAGCTTCCATGGCTTTTGCAGAATCCAATATATCATCACCATTCCCACCTTCATCATCATTTTCATGCCTTCCAATATCTTCAAAATTGTCTTCGGCATCCTCATTGAATAGAGCATCATTCCCTTGGTCCTCTTCATTCCTTTGCCTTGCATCTTCAAAGTCTATAGCATCCCCAACTTCTTTATCATCATCTGTGTCATTTTTGTTGTCAATATCATCACCTTCCTCTTCGTCCTCTGTACTTGGTGGGTCATCAATGTGAAGATTTTGAAGGTTCTCTTTTTCTGCATCATCTAGTGTTTGCTTTTTTGTGCCGCCACTTGCACCACACCACTCTTGCAAGGACGGGTGACCATCTAAAAGAGCAGAGCACTTTGATTCTAATGCCATCGCTTCCAAATCATCTTTGCATAAAGCAATACATCGTCTCTTCTTTAGCAAGCTCTCCTCTAGCACAACTCCACCACAATATATCTCTACAACATAGCTCTGTTCAGGACAAAACCCTGTGATGAGACCATCAATAAAGCCTTTGTCGATGAATTCTCTATTTTGGCCACTAGATCCTGAGATGAATACCTTTTTTGTGAGAACCTTATCAATGGCCTCAAACTTGTCAACCTTGCTGATGAAAAGAATAACAGTTGTAATCTCAACTGTTCCAGATGTCCAGGCATCATCTTTTTGTGTGTGGATCACACCAAATTCATAGTGCACCTTTGTTGACTGGCTAGAAATCCCTTCGATAAGCATTCCAATGGTGATGAAATCAACAAAACACACAAGAATATATTCATATTGTGAGTTTAGTGTGTTCAAAGCAAGTGCCAACTTGGAGAAAAATTCTGACGAGAGCTGCTCCTTTGTACCATGTAGGTCCATGATTGCCAGCTGAAATGGTACATGCTCTTCACTACAGAAGGCTATAATCTTTGTCATATCAAAACCCACCCCCCTAATTTTCCAAGGAATAGACTCTTGTTGAGATACAATACCCATAGATGCTCTATATAGGTGATTCAGTAAAGTTACTACACTTTTTGAAAGTGAAGGATTTTTTTTTGAAGGATTGAGAGCATCCCTAACAAAGGACTGGCTGTAGCTCCTCAATTGATTATACTCATACTCCCCTAGCTTATATGTCTCACACACCTGTTCCCAAGTCATCTTTTCCCTTGTCAGATCAAAATAGAAGGCGGTTATTGCATCTTTGAGAACTCGATCTGTTTTTAGCTTCCAAGCCATCTCCTCCATATCCATTCTTTGATGGGTTTGCTTTCCCTTTTTAAGCAGTATTCTCTTGTCAAGAAGTGATGTTTTGTAAGATTCCTCCCCCAACCCCTTTTTGATGTCTAGTATATTCCCCTGTAATCAATTCCTTTTCTGAAATATAAGAGATCTTGTTTGTGGCTGTTTTAACCTAGAGAGAGAAAATATGCTAGAGAGAGAATATTCAGATTATGAATATTTTTGGATAGAAAATTAACTCATCTTATTAAAATAAGTTCCCCTGAAATAGAAATTCAAAAAGAATTTTCCAATGTGCAATTGGAATTAAATGGAAATAAGTATAAAGAACCTTAGTCTAAGGGTCTAGATTTTCAGAAATTTTTAGATTATGGTCCAATTAAGGTTCCTATGGGCCAATAGCATCAATCCATGTGTAGGGAGGAGATAAATCCAATTTGTAAAAGAAGATACCCAAAAATGAGTAAATGCTCACATAAGATGAAGAGTTGAAAATGTACAAGATTTATTAGTAAAAAAACTATGAGCAATATTAAAAATATGAGATATTTTGGGTATCCAAAAATGAGTAAATGCTCACATAAGATGAAGAGTTGAAAATGTACAAGGTTTATTAGTAAATAAACACATATGTAAGGAAGGGGAGTTCTTTAAAGGAGGTGCATATTTCACATAAGATGAAGAGTTGAAAATGTACAAGGTTTATTAGTAAATAAACACATATGTAAGGAAGGGGAGTTCTTTAAAGGAGGTGCATATTTCACATAAGATGAAGAGTTGAAAATGTACAAGGCTTATTAGTAAAAAAACTATGACACATATGTAAGGAAGAGGAGTTCTTTAAAGGAGGTGCATATTTCACATAAGATGAAGAGTTGAAAATGTACAAGGTTTATTAGTAAAAAACTATGAGCAATAAAATTTTGACACATATGTAAGGAAGGGGAATTCTTTAAAGGAGGTGCATATTTCACATGCTTGAATGAGTTTTAAACTCAAAAATAATGTGATATTTTTATCTCTCATCTCTCTTGAACCAAACCAAATCAAAATGGAGCCAAACCGAATCAAAAAGTAACCAAACTAGGTCCAAATCTAGTCCAAATTCAACCAAACTGACTTGGAAAATTCTAGAATCAGTTTGTTTGGTTAGGAGCTCAAATTTTCCTATAAATAGAAGCCTCCCCTTGTTGAAAAAAATATAGTGTCTTATGCTTTGTCACTCTACTCCACCTAAGCCAAATTAGATAGAGTCTTATGCTTTGTTACTCTACTCCACCTAAGCCAAATTAGATAGTGTCTTATGCTTTGTCACTCTACTCCACCTAAGCCAAATTAGATAGAGTCTTATGCTTTGTTACTCTACTCCACCTAAGCCAAATTAGATAGTGTCTTATACTTTGTCACTCTACTCCACCTAAGCCAAAATATATAGTGTCTTATGCCTTGTTACTCTACTCCACCTAAGCCAAATTAGATAGAGTCTTATGCTTTGTTACTCTACTCCACCTAAGCCAAATTAGATAGAGTCTTATGCTTTGTTACTCTACTCCACCTAAGCCAAATTAGATAGAGTCTTATGCTTGTTACTCTACTCCACCTAAGCCAAAATATAGAGTGTCTTATGTATTGTTACTCTACTCTACCTAAGCCAAGAGTTGTGAATTCTTTAATAATTCACTAGTTTTTGATACTTCTCTCTTTCTTCAATCCCCATTGGTGGCTCCATCAACATACTAAACCAATTGATTGGTTGGGGGCCTCTACCGTGAATAAAGAATCAAGCAAATTATAAGGTAAGTATATTGAATTTTGATCTTTCTATAATTTCTCAATGATTCTCTCTTCTCAACCCCTCTCAAGCTTGAGAAGTTTAATTGGTATGGTTTTTTTAATGCTATTGAAGTTAATTGGTGAATAGTAGTGAAGAGTTACATAATTTAATAAATGCTATAGAAGTTAATTTCCACTTATATTTAAATTCTAATGGTTTTTATAATTTCTCTCTCTCACTCAAGAAATGGTCATACTCATGACCCATTCTCAATCCAAATGAAGCTTTTCATAAAGCCTTTCCTTAATCCAAGATTAAGCTATGCTTGAGGCCAAATTAATGGCTTTTTGCTATGCTTTTAGTTTATGCACATTGATGATTCAATCCATTATGGATTGATGACCCAATTAGAGACCATTCTAATTGTTTTCTTAATGATCCAATTAGAGACCATTATGGATTGATGATCCAATTAGAGACCATTCTAATTGTTTTCTTAATGATCCAATTAGAGACTACTATGGATTGATGATCCAATTAGAGACCATTCTAATTGTTTTCTTAATGATCCAATTAGAGACCATTATGGATTGATGATCCAATTAGAGACCATTCTAATTAATTCTTTAATAATGAGCTTTATCCCTTAGAAAAAAAATTGAGATTTATCAGTCATAGTAGCGGAGCTATGGCAAAATTTTTATAGAAATTACGCATAAAATAAATTCATTCAAAGCATAAAAAGAGGACTTCCTACCATATTCTAAGAACTATCATCCTAGATTAATTAAAAGAATTTTATTATGCATGGAGATGTGGATGTTTGCATGTAGATGTAGATGTATAGATGTAGATGTGGATGTGGAGGTGGATGGATGCATGTAGATGTAGATGTATAGATGTAGATGTGAATGGAGATGTGGATGTATGCATGTAGATGTAGATGTATAGATGTGGATGTGGATGTATACATGTAGATGTAGATGTATAGATACGGATGTGGATGTGGAGGTGGATGTATACATGTAGATGTAGATGTATAGATGTAGATGTGGATGTGGAGGTAGATGGATGCATGTAGATGTAGATGTATAGATGTAGATGGGAATGGAGATATGGATGTATGCATGTAGATGTAGATGTATAGATGTAGATGTGGATGTGGAGGTGGATGGATGCATGTAGATGTAGATGTATAGATGTAGATGTGAATGGAGATGTGGATGTATGCATGTAGATGTAGATGTATGGAGGTGAATGTGAATGTGGATGTGGATGTATGCATAGAGATGTAGATGTATGCATGTAGATGTGAATGTACGCATATAGATGTGGATGTATGGATGTGAATATACGATATGCGATGTGAGGGAACCTGAAGTGATGAGATAGAAATGATGTGATGGGATGAGTATACATATAAATGGAATATGGAATAAGTAATGTAGATTGATGAAGGATAATGTGGAAAAATGAAAGTTAAATTAGAAATTGTGTTGTAAACTGTTTGTAAATACTGTTTGTAAATGCTGTTTGTAAATGATTGTTTTATGTCAAGAATGCTGGGGGGAGCATTTTGACCGTCTTGTGATTAAAGTCGTGATGGTAAAGTTGCAACTGCTGACGGGGAGTCAATGAAGGACGTCTCGCGTAGCAAGGTCGGCCGAGGTCTTGACCAGCCTCGGTGCGATTAAAATGGTGAGCTTCCGGTACGGTGGATGAGGGGCCAAGGAAGCGGCCTATGCGTGAAGCGCTAGGTTACCTGCGAAGGATCCTAGAGGGTGCTGACCATACGGTGCTCGGGCTCTGGGTTGCCTAGGATACCCACGCGTGCGTCGAGGAAGATATTGGAACAGAGTTGGAGTTGTTTTCTGAAATCGAGCATGGATCTGGTTGATTGACCTTGCTGGTCTTCAATGGATGAGTCCATGGCTCCTTATATGGATCTGTTGGTTGATCTTGCTGATCTTCAACGAGAGTCCATCTTGTTAAGTGATTATATTTGCCAAGTATTATGGGCTAGGAACTATCGAAACGGCTCCTGAGCGTTCTAGTTGCCAATGATGCCATAGATACTCTGATGAAGGAATGATGGGAAATTAAGAATCAATTGGATAAATTGGAAGATGGTGATCAATGATACTATGGTTTTATTAAAGGATTGTTTTAAATTGGTTGAATCTGGTTGAAAAAGGCAATTTCATATTGGGTGTGTGAGTGGTGTGACTAGTTTTATTTTGCATGAACATCCGGCTAGGGGGCCTTGGAACTCTTTTCCTTGGTACCCGGGACAAAACCTAACCAAATTTTTAATTGGATCCCATCACTACAGTGGTTGGGCGGTTGGCTAACCCATGGGACTGGATGGGGTTAGGCTGGACTGATGGATCCGTAAATCGAGACTCAAACTTTTGTTTTTACGATAGAAAAAAAATAAATCCCGGATAGTAACTGTTCTATGGATAGGAATCAACGGCTGTGCCTCTTGAATGGGGAAAAAAGCGTTGATCCCAATGATCCAAGTGCAAGTTTCTTCCTTGAACTGACTAAGTATCTTATAGATGTAATTGGATCATCTCGATCAGAAATGATCTTGACTACGTTAGAGTAAAAAGTTATCCTGGTGGAATCGCCTGTGCTTTCCGGTAAAGGAAGTTTTTCCGGGTTCGGTTTTGGAACAACCGACGGACTAGTCTCTTATCCGGATATCCGTGGGCGAGGCCCCGAGTGTGGGATCCCTGTCCCGCGCGAGAAGCGCTACTTCCGCTGCCAGTACCCCGAATCCGTTACTCGGTGGGAACAGGGATCTTACAGTTGGTATCAGAGCATTTGGTTAATAAAGATCAACTGAGAAGACAAATATGTCAAAAATTTATCAAGAAACACAAAAAGGTTATAATTGTGTGATATAATTCATACAATTTGATATTCAAACTGAAATTCATAATTTGGTAATTGGTTCTCCAGATAGAAGTACCGCGATTATATAGAATCCCTGACTTGCTTGAGGCGTAGACATGATATTATTTACCTTATAATTCCAAGGGCCGTGACTACGCGTATATACCGAGAGTATACTGCAGCTCTTTACTGACAGTATATACGAGTAAATCTAAGACTTGAAATTATAAGCGTTAATGCTATCTAGATGATGATTTCGAATGTGATTGATATGATTTTTAATTCTGTTTGAGAATGAATGAATTGATTTGGATTCTGATTGAAAATGCTGATTGAAAAATGTTGATTTTTAAAAATTAGTTGAAATATAATGAAACCACAATGAGGGGGAATGGGACGAGTCCCTGTGATGATATTCATAACTAGAATGATGATAATGAATTCAGCAAATCACTATGAGATTAGTGGGTTGTGCTGTCAGATTGCTGCTATTAATACTTGACCGGTAGATCAAGTTAAGGGATGTCAAATTGAGAACTTGCTTGACTGAAGTTTCCGTGGAGGAATGTTCCGAAGGAAATTTTTCGGTCTAATGGACCATTATCATGTTAAATGAATTGTTATTTAATGATGAGTTCTATATAAGGGATAATTATCCCAGTGTTCTGTTGGGTTGACCAGAATATAAGGAACCCCAGAATAAAATTTGGATCTTAAGAAAAAGAGCTGTCCTCTACCTTGCGAGATGAGGACATCTCGCACTTTTTAAGTGGGGTAGAATGTAAGATTCTTCCCCAGCCTTCGAGGTATACAGGAGTAAGAATCTCCTTTCTGATCTTATAATTATTCCCTCTCTAAAATAAAAGAAAGTTTCTGTTTAAAAAAGGAATACCCTTTTCCTAAAATACTTCTCAGGAGTCACGCCTATTTTAAGGATTTAGAACAATGAGTTTAGAAGTGAGAATCGGTGTTTTGGATACCAAGGTTTTGGTTTTCATTCGAGTATGGCCCAAAAGAAGTTCTTTATCTCTTGGGGAGTATAAGAAGTTATCCCCCAGATATTGTGATCCTTATATCTGAATTCAATGAAAGTAGGTGACTTAGCCTACAAGTTTCTTTTATCTCCTCATCTCAAAATTCTTAATGCCTTCTATAGAAAAATGTGTCAAACACAAATCATGGAAAGACGGTAAAACTTCAGTGGCAAGTTACCGTTGGCTTCTAGGTTACGCTAGCTCCTTCCTTTATATAAGTCGTAACTTTTACTTGTCGCTCACAGTAATCTTACTCCCATCAATCTCCTTTCTTTCTTAATCTCCTTCATGGCTTGGCAACAGGAATTAGTTTTATCCCTGATGATTTCTCACCTTCAAGACGCAAGAGAGTCTGTGAAGAAAGACTTTATAGAACAGTATGAGCGCTCACTTTTTCCTCACCTAGGAACTTCTGTAGCGCAGACCAAATGGCGGACCTATCAAAACATAACTAGGGTAACACCCTGGGGTCAGCAACACTTTCGTAACAATGTCCGCTTGGCCATGGTTATTGAAGCTTTGGGTTTGGGTCCCCGATACTACTGCGTCATGAGATCAAGGCATCTTGGGTTTTCTGAGCGGGTCTTCTTATTGGCGTGTTTTCTTCCTCATGAGAAGATATGCCTTTATCCCGTTTTTGGCTTGCCTCTCAGAGGTCCTTTTGTTAGATCACCTCATACCACTGAGATAGGTGCGGCAATAACCAGCAGAATCATTCCCATAGATGAGTTACCCTATACTTGTGCAGCTTGTGAGGACTGCTTTTGTGACCATATGATGGACGGGCTTATGGAAGTGTAAAGAGTTCTTCTATCTTTACTGTATAAGTTCCGTGAATGAATAAAGTTTAAATCTTGTTCTTATTTTGAATCTTGCTCTCTTTAAGACTTTTCTTGGTGGTTAATCTTGATTAAAATTTTCCTCTAAGTCTCATATTCGTTCACCTTGCGAAATTATCCCAAGTTGCGAGATGAGGACATCTCGCGTTTTTTAAGTGGGGTAGAATGTAAGATTCCTCCCCCAACCCCTTTTTGATGTCTAGTATATTCCCCTGTAATCAATTCCTTTTCTGAAATATAAGAGATCTTGTTTGTGGCTGTTTTAACCTAGAGAGAGAAAATATGCTAGAGAGAGAATATTCAGATTATGAATATTTTTGGATAGAAAATTAACTCATCTTATTAAAATAAGTTCCCCTGAAATAGAAATTCAAAAAGAATTTTCCAATGTGCAATTGGAATTAAATGGAAATAAGTATAAAGAACCTTAGTCTAAGGGTCTAGATTTTCAGAAATTTTTAGATTATGGTCCAATTAAGGTTCCTATGGGCCAATAGCATCAATCCATGTGTAGGGAGGAGATAAATCCAATTTGTAAAAGAAGATACCCAAAAATGAGTAAATGCTCACATAAGATGAAGAGTTGAAAATGTACAAGATTTATTAGTAAAAAAACTATGAGCAATATTAAAAATATGAGATATTTTGGGTATCCAAAAATGAGTAAATGCTCACATAAGATGAAGAGTTGAAAATGTACAAGGTTTATTAGTAAATAAACACATATGTAAGGAAGGGGAGTTCTTTAAAGGAGGTGCATATTTCACATAAGATGAAGAGTTGAAAATGTACAAGGTTTATTAGTAAATAAACACATATGTAAGGAAGGGGAGTTCTTTAAAGGAGGTGCATATTTCACATAAGATGAAGAGTTGAAAATGTACAAGGCTTATTAGTAAAAAAACTATGACACATATGTAAGGAAGAGGAGTTCTTTAAAGGAGGTGCATATTTCACATAAGATGAAGAGTTGAAAATGTACAAGGTTTATTAGTAAAAAACTATGAGCAATAAAATTTTGACACATATGTAAGGAAGGGGAATTCTTTAAAGGAGGTGCATATTTCACATGCTTGAATGAGTTTTAAACTCAAAAATAATGTGATATTTTTATCTCTCATCTCTCTTGAACCAAACCAAATCAAAATGGAGCCAAACCGAATCAAAAAGTAACCAAACTAGGTCCAAATCTAGTCCAAATTCAACCAAACTGACTTGGAAAATTCTAGAATCAGTTTGTTTGGTTAGGAGCTCAAATTTTCCTATAAATAGAAGCCTCCCCTTGTTGAAAAAAATATAGTGTCTTATGCTTTGTCACTCTACTCCACCTAAGCCAAATTAGATAGAGTCTTATGCTTTGTTACTCTACTCCACCTAAGCCAAATTAGATAGTGTCTTATGCTTTGTCACTCTACTCCACCTAAGCCAAATTAGATAGAGTCTTATGCTTTGTTACTCTACTCCACCTAAGCCAAATTAGATAGTGTCTTATACTTTGTCACTCTACTCCACCTAAGCCAAAATATATAGTGTCTTATGCCTTGTTACTCTACTCCACCTAAGCCAAATTAGATAGAGTCTTATGCTTTGTTACTCTACTCCACCTAAGCCAAATTAGATAGAGTCTTATGCTTTGTTACTCTACTCCACCTAAGCCAAATTAGATAGAGTCTTATGCTTGTTACTCTACTCCACCTAAGCCAAAATATAGAGTGTCTTATGTATTGTTACTCTACTCTACCTAAGCCAAGAGTTGTGAATTCTTTAATAATTCACTAGTTTTTGATACTTCTCTCTTTCTTCAATCCCCATTGGTGGCTCCATCAACATACTAAACCAATTGATTGGTTGGGGGCCTCTACCGTGAATAAAGAATCAAGCAAATTATAAGGTAAGTATATTGAATTTTGATCTTTCTATAATTTCTCAATGATTCTCTCTTCTCAACCCCTCTCAAGCTTGAGAAGTTTAATTGGTATGGTTTTTTTAATGCTATTGAAGTTAATTGGTGAATAGTAGTGAAGAGTTACATAATTTAATAAATGCTATAGAAGTTAATTTCCACTTATATTTAAATTCTAATGGTTTTTATAATTTCTCTCTCTCACTCAAGAAATGGTCATACTCATGACCCATTCTCAATCCAAATGAAGCTTTTCATAAAGCCTTTCCTTAATCCAAGATTAAGCTATGCTTGAGGCCAAATTAATGGCTTTTTGCTATGCTTTTAGTTTATGCACATTGATGATTCAATCCATTATGGATTGATGACCCAATTAGAGACCATTCTAATTGTTTTCTTAATGATCCAATTAGAGACCATTATGGATTGATGATCCAATTAGAGACCATTCTAATTGTTTTCTTAATGATCCAATTAGAGACCACTATGGATTGATGATCCAATTAGAGACCATTCTAATTGTTTTCTTAATGATCCAATTAGAGACCATTATGGATTGATGATCCAATTAGAGACCATTCTAATTAATTCTTTAATAATGAGCTTTATCCCTTAGAAAAAAAATTGAGATTTATCAGTCATAGTAGCGGAGCTATGGCAAAATTTTTATAGAAATTACGCATAAAATAAATTCATTCAAAGCATAAAAAGAGGACTTCCTACCATATTCTAAGAACTATCATCCTAGATTAATTAAAAGAATTTTATTATGCATGGAGATGTGGATGTTTGCATGTAGATGTAGATGTATAGATGTAGATGTGGATGTGGAGGTGGATGGATGCATGTAGATGTAGATGTATAGATGTAGATGTGAATGGAGATGTGGATGTATGCATGTAGATGTAGATGTATAGATGTGGATGTGGATGTATACATGTAGATGTAGATGTATAGATACGGATGTGGATGTGGAGGTGGATGTATACATGTAGATGTAGATGTATAGATGTAGATGTGGATGTGGAGGTAGATGGATGCATGTAGATGTAGATGTATAGATGTAGATGGGAATGGAGATATGGATGTATGCATGTAGATGTAGATGTATAGATGTAGATGTGGATGTGGAGGTGGATGGATGCATGTAGATGTAGATGTATAGATGTAGATGTGAATGGAGATGTGGATGTATGCATGTAGATGTAGATGTATGGAGGTGAATGTGAATGTGGATGTGGATGTATGCATAGAGATGTAGATGTATGCATGTAGATGTGAATGTACGCATATAGATGTGGATGTATGGATGTGAATATACGATATGCGATGTGAGGGAACCTGAAGTGATGAGATAGAAATGATGTGATGGGATGAGTATACATATAAATGGAATATGGAATAAGTAATGTAGATTGATGAAGGATAATGTGGAAAAATGAAAGTTAAATTAGAAATTGTGTTGTAAACTGTTTGTAAATACTGTTTGTAAATGCTGTTTGTAAATGATTGTTTTATGTCAAGAATGCTGGGGGGAGCATTTTGACCGTCTTGTGATTAAAGTCGTGATGGTAAAGTTGCAACTGCTGACGGGGAGTCAATGAAGGACGTCTCGCGTAGCAAGGTCGGCCGAGGTCTTGACCAGCCTCGGTGCGATTAAAATGGTGAGCTTTCGGTACGGTGGATGAGGGGCCAAGGAAGCGGCCTATGCGTGAAGCGCTAGGTTACCTGCGAAGGATCCTAGAGGGTGCTGACCATACGGTGCTCGGGCTCTGGGTTGCCTAGGATACCCACGCGTGCGTCGAGGAAGATATTGGAACAGAGTTGGAGTTGTTTTCTGAAATCGAGCATGGATCTGGTTGATTGACCTTGCTGGTCTTCAATGGATGAGTCCATGGCTCCTTATATGGATCTGTTGGTTGATCTTGCTGATCTTCAACGAGAGTCCATCTTGTTAAGTGATTATATTTGCCAAGTATTATGGGCTAGGAACTATCGAAACGGCTCCTGAGCGTTCTAGTTGCCAATGATGCCATAGATACTCTGATGAAGGAATGATGGGAAATTAAGAATCAATTGGATAAATTGGAAGATGGTGATCAATGATACTATGGTTTTATTAAAGGATTGTTTTAAATTGGTTGAATCTGGTTGAAAAAGGCAATTTCATATTGGGTGTGTGAGTGGTGTGACTAGTTTTATTTTGCATGAACATCCGGCTAGGGGGCCTTGGAACTCTTTTCCTTGGTACCCGGGACAAAACCTAACCAAATTTTTAATTGGATCCCATCACTACAGTGGTTGGGCGGTTGGCTAACCCATGGGACTGGATGGGGTTAGGCTGGACTGATGGATCCGTAAATCGAGACTCAAACTTTTGTTTTTACGATAGAAAAAAAATAAATCCCGGATAGTAACTGTTCTATGGATAGGAATCAACGGCTGTGCCTCTTGAATGGGGAAAAAAGCGTTGATCCCAATGATCCAAGTGCAAGTTTCTTCCTTGAACTGACTAAGTATCTTATAGATGTAATTGGATCATCTCGATCAGAAATGATCTTGACTACGTTAGAGTAAAAAGTTATCCTGGTGGAATCGCCTGTGCTTTCCGGTAAAGGAAGTTTTTCCGGGTTCGGTTTTGGAACAACCGACGGACTAGTCTCTTATCCGGATATCCGTGGGCGAGGCCCCGAGTGTGGGACCCCTGTCCCGCGCGAGAAGCGCTACTTCCGCTGCCAGTACCCCGAATCCGTTACTCGGTGGGAACAGGGATCTTACATGTTTGAATGTCCAAAACTTCACTCTTCTGAAGGCCTAAAATGCACCTAAACAGCGTTGGGCCTAGTTGGACTGTTCCTGGTGCCTGCTGAATTTGCCCACTCTTCAAAGTTGGAAGTCTGGGATTTTGATCAAGACCTTTAGTTGGAGTTTCGCCCTTTGTATTTGGTAGCAAGCCTTTTGCATAAAGCCTCATGATCTTAACCCAGTTCTGCCATACATCATCATCACATAGAAGCAAGTGTAAATCATTTTTGACAAAGTTCTTATGTAATGTGTGCTCCGTGGTCTCCACAAAGGCCTGCAAAGTTGCAAAGTAAGAAGTTAGCCCCCTCACTATAGATATCACAAAATATTAGGAGAAATTATGCATCTATGGGTTTTCAATCATTTGGAGCTTATGCTCAAACTTGAGTTTGAGCCTCACTTGCAGTGCTAAACTAGTATATAATCGTGATGCTCGATCTTAGATTTGAGCATCACCTCCGTATGCAAATCTAGCACTTGCAAGTGAGGCTCCAACTTAAGTTCGAGCCATAATTAGATATGCAAGTGCTACACCATCACAGAGAGGTGAGGCTTGAAGTTCAATTTCAAACCAAACTATTAAGTTTATGTAGTTTGAGAAGAAGCCTTACATGCATCTTTCTTATGCTACTGCTATACTTAAAACTATAGATCTATGAAGAAGTAAAGAAGAAGTAATGTAGGTCTATGATTTACCAAGATATAGCAAAGAATCAAAAGAGTACCTTCCAAGACTCGTCCATCTTGGGTTGATTGACACCAGGCAAAGGTTTACTAGGACGACCGTTTGCATGCCATTGTGCTCGAGCTTGTAGAAGTTGATCGAGGAATGGCTCCTTTTGCATTGACTTTGCAACAGATAAATTCGCATCCTTGGAAATGTCACGAGAAATCTTGGGCGGGCAATTTACAATTATCTTACATCTCCTGAACCTGAATTGCTGACGCAGTGGAGGGGTCACTTTAGCCATATTTAGAGCTTGCAAGCTTTTTGCAGCACTAATGGAGTGTTGACCAGAGATAATCCAATATTCAACTTTATGAATATCTTCTTTTGCGAGTTTATCAAGGGGTTGTTTTGTAGCACGATTACAGGGCATCAAAATTGCAAGTATCTCCTCTTGCTTTGGGTCCTCAATAAAGTCTTGGGTCAAAATACGAACCCAATCCTTATTTAACCTTCTATACACATAGTTTGAAGGAGCAGGATAACATTTCATCACATCAATGCTGAAGACCTCATTTAGACCAAAGGGATAATATCCCTTCTTTATTTCTCATGAGATAATTGCATTGCTGCCCTTGTTTAGAGTCTCAACCTCCATTAGCTCGTCCTCGGACGCATCTATCTCCTTTGAACCACTTGCTGGTTTTGTCCTTTGCCTCTTTAAAGAGATTTCCTGAACCTTTGTGGAGTGCTTTGCCTTTCTCTTCTTTGCAAGGGCTTGCTCCTCTTCTTGCACCTGAGAGCATGCCATGTCTTCAGCTGCTATTGTGCTTACATCAAGGACTTTTATTTTGTCACCCTCCTTTTTATGTTTTGAAGAAGTTGCACCAGCATTTGTAGATGCTTCAAGTGCACTCTTCACTATGGCCCTGCCTTTTTTCTCCACAATTTTCCTGACTTGAGTGGTTGTTGTCTCCTTTTCAGGTATGGACTTTTTTCGTGAATCCAAAGCGTTCTTTGCATGCCTCACTGCTTTCACCAGGTCCTCCACATTATCCACCCCTGAGTCTTCTTGATTGGAAAAGTCAATGATCTTCAATCCTAACTTTACAATACAATTGTCCTTTCCTAGTTTACTGCCAGTCATGTCTGCTGGGTGAAAAGTTTCCAATGATAAGCAAAACTTATTTGCTTTTGTAGTTTCTCCTTCTGGCAATACAGTGCATGTGAAGCATGGATTTGCTCTTGCATCCACATCATCCTTAGCGCCTACCACAATCCCCATATCTCCATATGATGTATCACCTTGAGACAAAAACAAATGGAGGACTCCTTTGAAGTTTGCACTAGCATCGTAGCTATCCACAAACCATTTTACTCCTTCTTTGTTACTCAATTCGAAGGTTTTATCCACCTTAATTCTAGGAGTGACACTTTTAGCTTGAGTTGTTGTTTCGAGAGCATCCAGAGTAAAGATTGGTGCACCATGTGGTTGCGAGGTAGCGGGCGCTCTGCTAGCTTCCATTCCTGTGAAGCAAAAAAAAAAAGTTTCAAAACCTTAGAAAAAAATGGATTTAAATGCTACATATCAAATCAAAACCTATCAAACTTAAAAAACTTAATGCATGCTACAAAAAGTTATCTTGAATAGCAAGAGCTTCACTTGCATTTACTTAATCTATACAGAAGCTCGACTTGGAGCCTAGATCCAAGTTGTGTACTCATATGCTAGGGGTACGCTAGCATAGAGAGACAAGGCTCAAACTCAAGTTTGAGCCTTAAGGCGAAGTTCCATGTATGGGAGACTTGAACTTAAGTTGGAGTCTTAAGAGGCCAGAGTACAGTAGCATGGAGAACAAAGGCTCAATCTGAAGTTCGAGCCTTAAGGCCAGTGTACACTAGCATCGAGAGCCAAGGCTCCAACTCTAGTTCGAGCCTTAAAGCCCCGGTGTACACTAGCATGGAGAACAAAGGCTCCAACTCAAGTTCGAGCCTTAAGGCCGAGGTGCACTAGCATGAAGAGCAAAGGCTCAAACTTAAGTTCAAGCCTTAAGGGGCCGGGGTGCATTAGCATGGAGAGCAAAGGCTCAATCTGAAGTTCGAGCCTTAAGGAGCCGCGGTGCACTAGCATGGAGATCAAAGGCTCAATCTGAAGTTCGAGCCTTAAGGGACCGGGATGCACTAGCATGGAGAGCAAAGGCTCAAACTGGAGTTCGAGCCTTAAGGGACCGGGATGCACTAGCATGGAGAGCAAAGGCTCAATCTGAAGTTCGAGCCTTAAGGAGCCGGGGTGCACTAGCATGGAGAGCAAAGACTCAAACTCAAGTTCGAGCCTTAAAGCCAGAGTACACTAGCATGGAGAACAAAGGCTCAATCTGAAGTTCGAGCCTTAAGGGACCGGGGTGCACTAGCATGGAGAGCAAAGGCTCAAACTCAAGTTCGAGCCTTAAAGCCAGAGTACACTAGCATGGAGAACAAAGGCTCAATCTGAAGTTCGAGGCTTAAGGCCAAGTGTACACTAGCATCGAGAGCCAAGGCTCCAACTCAAGTTCGAGCCTTAAGGCCGGTGTACACTAGCATCGAGAGCCAAGGCTCCAACTCAAGTTCGAGCCTTAAGGCTGGCGAGAGCCAAGGCTCCAACTCAAGTTCGAGCCTTAAGGCCGGTGTACACTAGCATCGAGAGCCAAGGCTCCAACTCAAGTTCGAGCCTTAAGGCTGGGGAGAGCCAAGGCTCCAACTCAAGTTCGAGCCTTAAGGCTGGCGAGAGCCAAGGCTCCAACTCAAGTTCGAGCCTTAAGGCCGGTGTACACTAGCATCGAGAGCCAAGGCTCCAACTCAAGTTCGAGCCTTAAGGCTGGGGAGAGCCAAGGCTCCAACTCAAGTTCGAGCCTTAAGCACACTAGCATCGAGAGCCAAGGCTCCAACTCAAGTTCGAGCCTTAAGGCTGGGGAGAGCCAAGGCTCCAACTCAAGTTCGAGCCTTAAGGCTGGCGAGAGCCAAGGCTCCAACTCAAGTTCGAGCCTTAAGCACACTAGCATCAAGAGCCAAGGCTCCAACTCAAGTTCGAGCCTTAAGGCCGGTGTACACTAGCATCGAGAGCCAAGGCTCCAACTCAAGTTCGAGCCTTAAGGCTGGGGAGAGCCAAGGCTCCAACTCAAGTTCGAGCCTTAAGCACACTAGCATCGAGAGCCAAGGCTCCAACTCAAGTTCGAGCCTTAAGGCTGGGGAGAGCCAAGGCTCCAACTCAAGTTCGAGCCTTAAGCACACTAGCATCGAGAGCCAAGGCTCCAACTCAAGTTCGAGCCTTAAGGCCGGTGTACACTAGCATCGAGAGCCAAGGCTCCAACTCAAGTTCGAGCCTTAAGGCTGGGGGAGCCAAGGCTCCAACTCAAGTTCGAGCCTTAAGGCTGGGGAGAGCCAAGGCTCCAACTCAAGTTCGAGCCTTAAGCACACTAGCATCGAGAGCCAAGGCTCCAACTCAAGTTCGAGCCTTAAGGCTGGGGGAGCCAAGGCTCCAACTCAAGTTCGAGCCTTAAGGCTGGGGAGAGCCAAGGCTCCAACTCAAGTTCGAGCCTTAAGCACACTAGCATCGAGAGCCAAGGCTCCAACTCAAGTTCGAGCCTTAAGGCCGGTGTACACTAGCATCGAGCCAAGGCTCCAACTCAAGTTCGAGCCTTAAGGCTGGGGGAGCCAAGGCTCCAACTCAAGTTCGAGCCTTAAGGCTGGCGAGAGCCAAGGCTCCAACTCAAGTTCGAGCCTTAAGGCCGGTGTACACTAGCATCGAGAGCCAAGGCTCCAACTCAAGTTCGAGCCTTAAGGCTGGGGAGAGCCAAGGCTCCAACTCAAGTTCGAGCCTTAAGGCTGGCGAGAGCCAAGGCTCCAACTCAAGTTCGAGCCTTAAGGCCGGTGTACACTAGCATCGAGAGCCAAGGCTCCAACTCAAGTTCGAGCCTTAAGGCTGGGGAGAGCCAAGGCTCCAACTCAAGTTCGAGCCTTAAGGCTGGCAAGAGCCAAGGCTCCAACTCAAGTTCGAGCCTTAAGGCCGGTGTACACTAGCATCGAGAGCCAAGGCTCCAACTCAAGTTCGAGCCTTAAGGCTGGGGAGAGCCAAGGCTCCAACTCAAGTTCGAGCCTTAAGCACACTAGCATCGAGAGCCAAGGCTCCAACTCAAGTTCGAGCCTTAAGGCTGGGGAGAGCCAAGGCTCCAACTCAAGTTCGAGCCTTAAGGCTGGCGAGAGCCAAGGCTCCAACTCAAGTTCGAGCCTTAAGCACACTAGCATCAAGAGCCAAGGCTCCAACTCAAGTTCGAGCCTTAAGGCCGGTGTACACTAGCATCGAGAGCCAAGGCTCCAACTCAAGTTCGAGCCTTAAGGCTGGGGAGAGCCAAGGCTCCAACTCAAGTTCGAGCCTTAAGCACACTAGCATCGAGAGCCAAGGCTCCAACTCAAGTTCGAGCCTTAAGGCTGGGGAGAGCCAAGGCTCCAACTCAAGTTCGAGCCTTAAGCACACTAGCATCGAGAGCCAAGGCTCCAACTCAAGTTCGAGCCTTAAGGCCGGTGTACACTAGCATCGAGAGCCAAGGCTCCAACTCAAGTTCGAGCCTTAAGGCTGGGGGAGCCAAGGCTCCAACTCAAGTTCGAGCCTTAAGGCTGGGGAGAGCCAAGGCTCCAACTCAAGTTCGAGCCTTAAGCACACTAGCATCGAGAGCCAAGGCTCCAACTCAAGTTCGAGCCTTAAGGCCGGTGTACACTAGCATCGAGAGCCAAGGCTCCAACTCAAGTTCGAGCCTTAAGGCTGGGGGAGCCAAGGCTCCAACTCAAGTTCGAGCCTTAAGGCTGGCGAGAGCCAAGGCTCCAACTCAAGTTCGAGCCTTAAGGCCGGTGTACACTAGCATCGAGAGCCAAGGCTCCAACTCAAGTTCGAGCCTTAAGGCTGGGGAGAGCCAAGGCTCCAACTCAAGTTCGAGCCTTAAGGCTGGCGAGAGCCAAGGCTCCAACTCAAGTTCGAGCCTTAAGGCCGGTGTACACTAGCATCGAGAGCCAAGGCTCCAACTCAAGTTCGAGCCTTAAGGCTGGGGAGAGCCAAGGCTCCAACTCAAGTTCGAGCCTTAAGGCCGGTGTACACTAGATTGGAGAACAAAGGCTCCAACTCAAGTTCGAGCCTTAAGGCTGGGGCGGGGTACACTAGCATGGAGAGCAAAGGCTCAAACTCAAGTTCGAGCCTTAAGGCCGGTGCACTAGTATGGAGAACAAAGTCTCAATCTAGGTCGAGCATTAACACATAAGTTCTATGTAGAGGAGGCTCGAGCTTAAGGTGGAGTCTATATCCAAGTTGTGGAGTCTATCTTGGATCAGTTTTACAGGTTCTTGACATATGTGAAGATACAAAAGAGAGCAGCAAGAGGTGGAAACCATCTACGACGAGCAACGATCGACAAATGACACACTTAGCGTGCAATCAAGTAAGCGTTTATATTAGTGTAGACAATCAATTAAAGAAGGACTTACTTGCTCAAGTCTCCTATGTTGCACAGTCTTGATCTTGACGGATGCTTGAGGTATCCGTGGAAAAGAAACCGCTAGAAACGTAGGGCTGCAGAGATTATTGCTGCGAGAGGTCTGCTCCGGGGTGCGCTTGAAACGCAGGGCTGGATCTGCTCCAAGGTGCGCAGGGCTGCAGAGGGCGCGCTTGAAACGCAGCGCTGCAGAGACAGAAGGAGCGGAGAGTATTGCTGCGAGAGATTTGGTCGAGGGTGCGCAGGGTTTTTGTATGGGCGGAACGCCGCGTCGGCCGTTTTTCCTTTCTGCGAGCGAAGGCGGGTGCGCAGGTTTAGTCCGCGAGGTCGGTCGAAATCTGTGAGAAGGCGAAAAAAGTTTAGGGGTCGGCAGGGAATTTCGAGGTGCGGGCGAAAATCCGTTGGGGGGAATTTCGAATTTGAATCTGGGGGAATTTTGAATTCGAATTCGAATTCGGCGGTTTTGATTTTGGGGGGAATTTTTGAATTTGAATTCGGCGGTCGGGGGGAGACTTTTTGAATTTTGAATTTTGAATTTGGGCGGCGCGGGGGCCGACGCCGGGAGAGGAGGAGGGGGCGGGCCTGTGCGCCGGAGGAAGGGGGGGGGCGGGGCGACGCCGGGAGAGGAGGGGGCGGGGCCTGTGCGCCGGAGGAAGGGGGGGGGCGCCGGGAGAGGAGGAGGCCTGTGCGCCGGAGGAAGGGGGGGGGGCGACGCCGGGAGAGGAGGGGGCGGGGCCTGTGCGCCGGAGGAAGGGGGGCGACACCGGGAGAGGAGGAGGGGGCGGGGCGGGCTGTGCGCCGACGCCGGGAGAGGAGGAGGGGGCGGGGCTGTGCGCCGGAGGAAGGGGGGGGCGGGGCGACGCCGGGAGAGGAGGGGGCGGGGCCTGTGCTGCGCCGAGAGAGGAGGAGGAGGAGGAGGGCCGACGCGGAAGGGGGGCGGGTCTGTGCGCCGACGCCGGGAGAGGAGGAGGACGTCGACGGAGGAGCGCCGGGACGGCCCGGCAGAAAGGTATTTCGGTTTCGGTTTCATTGCCGGGAGAGGAGGGGGCGGGGCCTGTGCTGCGCCGAGAGAGGAGGAGGAGGAGGAGGGCCGACGCGGAAGGGGGGCGGGTCTGTGCGCCGACGCCGGGAGAGGAGGAGGACGTCGACGGAGGAGCGCCGGGACGGCCCGGCAGAAAGGTATTTCGGTTTCGGTTTCATTGCCCAAGCCCAAGCCCAAGCCCAAGCCCAAGCCCAGGCCCAGGCCCCAGGTCCCAGGTCTTTTGATAATAGTCACTATCACTTTTGGTTATATACTCATCTTCATCCACACCCCACTTGCTCTATGGGATTAGGCTAGTTTCCCTCTCTATTCCTACTTGCTTGTGTAATAGACAAGGCTCCAACTCAAGTTCGAGCCTTGAGCTTGAGATTTCTTGTTTTCTTTCCTATTTTTCCCATACACCCCACTTATTCTATTGGATTATTCTAGCTTCCCTCTCTATTCTTACTTACTTGTGTAATAGACAAGGCTCCAACTCAAGTTCGAGCCTTGAACTTGACCTTGAACTTGAGATTTTTTGTTTTCTTTCCTATTTTTCTCATACACACAAATATACTTATAAACTATGCGATTAAAAATTCAACTAAAATCTATATAATGCACAATGGCTCATTCCCCAAGCCCAAGCCCAGGCCCAGGTCCCAGGTCTTTTGATTATAGTTACTTTCACTTTTGGTTATATACCCATCTTCACCCACACCCCACTTGTTCTATTGGATTATCTTAGCTTCCCTCTCTATTCTTACTTACATGTGTAATAGACAAGGCTCCAACTCAAGTTCGAGCCTTGAACTTGACCTTGACCTTGAGATTTTTTGTTTTCTTTCCTATTTTTCTCATACACCCAAATATACTTATAAACTATGCGATTAAAAATTCAACTAAAATCTATATAATGCACAATGGCTCATTCCCCAAGCCCAAGCCCAAGCCCAGGTCCCAGGTCTTTTGATTATAGTTACTTTCACTTTTGGTTAGTTACCCATCTTCACCCACACCCCACTTGTTCTATTGGATTATCCTAGCTTCCCTCTCTATTCTTACTTACTTGTGTAATAGACAAGGCTCCAACTCAAGTTCGAGCCTTGAACTTGACCTTGACCTTGAGATTTTTTGTTTTCTTTCCTATTTTTCTCATACACCCAAATATACTTATAAACTATGCGATTAAAAATTCAACTAAAATCTATATAATGCACAATGGCTCATTCCCCAAGCCCAGGTCCCAGGTCCCATGAGTATAGTTACTTTCACTTTTGGTTATATACCCATCTTCACCCACACCCCACTTGTTCTATTGGATTATCCTAGCTTCCCTCTCTATTCTTACTTACTTGTGTAATAGACAAGGCTCCAACTCAAGTTCGAGCCTTGAACTTGACCTTGAACTTGAGATTTTTTATTTTCTTTCCTATTTTTCTCATACACCCAAATATACTTATAAACTATGCGATTAAAAATTCAACTAAAATCTATATAATGCACAATGGCTCATTCCCCAAGCCCAAGCCCACAGGCCCAGGTCCCAGGTCTTTTGATTATAGTTACTTTCACTTTTGGTTATATACCCATCTTCACCCACACCCCACTTGTTCTATTGGATTATCCTAGCTTCCCTCTTAGCAAATTAGCATTGATAGGTGAGATTCAAACTTTGGTTGGAGCCTGAACTCATGTTGAGATTGAATTACATTTATAGTTTTGTGTACTACCGCAAAAACATCGCTTCAGTCTTTCTTATTGAGATTTTGATTTTTTCAGGGATTGGAGGGTCTAAAACAAGGTGCTTCAGTGTTTCTCATTGATGGTTCTGCAAGGAAGGCACGCGGGGTTATTCATTCTATTGATGCATCTCAAACATGTGGTTTTCAATTGATTGGTGAGACATGTGCAGCAATACATGTTCAACAAAGCTTTGATGACACATTTCTCATTCCATTTGCCACAATGGATGCAAGAACAATGTCTCAAGCAGTTGGAAGCATCATCAAATGGCCATTGGTCAACCTTGTTATGGACAGAGACATTACTAATACCAAAGAGGATAATTTTGCAAAACTTCTTGTTGATCAAGAAGATCACTTTATAGATAGGGAGAGCTGGAAAGAGAAAAGTGTCATCCTCTGGGATGACAACAGATCTACAAAACTTGGCAATGGAGTAGTATTGCTGGTCCACCCATACGAGGCTATAAATTGTAGAGAACTAGGGGAGAGTAGCTTGGGTGTCATTGTAGAAGGATCTTTGCATCCAAGTTCAACTTGTGTTTCAGGTTTGAATTTGGTTAGTTGGCCGATCAGGCAACTCACATTTGAGAATGGTGAACCATTAGTGAAGGACACAGAATCTTCTTCTATTGATGAGGGTATTCAAGATCACTTCATGCAAAAAAATATTGACAGCCTAAACAATTCGAGTGATGAAAAAGAGGATGATGATGTAGAGGGCAATGATGGCGATAGTTCTGATGACAAACACCATGATGCCATGATCACTGACTATGATATCATTGAAGGGACAAATAAGAAAAGGAGCTATGTCCATAGGGTAAGGGTAATGAAAAATTACGATAAAACCCATGGAGCTGGCAAAAAATGTGATGTTGCAAACATTCACAACGTCGCAACCATTGATTGTTGCGAGAACCGATGTTGTCAAATTGGAGATAGATCCAAAATCATGCAAGCTAGGGTACACTTTTGGGGACAGAGCTATAGTACACGATACACATTTGTACTAGATTGCATGGGCATGGCCTATAGACAAGGTCAAGATGACGAGTGCTTTGAGTTCACATTTGATGGGAAGAAGGTTTGTAGTAAAGCATGGTATGTAATGCATGGCATCGGTAAGTCAACGTTCTATAGGCTCAGAAAGAAGTTCTTGAATGGTGCATGTAATGTCAGTCATGGCAACAGTGGGATAATACGGAAGGGCATGACACATGTTGAGATGGCAAAATCAATCATACAGGGCTTCATAGATAATAATGCCGATCAAATGCCACATAGGTCAAGGACAACTATGCATGGAGCCCGCGAGACCCAACGTGTTCTACCAACAATGTACAAACAGGTGGACATATTGCGTGAAGTGAATGACACACTTGTCTCGTTCGAATACCGGCCACTGTCACAACCATCATTCTCAAGATTGTGGAACACAGAGTTCAAGACAGTTAGTTTATCAAAAACCAGCACCTTCTCAAAATGCGACATTTGTACGGCAATCAAGGTCAAGCTGGAATCAACAAAAAATCAAGAGGAGCGTGCCAGATACATGGCACAAAGAAGGGCACACATGTTGAAACAAATGAGTTGTAGAAATCTATACTATGCTTGGAGGAGCTCTTCCGAAATGAACCCAAACAGGTATTTGTGTATTATACATGATAAGATGGACCAGAGCAAGACTGCCATACCACAAATTAAACCAGTTCCTAAATCTCTCAATGGGGTTGAGAGGCTTCCAGTATCCTTAACAGGAATGCTCACTCATGGACATGGACAAACAGCTTATGGTCACTTTGCCTTGGGGTTATGGCCAAGTGATCCCAACTTCACAATTTCATCTCTCTCAAAATGTTTAAGAAACTTAGAAAGAGGAGAGCAACACATGTATGGTGACTTGAGCTCACAAAACTCAGATGCTGAACCACGAACAGATCTTTTTGATTGTGTTTTGTCTACTATGGCCCTGTATCAGCATATGGAAGTACTGAAGGAGAGAAATGCATATTGCAAGCAGAGCATTGAGGATGCAGATGCAGAGACAGAAACAAATGTGGATATAGAGGAAAATTGTTCTTCACATATGCAGTCAGTCTTTCATACTAACACACATGTGCAAGATAGGGGCAATGGAAATGCGTCAAGTTTAATGCCATCAAATTCAAGGACATTTTTTAAGAGATTGCCAAGGACGTTGTTGTTGCAACTTGACAATTGTGGTTCTGAAAATAAGAACCGTTATGTATTTGCCTATCTATCCCTATTGGTTGCACGAGGAGTGTTTGACATGGTGCAGCTTGGTTTTCTTATGGTTGGTCATACTCATGAAGATATTGATGCATTGTTCAGTCGCTTCTCTGAGAAGTTAAGGAAACAAACCATTTTCACATTTCCACATTTGATGAAGATCTTTAATGAGTGTGTTAGCATGCATCCAGCACCCTTTCTCCTACAAAAGGTGGCAGACTTCAAAGGCTTTGTCAAGGGATGCTTACATGATGGAGCCGATAGCTTGATTGGACATTCAAAGCCATTGCAATTCAGGTTTTATATGAGTGATGGAATACCTTTGATGCAATACAAAGTACATCCCAAAAATGTTGATTGGTTACCAGAAAGCGGTATAGAGTTATGGAAGAGAAATGACGAGGGAGGACCCAAGCTTCCTGAAGGTTTTCCAAAAGTATTGCCACCCTTTGAGTATGTTAAGGAAAATGAGAAGGTTGTGGAGGGCTTAAAAAAACATGTCAATTGGTGGAAAGAGCACTTGCAAGAGAAAGGAGACCAAAGTGATTATGCTAAGTGGATCAATCCGGTCCTTGCCTATTGGGAGAATCTTATGCTAAACATGCAAACCCCTAGTGCAAGGGAAGACATTGGATTTTATGACTTTTGGCCAAGGAGTGTATGCAAAAAAGCTGAGCCTCTTAACCTTCAAGTGGAGGATAATGTAGATGAAGGGTTTGATGTAAATGAGGACCATTATTGTGGTCCAATGCGCAACAAACCTGCTGAAGAGTTCAACCCGACTCTTGATGTGTCTAAAGGAGATTTTGCACTTGTACAACCTTGTGATGCAAATTACCCAATATGGTTGGGAGTGACAACAAGTGATGTTGATCAAAACAACAACTCGATAAACTACCTACAAGTTCAGATACAATATTGGGCACCAATTTCAAAGAAGAAGAATGCAAGTGATGTGGAGGTTTATAAGGATTGCTGGAACAAGTATTGGCGAGAGAACAGAAATGATCCTCAGCGCTGGGAAGATACTAGCTGCATCATTTGGGCATGGAAGCCCAAGGGTGGACGACTTCCAGAGAAAATCAAGATTCCAAAGGCTATAATACTGAAGGCCAAATAGAATCAATTGAATCAACATGTCAGTGCAGTTGAGCAAGAATGATTTGTTAGCATATGGGCAACTAGCTTCGTAATCTTTTAGCAATGTTGTATGAAGCTACCAAACTCATAGTTCGATCATTATTCAGATTGTAAGGCTTTCTTAAGCTTTTAGATTTATGGTTCACCCATTGTTCAAGATTTTTGATTCAATACAGATGGTGATCTTTTTAATTCTATCACCTAGACTTTCTTACAACTTAAAGTTACATTGAATATCCTTTCTTTGTTAAAGTTTCTGTGTTTGATGGTCAACTGCTGGAGGCTATGTGATATAACAAGCTTAATTCCTGGTGTGCATGTGTGTGTGTGTGTGCAGGCAAATTTACATCCCACCACCAACATCATATACACTTGTTACAAATGTACAATAGTATATAAATCATATCGCATTATTCAAATGCTTGTTGAGAACATCCAATAATAAATCTTGCATATCGTACAGTAAACATTGTATTGGATCTAACAACAAAGAATGCTTGTTGAGAACATCCAATAATAAATCTTGCATATCGCACAGTAAACATTGTATTGGATCTAACAAAGAATTGTCCCAAAATTGTGCATATTTCCCAAAATTCCTAAATTTGAGTTCTATTTCAAATTCACATTCACTGCACATTGTCCGTTGTCACAACACACATGATTCTACATGTCTTACAGCCAAATAACTTTCATGCTTTTGTGGTGCATTCATGCATGGGTAATGGAACAAATGTGCCAACAAACAACATGTGCAATCTTGGGATTATCACACTCTAGTGCCCTTAATTGATTCAATTGATGCTATAAATCAGTGAAGATGCATATGACAAAGGTACATATGAAGAAGCAACTTACGAAGGTCTCATCATGACGTTTTAAGTGCACATTCGCATGTTGGGGATAATTTTACAATAAATGATGAGGCTGACAATGAGAAAGGTGTTGATTTCTACTTGGTTTGGTGCATTACAAGAGACATATGTGAATGGAAAAACGAATTGCAAAGGGGTCCTATACCATCAAGGGTTTGTTCTATAAACAGATGGATTCCTTATCCTTTAAACTCCTAAGCTCAATGCCCCTATAGTTGTAATACTTTCAGATCTTGTCAAATGTATCAAGATACCAATGATGTCTATTCCAAGAAGAAGGCAAATGTTCACAATCACGTTAGAAACCTACGAATAAATTTACAATAGTATGCCATTTGGTTTTTTACCATTTTATTATTGTATATTTGGTGTTGCTCTAGTAACACCTACTAACTGCTAATTAGCACATCCAGATATAAGGTAGACTGTTAATTAATACCTATTAGGGTTGACTAAGCATACACTAGAATTTTAGTTGGCACTAGTAGAGTGCTAATTAACACCTTTTGAAGTAAGGTAGGCTGCTAATTAAGACTTGTTGAAATAATGTGGGCTACTAATTAAGACCTGTTGAAATAATGCAGGTTGCTAATTAACACCGGTTGAAATAATGTAGGTTGCTAATTAACACCTATTGATATAAGGCAAACTGCTAATTAGCACATCTGGATATAAGGTAGATTGTTGATTAATACCTATTAGGGTTGAGTAAGCATGTTAATAGATGTTAACGCTAAGTAAACACTTGCAATTTGTTAATTAACACCTATTTATATAAGGCATGCTTCTTATTAATTAACACCTTTGTAATAAGGCAGACTGCTAACTATCACCTGGCAAACTATTAATTAACACCTACTAACCCTATGTAAACACCTAAAAATTACTAATTAGCACATGTGTATATATGGTATACTACTTGTTAACACCTGCTTCATCTCATTTTGTTTTTCACTTATTACAAAAATATGAAACAACACTTAGGGACAAAGAGAGATTCACAAATATGTTCTCAGTATATTCAAGAGTGTTACATATATTCGGCTGTGGACTGGTTTTACTAACCATTTGTCACAAAAATTCTAGGTACTACTGATGTTTCCTTGTGGGGTGTTAGTATTGTGTTTTTGGTTTTGGAGCAGGGTTCATCTCTCTTTTAGTTTGTCTTTCTCTATCTTCTTCCATCCATCTTTGATGTTGCTCTCGTCTCTTGTTCTCATGTGCCTTCCTTTTGGTGTGCCCTCTTCTCCTCTTCTAGTCTCGCTTTGAAACACTTGTTCTCTACATAATTCCTGAAGGGATCCTCTTCTACCAATCAATGCATCTTCATCTGTGTAATGACACCGATCCTCATTTTGAAGCTACAGCCATAGCTAGGTCTTCACATTTTCCAAAAAAATGTGTTAGGCACTTTCTCTAATTAGTTTTCTAATTTCAACACTGTCATCCATGTGCCCTTTGGATTGTGGTGGACTTTGTGTCTATTTTCATCCAATATCAGTGTATTCTTGGCATTGAATATAGGATGTACTCTCCAGAATGGCTATTACCCATTTACACTAACTAGCATTGGTCATGTTAACTAGCACAAGTAAAGAATTTCTTATATTAACTAGCAACGTTTAAGATAAGACAAGTGCTAGCTAGCACCTAATGTTAGTAGGTTGGAACACATGTTTATACTAATTAATAATAGTTACTATTAATTAGCATCTAGAAGTTGGTTGAATAACACTGAAAGATGTTGAAAGAAAGTGTGTTGGAGTTTAGGAAATGCCTCCTTCTGTGGGGTTCAAAGTGCACAAATGTGGGATCCTCCTCATTCTCTATGAAGGAAGGTGTAGTGTTGCTTGGCCTCTTGCAGCTTAGGAAATGCCTCCTTTTGTGGGGTTCAAAGTGCACAAATATGGAGCCTTCTTGTTCTATACGAAGGAAGGTGTACTGTCACTTGGCCTCTTGTGCCACGATCATGGCCCACCTCGCCTTTTGTGTTTCCGAATGGCTCGTCACCTGACCCTTGTAGAGGGGTCGCCATCTGGTATCTTATCCACCATTTTAACAAGTGGTTGTCAAAGTAGCCTTTCTTCTTTAGCTCCACATCAACTTGCTCTCTGTAAAGCATGCCCAATTGAAAATCGTTTGCTTCCTATACTTTTGAACAACTGCACTAAACTCCTTTACATAACCCTGAACAATACGAATTGGAATCTCATTGTTGATAGGCTCTCTCTCTGGTATACCTTATAATGAAACTACATCAAGTCTTCGTACACGTTGTTGCAAATAGCGTTGCACTTGATGAGATATTCACCATCCTCTATGGGATTCTTGCATACACTCATCCACTCACGCTCTATCAAATCTGAGTCCTTGAGGGTTTTTGGATCAAAACCCTGTAAGCTCAGCCCATGCTTCTTATTGAATTTCTCTTTCCACATGCAAAACCTATTTTGAGTCAGGTAATTAATCTTTAGCACTACCCAAGGCCCTACACATGAATAAAAAGCATAGCATTAAAATGTTGCAACAAAATGAAAAACAGACAACCAAATCTCTCTTAGATTTATATATTAGCATACAAAGCTTTGACATAAGCTATATAATCCATGCTAACTACCACTCAAAGCTACTTGATTAGCATAAATAGCCTTAACAAGATTTGAGTGCATCGTAACTACACACTCCCTCTCTTTTATTTCTCTCTCTCTCTCTCTCTCTCTCTCTCTCTCTCTCTCTCTCTCTCTCTCTCTCTCTCTCTCTCTCTATCAAGAGGAGTTAATTTGTTTATGCATGCATACGTATGTGAAAGCTGATAGAGAGAGGGAAGGCAGAAAGTCTTGGAGTAGAGCACTGGGCCAATAAAAGTTCTCTTGCATTTACAAATGCCCTATCGTCATATAAAGTTGTAATAGAAGCAGTTTATTCAATGTGCTAACTACAACTAAAAGCTTCCTTATTAGCATAAATAGCCTTAACAAGCTTTGAATTCACACACACACACACACACTTCCTCTCTATCTCTTTCTCTCCCTCTGTATCCCCTAAAAGTAAAATCATTTATACATGCAACTGGAAGTGAAAACAGAGGAAAAGAGAGAGAAAACAACAGACTTGCACTAGAGAAGTGGCCCAATGATCATCTCCTCTTTTCTATAGAAGAAATCCTTTTGGTACTGGGTCTATTCATTGCTGGTGGGGATTTGTTGCGCTCCATTCTTCCTTTCTTTTTCTTCTACCTTGTAGCTACACCTCGCTATTGTCGTTGTCTATTTTGACCTCCTCTTTAGCAGGTTTTTTCGGTGGTGTAGCTCTTGTCTGTGGTTCTAGCATACTTTCACGCCTACATTTTACTACAAAGGAGCCCATTCCCTTCTTCAAGGCCACTTCCTTTCAAAATTCGAATGTAGTTGTAGCAGACAAACCAATTGGACCTACCAAAAGGTTGAAAAGAATAAACATTGCATGTAATAATTACTTCAAGAGGAGACCATTCTTCATGGTCACTTCCTTTCAAAATTCAAACATAGTTGTAATAGACCAATTGGGCCTACCAAAAGGTTGAAAAGAATAATCATTGCATGTAATAATTATTTCAAGTGGAGTGCCCTCATGCAAAAGTGACATATCACACATGTTTTTAAAAAAATCCTCCCAAAATCTAGAAAAAATATACCTTGGAATATGCTAATAATAGGTCCTACTTGTGTATGCTTATTAGCATGAAAAGTGTATGATGTTAATGTGCTTATACCCATTTGTCATATTGTGTATGGGATCACATATCTTTTACCACATTCACACACACTTTTGGCACTTTTAGGCTTCAACCTCATTTGCCCATCATATTCTTGCCATGGGTGGTTATTCGAGTTAGAGTGCTTGTTGTTGAGCCACTTGCTCAAGGCATTTTCTCAATGAGTTAGATGTACATAGCACATGGTCCAGGAGGTCCATACATAGCAATTTTGATAGTTTCATTGCTCCATTACCTCGACATGAATGGTTCGGAATTGTTTGCATGGGATGATTCTTCTTATAGTGACTTGTACAAGTGTCCCACATCATGACTACATCCCTAAGGATGTAGATGACACCGGAATAGATAATGATGATGATGATGATGATGTATCTCATATACATACACATGATGATGTATTGCACATACACATATGTTGATAAGCATGCACATGATGATACACACACATGAGAGTATTGATACACATGCACGTGATGATGATGTATGTGATGATATTTTGTATGAGTTAGATCATGCGGGTATGATCTTAAGGGCAAGGATGGCACTGAGCATTGATGGTGACACTACTTTTATGCTTATCTACCTTCCTATGGATCATTTGGATACATTAGATAATCGTGAAGGCATACGAGAGGATCGAGAGCATTTGATTAGTGATGCATCCACCATTGCGCATGAGGTTAGAGATACTCCAAAAGATACCCATGAGCATACGATGGGACCATGAGGAGCTTAGGCCCGAGGTTCTTGTGCTAGATGTATTGGGCTATTCCTCTAGAGTTTTCACATGTGGGGATATTTATGGTTCAACCACTGCTCCTAGCTCTCATAGTGTAGTAGCATTTGTTGGGATATAGTGCATCTTGTAAGAGGGTAGTGACTTCGTCGAGGTGAGGCCTCATAGGAAAGGAATGAGTATATAGACACATCGCATGGATTTTAAGAACTTTGAAATTTGTATTTAACTTAGGCATTTTCATAGATCTAGTGATTATGCACCATTGATGCAGGCATACCATACCTATGATGATACATCATATTTTGGTCCAAGTCTTGACTTGGATTATGAGGCATTATTTTGTGATGCTCGTGGATTTCTATGCATTGATGTGGATATAGTTTAGTGGGCATTCACTTTTGGTCATACCAAAGATCATCTTGTGAGCCTTGTGCTTACTGATGCGGCACGTCACCCCAACACATTCATCTTCGATCTTGGTAGATATCTAGATCATGATCTTGGTGGTGTATCTCATGGATTTCTATTCAATTGGACATCCTTGGTGACCAGTTTTCAACAGTGGGCTAGTGTTACTTCATATTTAATCAAGATGGTTATCGATGCAGGTTCGTGACTTGGGGTGATACAACTTACCCTTTTAATCTCGGTGTGGCACAAGATCTATGGATATGATCAGGAAACTCCTTGGCTTCACATTTGGCTCGAGAGGATGCATCGGCGTTTCTCTACATTCCTTTCTTTGATCTAGGAGGGGTCATACATCCTTGGTGGATGACATTGACATTTAGTCTTGGATGTGATTTTTAGCTTTGTATATAGCTTATTGTATGTGTTTCTTGTGCACGACCACCCTTCAATTTGTAATAAAGCTATTTTTTCAAGCACATGTACACAGTGAGGCTTAGGCACATTATACATGCTTTGGACATGGACTAGTGTGCACATTTTTGGGGTAAGTGCATTTATAAGTTTCTTGGCAGACAGCTATTGTACTTTTTATGACATTACACACTAGGTCTCCAACTTTTTTTCTCTCTAATCCAAGCTAATCCAAGTTTAGCTTCCTTTAATGAGAGAGAGAGAGAGAGAGAGAGAGAGAGAGGATAAAATTCACTTGCAGGACATAAAAATGGTGGATTTAGAGCCTATGGGCTAACAAAAATACCGTCGACTCCAATTTGAAAGAGATGAAGAATTGGGGAACACCGTTTTTTACTTTTGGGGGGTTTTGGAGAGTGATTTTTTAAGTTGGCTTTCCTTGTGGGTAGAAGAATCATGGGCCTTGGTTGTCCAATGGGTAAAAGCAAGCCCTCCTTTCAACCTTAGTCTTCTTCTTTAACAAATGACTTTTTACCTTGCCTTGGCTTTCATCTCTCCTTTGCCCTAGTTCTTCACTGGCTTCAAGATTTGCAATTATCCTTGGCTTTGATACCACTGTTGGAGAACAATGACCCATAAATAAATTCCAAAATGAGAATTAACATGACAAAGTGTAAATTTTGCATATAACATAAGATTGGGTCCAATTTTTAACCACAACAATGAGCCCACGCTTCCTCCTGGTGTGTTTTAATCATATTACTTAAAATAATTTGTGAGGCTTAAAATAATGTCCACTTCTATAAAGATGTCAACTTCAACAAAAATAGCTTGCTTTATTGAACATGCAAGCCAAACTACTCAAAATAGGTATAAACCTTAAACCATATAAGTGTGTACATCTTTTATAAAATTAAATATGCATAAGAGAGATTTCACATGTTCAAATAAATATATCTACTACTAATAAATATGGACGTTGTCTAAAATAGAATAAATATATCCATACCAATAAATATGAACGCCGTACAAAATGAAATAACTGGTGTGCATTGTGCAAAATCAAATAATAATCCATTGATACCCAAAGTTGAGTGTCTCAAAATATTCTTGACCACCACCAGCTCGCCTACATTATCCAACCCAAGGATCTGCACTTACATCAACTATGACAATCAATTAAAATCAATTGATTAAAAACATAAATAACCATACAAAATCCAATAAATTAAGATAATGTAGCCCATACTCTTACGCATGCACGGGATCACTCACATATGTGCAAAGTAAGCTACTATCACCTGAATTTAGAAAGACATCCTAATCTAAAGCTGTCTAGGAGAATTCATAAATAATGAGAAACATGAGAATATTAAATTTCGTGAATTTATTCCTCATAACAGTCTGTGTGTGTGTGTGTGTGTGTGTGTGTGTGTTATATAACACACAAGGATCTACACTTACATCAACTATGACAATCAATTAAAATTAATTAATTAAAAATATAAATAATCATACAAAATCCAATAAATTAAGATAATGCAACCCATACTCTTACACACGCACGAAATTAAGATAATGCAACCCATACTCTTACACACGCACGAAATCACTTGCATATGTGCAAAGTAAGCTACTGTTACCTGAACTTACAACAAAGACATCATAATCTAAATCCATTTAGGACAATTCATAAATAATGAGAAACGTGAGAATATTAGATTTAACCGTGTGTGTGCGTGCGTGTGTGTGTGTGTGTGTTATATATATATATGTATGTATGTATATATATGTAACATTAAACAAATCTTGTATCCATAATATAACCTAAGATACTTAAAAGCATATTAAATACCACATATTTGAAACAAAATTTACTAAAACATTAAGCAACTAATCTTATTATGTGTGTCTAATAATATATATATAACATTTGACAAAAACTTGCATTCATAATATATATATTTATTTATATTGAATGCAACATTTCATAGAAACTTAAACATCCGGAAAACAAAATAACAAACCTAAGATACTTAGAATCATATTAAATACCACATAATTATCTTGAGCACCTTGTAGCTTGCCTTGCTCGAATTTAGAATAATCACCAAGAAAAGTAAAGTGATCAACTCTTTTTTCGAAGAAAATTTGCAATGAAAAACAAAATGAGGGATAGAGCAAGTGTGAGTGTACACGTATACTCTTTTTTTCTTTTTCTATAAAAGAAATCTCTCTCTCTCTCTCTCTCTCTCTCTCTCTCTCTCTATATATATATATATATATATATATATATATATATATATATATATATATATATATATATATATATATATATATATATATGTATATATATAAATAATATGGATATATAGGTATGTATATAAGGATGTATATACATACCTACATATGCATATACATATACATATGTGTGTGTGTGTGTGTGTGTTATATATATATACACACTTATATATAAAAGTATAAATATATGCAACATTAGAGAAAAACTTGTATCCATTATACAAAACAACATACCTAAGTTAAACGCATATTAAACAACATATATTTGGCACAAAATTTACTATAACAATAAGCAAATAATCTTATTAATTCTCTTGAGCACCTTCTAGCTCGCCTTGCTTGAATTTGGAATAAGCGCCAAGAAAAGCAAAATGATCAACTCTTCTTTCACTCTTACCAAAGATAATTTACAATGAAAACAAAATCTGAAAACAAAATCAATATGGAGGAAGTGTGAGTGTAAATGCACATTCTTTTTTTCTTTTTCTAAAAAGTAAATCTCTCTCTCTCTCTCTCTCTCTCTCTCTCTCTATATATATATATATATATATATATATATATATATATATATATATATATAGAGAGAGAGAGAGAGAGAGAGAGAGAGAGAGAGAGAAAGAGAGATGTTAACCCTAGAAATGGGTTAACATCTCTCTTTCTCTCTCTCTCTCTCTCTCTCTATATATATATATATATATATATAGAGAGAGAGAGAGAGAGAGAGAGAGAAAGAGAGATGTTAACCCATTTCTAGGGTTAACAAGATCTACCGCCATTATCTTACATCAAGGAGTCACGATAAATACACCAAAGGGTCATACATTCAAGATATGAAGCAATAGTGTCTAAAGATATAACTTGGACGGGTGCTTGTAATGGTGTGACAAAGTATTTATGGCGATTCCCGCTTCAAGAGTGTGTGGTAGCAAGTTAGGATGAAGTCCTAAGTGATGTACTTCATGGATATATTATAAGAGTAGTCATTGTAATAGCATTAGGCCTCTTATGAGCCTAAAGTGCCCGGTCGGCACAGTTTAAGTGAGTGTGAACACTTATGGCCATATATATAAGTGAATATCTCTCATAATACAACACCCTTTCATTGTGCAATTGAGTCTTGCTCTTGCTAATCCTCTCTCCCTAATGCATGCTAGTGAGTGTGTGTGAGTGAAGTGAGGTGAGAGGAGGGACGAGTACCCTTAGTGCAACGCGGCAGTGTGACAACGCTTGTGGGAGGCACTGTGGAATTACTTCTCAAGGAGTTGTAGAGCTTGGAGACATCAAAGGTTATGAGCTCGACCATTGGAAAGATCCTCACGATAGTTGCAGTTCACCAGGTAATCTCTTGTTGGATGTGTTTCAAGGGGGGTTAGGGTGAGCCTTAACAATATGTGTGTGTGTGTGTGTGTGTGTGTGTGTGTGTCTCTCTCTCTCTCTCTCTCTCTCTCTCTCTCTCTCTCTCTCTCTCTCTCTCTATATATATATATATATATATATATATATATATATATATATATATGTATGTATGTATGTATGTATGTATGTATGTATGTATGTGGAGAGAGAGAGAGAGAGAGAGAGAGAGAGATTTTCTTTTTAGAAAAACAAGAAAAGAGTGTGCATGTACACTCACACTTGCGCTATCATTGATTTTGTTTTCGTTGCAATTTTGCATGTACACTCACACTTTTTCTATCAATGATTTTGTTTCAATGAAATTGCAACGAAAAAAAAAATCAATGATAGAGCAAGTGTGAGCACACTCTTTTTTTTTTCTAAAAAGGAAATCTGTGTGTGTGTGTGTGTGTATAAGGAACCTTTAGAAAAAGGAAATCTCTATATATGTATGTATGTGTGTATATATATATACACACATACATACATATATAGAGATTTCCTTTTTCTAAAGGTTCCTTATATCTATATATATATATATATATATATATATATATATATATATATATATATATATATATATATAGAGAGAGAGAGAGAGAGAGAGAGAGAGAGAGAGAGATACGTATATAAAAGGAACATTTTTCTAAAAAGGAAATCTCTCTCTCTCTCTCTCTCTCTCTCTCTCTCTATATATATATATATATATATATATATATATATATATATATATATATATATATATATATATATTTATACGTACACACACACACATATTATACCTAAACAAACACACACACTCATGCATATTTCCACATTCATATGAGCAATTTTGTGACTGAAAGATAAGGGTTATATGGCACAACCCATATGTTATCCACATTACACATTTCACTGCCACAATTCTTCCATTATTCTGATATACAAGGGTAACCCATATGTTATCCACATTACACGTTTCACTGCCACAGTTCTTCCATCATTCTGATATACAAGGGTAACCACTCTCATCCACAATAGTCTCTTATGCAAAAACACGTGGATAGTTCCTTGTGCATTTCCCTTCATACATACAAACTACATTTGGATTGAATGGCCCATAGAGCCCATGGATATTGCAAGGCAACACAACATCATGCAGAGCAAGAACCATTTGCTTGTTAGGCCATTCAGCACATACTAATCTATCTTGGACAGTCTTAGTTTTATGGGCACTATCCAGGATCAATAACGTGTGTGTGTGTGAATGAGGAAATCATCTTTTTTGGAACTCAATGACACTCACATATCCAACTACCTTACCAAAGAGACCATTTTTAACGATATTTTTCATCATATCTGAACACTTTTGGTGAAATACTCTAGTAGTCAAATCAGGTTGGTCACATGCACTTTGCCCCGAAAGTAAAGCAATTAATACCTCTTGCCACTTTGGATTATAGGTGAAAGACATGAGAAAATGAGGCTTGCCCTTTGAACGAACAATTGCCATGGTATCTTGATAAAGTTGATACATTTTTCCTGGCCCCACTAGTAAAAGTGGAAGGTGACACTATTCTGTTTTCCATTGTCCTTCCTGCAATACCACTTCTACTTCCTTCTGCATAAAGCATGTCTGCAAACGTTTTTGATTATGGTGTAGCCATAATCATGATTCTTCAACACTTCTTGCTTTCTGATTATGGCGTAGCCATAATCATGATTATTATGGCATAGCCATGATAATCATGATTCTTCAACACTTCTTACTTTTGCATAAAGCATGCTTGCAAACTTGTATGATTATGGCGTAGCCATGATAATCGTGACTCTTCAACACTGCTTCCTTCTACATAAAGCATGTTTGCAAACTTGTCTGATCATGGCGTACCCATGACTCTTCAACACTGCTTCCTTCTACATAAAGCATGTTTGCAAACTTGTCTGATCATGGCGTACCCATGATAAGTGTGACTCTTCAACACTACAATAGGCATTAACCATAAACTATTGCAACAACCTTCCACCACGCAGCAAGCATGCATTTGTATTTGGACCCGATAAGCATAGTATTGTCGTCATTAAGTCACACACTGACCACTTCTCAATGCACTCACTGGTACATTAGCATAAGGGATTTTCGAGTGCCATCCATCCTCCCCGTTAAAATAACAAAACATACAAAAGAGGCATGTAGCACCTATGCACATTTGAGATGTGTTTGCATGTTCCTTCTCGAGTATACAACAAAATATCATGGTGACCAACATTATGATCATCACCTTAATCAGTCATGGTTCTAGCAATATCGAAAGTTATTGTCATTGAGTGTACTGCCTAGATGTGGACTTCATCTCACATCTAGTCATTTTCAATTTTTAACACAGATTGTCACTCAAAATTATTCCCACATATTGAAAATCTTTTGCAAATGGATTAGAAGTCTGCATCATGGATTGAAGTGCTTCCAGGGTCATGGATTCCAATCCATTCATGACACATAGTCCATTTTGCAATTCGTGTACAATATCAAACACATACAACTATGCAAACTATGGCTTAGGATTGTACGTATCATTGGGGACCAAGGATCCAATCTGATGATATATACTCCCATGCACCTTGAAAGTATATACACTACTATTGTGAAAGAGAGAGTCATCTATTCGTGCACCCAATGATGCAAAAGCCAACACACTATTGTAAGCCCGAATATTTACTTGTAGTGTTGTTACCAATCAAAAGAGGCCTTAATGGCTCAGGTGGTTCAGCGAGTGAAGGAAGAGACACATGCCCATGTTTACAACAATATTTTCCATGAACTTGTCCATCACTCGCACATAATTGTGCTCCACAAACCCACACTCATGTGTCATCCTTCCTAATGAGTGGCTTGAAGTGCATGAATATACCAGAGGACAACTAGTTGCATGTATAACTTATACATGCAAGAGTTCATGGAGGATAGACAAAGTCCCTCCCTTTCTTTTATAAGAGGGAGTTTCTCTAACACTCTCCCTTCTATCGTATTAGCAAATGGCACTTCTCTCTCTTCATGGGTAGAAAAGGAAGACATTTTAATTGTATTACCCTCATTTACTCTTCTAGTCACATTATAAAAGGTATTATTTCTAGCAATGAAGCAACGGTACCTTCTTGTAAGTCCCAAACTTTTAGCCAATGACATCCCTAAATAAACTCCACTTGCCATTTCCCTTGTTATTTCTTTCAAAAGAGTCCTATTCCTAGAAATCTCACGTCGGTTGACACTTCTAGCACTCTCGTTAAATATCTTCACTCAGTGCAATTCGAGAGCTGACATTGTTCCTTCTCTCTCTTCCCAAATAGAAAAGGAAGACATTGTAGTTACATCACCCTTATTTACAAATTCTAATACACGGTCATCCTCTACCACTACTCTTTGTCATTACTCTCTGACCATCTTCTACTACTCTTAGACAATCTACCACATCCCTCTCATCAAATATACTGGCATCTTCATCAACTCCATTCTGTGGTGTAAGTACTCTCTCACCATCTAGCAAAGAAAAAGATAGCATCCTTGGATCACTCACTACAACCCTTGTGAGCACACTCTCATCACCTACATCAAGGCATGCTGCTACTGCCTCACTGTAGGACCCTTGTTAAAAGAAATCGTGGTCATAGCCAATGATGTGGATATTGCAAGACCCTCATTAGCTCCATCAAATGTTACTTAATGATATCCCATAAAAAAGTCCATTCGTCATTTCTCTTATTATTTCTTTTAAATCTCATGGCAAACACTTCTAGCACTCTGGTTAGATATCCTTTGATCTTCACCCAAATAATGGTAGATCGGGGAAAATAAGTTCCTTTTGCCACTAGTTTTTGTGTGGAAAAGATATCATTTTTTGCAAGAATCCTATGAGGCTCCTGCATCAATACATCACAAGTATTACACGTAACCCACATCCACCCAACCCATTCTCTTTTCAATCTGCTTGTTGGATAGCAAAAGATCTGATTTGGATATGCACAAAAAAGCCCATTTGCCTTCTGAAATGATCCCTCCTGTGAAGCTTTTTGCAGAGAACTGGCTGCCTTTTCAACAATACCGACCTTTCTCTAAAGGTCGAGGGACAAAATGCACAATTTTTTCACGAAATCAATGCCACGTTGCTTCCCTTGTCCATGGGTTTTCTTCATTTCTCGATCTCCTTAGGGTTTTCAATTAGCTTTTTTTCTCCTCTCTAGCTTTCTTGTTGCAGTCTTACATTGGCATCTAGTCTAAGTTTTCAACGAATTCTTTACTGTGCAAAAGAAGACAGTTTTCAGACGCTCAGATAATGCCTTTAGTAGCATCATCCGTTACTCCATGCCTCTCCATAAATCAATTGCTGAAGAAGAGAGGCTTCATAAAGAGATAAGATTCTGCAACTAGAAAACTTAGGGTGTTTTAAGTGTTCAACTATTCTGAGGATTTCTGCATTTTGTGAAAATTTATTGATACTTTCTTCACATTAATGTATTACATTGTCTTCTTGGCATCAGATTTAGGATCGCCTTCTATTTCGGCATTGCATTCAGTGCAGCATTAGCAATTATGAACCATACATTGTTAGACAAAAAAATAGTAAGCAAAGTACCTATGCTTTAGACCATGCAAAAGTGTAGAACGTGGAAGTGCAGAATGTGCACCCTTGCCAAAATCCTCCTTTCTGGCTGTAACCTTTTCTCTCCTTCTCTTCTCCTTTCTCCTTTTCTCAAACTCCCCCTCTCCTTTGGCCACGGCAGACGAACATATTGTTAACATAGGTTAAGTTTTTTCCATTGACCTACATATATCAACTAGTCTTTTAATTTAGCTAATGCAATATATTTTTTTCCTAGAGAGAGAAATAAAACATTCATTGAGGCTAGGGACCACATAAAAACCATAAATCACATATAGTCTCAATTTGCTAATGAACAAAGATATATATATATATATATATATATATTGAATAAAGTAAGGGCCTACCGAAGCCTGTGAAAAAGAGAGGGGGAGAGAGAATATGATCAATAAATTCAAATTGTTTATATGGGGATGGATTACAATGATTTCATCTTTATAACATACATTTGATAAGCACTCATTACATCCTCCTATGACTTAAACAACCTAACACAAGATGGAAGCACATGTATTAGAGAATTTCCTCTAGGTGCTAGCATTATCTACATCTAAAATCAATTTCAGCTTTTGCAAAAGGAGCAAGCCAATCCCGCATCAATGGCTTCCTACACCTTGTTGGACTTAATTTGCTTCTTGCATAGATCCTCTCATGGCCCTATTGTTTTTTCATGACTTGTATATGGATGGATGTCTATTATGGCATTGTGCTGGGCTCCAATGCTATGCAAGACTTGCACAAAGCTAGATATGAGAGCTAGGAGGGGAAAGCACCCACCATTCAAAGATATTTGTTGATATAGAGCATAAATCCCTCACGCATTTGGTGAGCGTGGTGCTTGCACTCCTCTATTGGATAGACTCAGCATGGCTCATATTGTAGGATTGTTGTTAAGATGGATACCCACATTTGACCTATTGATTAGCTTTACAAAATCTTTGGAAATGCCACTTGTAATGAACTGTAGCATTTCAGTCAAAACGTGAGAAAAAAGGCTTTCAAGTACCCCAAATGTACATAGAAGCATTTAAAACTTGTCTAGGTCGGGAAGAGCAATGAAAGCTCTCAAGATACCAAGGATATGTAGGCACAAAGATATGAAGATATGAGAAATCTCTAGAGTCTTCTAGAGGCAGGGCATTTTGGATGGTGGGTTTCAATCATAGTACGTAGCTCTACTTAAGAAAATCTACTCGGATTTTTTTGGTGGTAGAACTTATCGTTGCACATTCAAAGAGAACCCATGGCAGGCCACAAAAGGGTATGGACTTTATTTCAAACTATGAGGAGCAATCAGCCCTTTAAAACTACCAAGTTGTCATGCTCTAATGATCTCCCAAGCTAAATCTACAATCAAGTGATTTTGATCTAAAGGTTGTGACAGGGTTATGCAAGCTGCATAATCCTGTCACACTTTCAAAAGATCATGTTGTATCATCACCCGTGTTGTTCATGCTGGAATGATTGCCTGCAAGTTGCCTATTCAACTATAACAGTCTTCTAGGCCACTATAGAAATTGTATGCCTCGTCTGATCCACCACACCGGTGATACCCTATGTCCGACTCGGCCACATCAAAATTACCATGAAAAGTAGCATGATTACTACATCTTGAAGCAAAAAGAAAGATACTATCATGAAAACAGACAGCATGATCCACCATATCTGTAGCCAAAAAAAAAAGAGCTTGAAAAATAGCATGGCACTACAAAGGTATAAGAAAATCACATGCCCCCATCCCATTATAAAAAAAGGCCATGCTTGCAAGAAATGAGAAAACTACGCTCATCATATGCATGGGCATTACTTAGTGTGGCTGCACTCATAATTAGCATAGACCTCATAAGAGGTTTCATGTCCATTAAAATCCATCTCTGCAGGAGGGTTACGACTGGTATATGTAAAGAACACGTACCTTGATTGCCCTTGCAAGAAACAGATGAAGACTGAGAGGGTTATGTTATGATTCATATTCAATTGTTTATAAAGCAATCATACTCAAAGATTTTAAAAGGTTTCTTTTCTTCCTGGGAAGCCTCCTCGCCTCAGGATGGGTGGGTCTTCAGACACCTCCAACTCGCATAAAAATAGGCCAGGTGACTGTACGAATTCCCTCACCCCATGCGGCTCTGAAGGCATCCTGCCGGCTCTCATCCAGCAGCTCCACTCCCTGGCTCCTTGCGCACTGCATTACCGACCAGGATCCCAAGTAAGCCAGGAAATCATCTACTCGCATCTCCTTCTTGCACTCAAAGCGGGTCACTGGCCCTGCACTGCCATCGACGTCGTCGTCCAGCACGGGCTTAAAAGGGAAGGGCAGGTTGCTGAGCTTATCGAAGACGACGCGCGTGGCAGGATCCCAGTAAGGCTCCGTTTCCCTACAGAATTCCCAGTACACAGGATCCACCTCGCTGCTCACGGTGGCCTCACTGTAACCCCAGGCCGCCAGGATTCCCCCGGGCTTTCTAAGCACATGCTTGACCTGGGCATAGAACGAGTCAAGGTCAAACCAGTGCACAGCCTGCGCCACTGTCACCAGGTCCACCGAACCCTCCCCTCCCACGATCCTCTCCAATTCTTCCTTCGACATCTGAGCAGGCGTGCAAACGTACGTCAGGTTCTCCCTACTCTGTGCATGCTTGATCTGTGCCTCGCTCACATCGGTTGCGATCACCGTCTTGTAGTGCTCTGCGACCTGCCAAAGAAGACGAATAGGATCTAAGCCAGCCAGAGGGGGAGAGAGGCAGAGACAGAGGGGGAATATTAGAGACTCACCGCTACTGCTGCCTGGCCGTTGCCGGTGCCAACATCCCAAGCTCGCTCATGGTGAGAGGTAAGGGAGGCAAGGAAGGAGAAGAGGGAGGGAGGGTAATCGGGCCTTCCTGCCGCGTACAGGCCCGCTTGTTTGTCGAACGAACCCGCCATAACAACGAGAGAGAAGACCTGATTTATAAGAAATAAAAATAGTTTCGCAAATGACTTTTGCAATACGAGAGAGAGAGAGGGGCAAGCTTTTATAGCCTCCATCCGATCCAGACGTCACGCCCCTAAGGTTGCTCATCGAAAATTTTCTCTTGCGTAAATTAATATGTTTTTGAAAATTTTGG